>NC_136662.1:6330791-6825791 GCF_903797595.1 Erithacus rubecula | reverse complement strand
CTTCCTAGCCTTTTCCCCCTGTTTTCATGACTCCTATCTCAAGCCCTCCAGTCTCTCTCTGTTCCCCTGATCCCCACCACTGCTGTTCCTTGTTTTTATCAATCACTCCTGGTTCCTGATCTGCCCAGATCCCTCTTCTCTGCCACTCTTCTCTCATCCCTCTTGCAGATCCTTTTTTTCACCTGTGATTTCTTTTCATTGTTTCTTTACAGCATTTCCCCTCTCTATTGTAATTCTTTTCTTCCTTTAGAGTATTTCACTTCTCTATTTTAATTCCCTCAGTGACAGACATTGCTTTTGTTTCTCATTCAGTATTCATTCTTGTACAAGCTGCAAAGGGGTAGGAGAAAGAGGGAAATTTGCTATAGTCTACACTGCATCTCCAGTAAATGGCCAGCATTACCCATGTATAAACTTTCAGGTAAGAGCCTCTGCAATGTGGTTTTTTTTTAAACTAGAAATACATGAGGCAGTTTTCAGTCTATGTATTCTGGTTTTAAAAGTATTTAATAAATTGTCTCTTGCTACTGCAAAGTTAATCTCATTCAGTGAAACATTTAAGAATATGTTTAAGACTGTAGGGTAGTATTACTGGCTCCAAGACTGAGGATATTAATTCACTTATCTGTATTTGAATATATAACCATTTATTCCCATGTTATGCTGAGTACTTGACTAACAAAAGTAGTCACTGATGTTAAAGATTTCTACCAACAGCAGCTAAAAAAGATTCTATGTAATACAGTATTTCCTTTGTTAGCTGTGTAATACATTTAAACTTCCAACTTAAGCATCTGAAAATGGTAAGGAATTGTAAAAGTATTCCAAAACTAGAGATATCTATAAATGTGGGTTACATGCAGGTAATCTTCCCCCCTTACAGGAGGTGTTTAAAAGCCATCCTTACTAGTATTCTGTAAACATAATAGGGGAAAAGTGCAGAACACACTGATTGGGTTATTCTGAAATCCCCACTGTCTCCACACAAAGGCAACAGTACAGAATACAAATATTGCTTGATACCCATGTTTCTAATTACTTGCAAGATTTGTATCTAACAAATATATGACCTAATTTTCTCTCAAGCATCTAATCCTATTGTTATTTCAAAACCTTGTTAAATATGCATTTTAGAAAAAAAGGACATGAAAAGGAAAAGTACTTGCTGAAGATGGTTAATCTTTTTTCCATGGCTTGCAGCTGTCAGACAAGCAGACAACATAACCAAGTAATGAACAGATTGAATCAAATTCATGCCTCGAATAATGCCATTGTACTCAACAGTTACATGAGGTATGAATTTGCAGCATTCATTGCATTTAATGAAATAAAATCAGGACAAATCAACAGCAATTATTAACTTTCCTCTATAATTTAGTGTAGTTTATTCAAAAAACTCAATCAGCCATGAAACAGAAGGCTTTCTCTGGGATTCCTGGAAGAATTTTATCATTCACTACTTCTACATGCAGGGCTGAGATGAATGATTAAATTTTTATTTATTAAAAAATATTGGTTTAATTCTGAGTTGTTCCTCATAACCCCAGCATTTGTATTTTATTCCTTTTATATTACATGTTTTTTTTCCCCAAAACCATTGATTGTAGATTTCAGTAAGACAGATGCCTGGAAGATAGACACTGTCCTACTTTCTTTCACACTGTCTGCACTTGTGTGCAACTTGCATAGGAGGATGGACTCAAACCTGTCAGCTCACTGAAATATGTTCTCAGGAGCAAAGCATTGCTTATCAAAGTCATCACTCTATATATCATTTAGCATCTATAAGAAATGCAAGGACTGATTTTTAATTGTTTGGCTTTGCTTTGGGTTTTGACAGGTAAGAGAAATGAATGTGTCTTTATTTTGTTTTCCCATAAAGAAATAAAGGCCAGGGCAAAAAAACTCCCCACACTTTTTCCTGCATGTGCTAAATACACTTCTGGAATGGTCCCTCAAAAGATGAATTGTCAAAATCTTTTTTTGTGAAGTTTTAGACCCTGAAAATGCAACAAGGAGCTACTTTCATGCTAAGTGACTTATCAAGGAAAGGATCAAATTTTCTCAAAATTTAATCAAGATATTTTAAATCAGATTCCTTTTAAAACTGTGTTTGTTATAAAATCTGTAGAGATTTCAAACAGTGTTGTTACAACCTGCCTCTACTCTGCAAAGTGTCTTTAATATTCTGGATTTCACAACTGTTTACAAAGATAGATAACTATTGCTTTTGTTTACCAAACTGCATAGTTGAGATATTATTTTACAGACTTCAAAGTAATGGAGTGAGAAGCAGAATTAGAGACAAAAGGGTTGATTTCTCTGTTGAGCAATGCTGCATCCATGAAAGGAGAACGTCCCTCATGAGAATATTCTGAAATGAGGTTTTGTCCATATTCATTTGCTTTCCTTTCCCAGAGGGTTAAAGTAGAAAAGTGGAATAGCTCTTCTAGTGGCACAGTGGAGTAGCCTGGCTGCTTTGCCTGAGACCAGGGAAGAGTTAATTGTTCCAGGAGCAGACTGGCTGTTTTAACTGTTCTGCTGTTCACGTTAAAAGTTACCAAATTTGAATTTTTCAAGTGCAGAAATGTTTGAAAAACCTGAAATTGGAAGGCATGATACATTTCAACTTCCTGACTGTTTAGGGACAAGAAAGGACCCTTATAATCATCACTCTTTCAGTCTTCTGCTCACTGCAGGACATAAGTTTCCATCCAGCTGTTGGGCATCAAGTCTATAACTTTTGACTGAGATCTATAATAATAATTTAGAGAAGCACCATCTTGCCTTCAGGTTTAAAGAAGCAGAGCTTTCATTATATCCAGAGATGAGATCTTCCAAAAGGGAGTGATCCTCATCTTTAAATTTGTGTATTTCTAATGCAATGTATCCCAAACTGATATTACAGAACTAATCCACAAATGTATTCTCACTGACTTCAATGGGATGTGCACAGGGGACACTGTTTAGCTGATGAAATTTTTAACAGATACCACATTGCTTCAGCACATCACATCTCAGTGACCACAGCATTTCATCCTTTGGCAGTGGCAAACAGTGCTGCCAAGGTACCCTTGCTATCTCATTGCTTCCCTGCCTTGGCAAATTTCCTTTCCCTGCTACATTCACTTCCAAGTCTCTTCTTGCCTTACCTGTCATCAGTTTTTCAGTGTCACAATGTCATCTCCTGCCCTGGACTTGCCCAGAATGCCATCTCCATTTCCCACCCACCACCTTTCCAGACCAAGTCCTTTTCCACTTTCTCCTTTCTTCCAGATCTATTTATCCACCTTCTTCATTCTCTTTCAAAACTTTTTGTAGTGACATCTGAGGGAAGCCTGGGCTGGGTGTGCTGGGACTGTGCCTGTGATCTCTGTGTTGTCTGCCAGTTGACATCTGTTCATCAGCACATATGGTGATTGTGTACTTTAAAGGAGCATTTAAAAATGTCACCTGCCATTAAGGATTCCTCATCATAAAATTAGAAAATGTGCCTTTTGATAAGCTTGTCACAGTGAAAGGATTATCTTAACTAGATGTTTTGTTCTCCATTTTTTAGGTTCACTCCCAGGCACTCTGCATATGAGACAGTAATTTCAAAAAGTCTATTTGAAATGCTGCAAAAAACAATCAAGAATCCAAGGGAGCAATATTTTTTGTCAGAAATTGGTATGTGGAAAAAGGTACTTAAATAAATCTTTATTTTATCTATTAGTTAGCTGTCAGCTAATAATAAATTATATTTAGTTCCTCCCTTGTTATAAATACATATTGATTAGTTTTAAACTCTGAACTTCAGAATGAGTTATATCTGGTCATTGCTAAACTGCTCTCTTCACTAAGAAAAATATCCCCAACACCTATTATACTGTACTTAATTAAGACAAGCATCAGCTTTATGTACCTTTATTTGCTTCTGCCAAGTCTCTGTGGTATAAATATTGAGTAGTTGTGTCTCTGGAATACTAATCGATCCTTTCTGAATTCCAAATGATTACATAAAGTTTAGGAAGTGGTTCTTTGCCAGTATTAGCCTCCAGTGCATACTCTGGTTGGACATTAGGGTTGAGACAGCCTGAATGGACAGGTACACAGTAAGTGCTTTTCTAAATTCTCATGTAATGTGGGGAATCCTGAAAGCTGTGCTGGTGCTCTCCAGAACCCCCCAACTACTGTTTATTGGTGTTTACCAGGTGCAATTGTACAGGCATCCTTGGCTAACAGAATGGATGAATCTAAGAAAACTGCTAGAGGTTAAAATAAAACCACCTTGTTATGACAGCCCAATGAAACACATGTACTATAAATAACAATATATAAAAAGACCTCTAAAAACAGTTGTATATTTACAAAATCCTAAAAGTAAAAACAGCAAGAGTGAGCACTTTGAAGAAGGCATTAAACCCTAAGTACTGTTTGTCCCTGTGAGTGAGAAGTGGACACATTTGTAATGACAAGTCCATGCCTGGATAAGCTCTCCATTAGCAACTTGCACTGGCTTGCTAAGGAAGACTGTCATGTAATATTTCTCACTTCAAAATCACAGTACCTGCTTTATCTGCAATCAAGATCTACATGCAAAATTTGCTAGGTTATATCTATATCTGTAGTACACTTAGTTATCTAGTTATATAGTTATATATAGTCTATAGTTATCTATAATCCTACATTAATTGATTCTTGTCTAATTTTCTGGTCTTCTTTCCTGTTTTCCTTTTGACTTGATAAAACCTCCTGCCTCACTAATTCCTTCATTTCATTCTTCTACTATATTTGTTTGTGTGCTTTTAACTATCATAATTAGTAAAAAAATTAAGGCAACATTCCCTGTTATATTACCTCCAGCTGATGCTTATACTCTTATTTTCCTGTCTGCATATGTATGATATTAAAAAGCTATGGAAGTGAAAGTATTGACAGCCTCATGTTTCATCATAGTTTGCTGCAGCATTTTTAAAATCTTTTCTGTGTATTTAGACTGCAGGCAGAGATTCTGCTGGTCTGTAAATCTAATAGAGCAATGACTAGAACAGTGTTACATGAAGTACATTAAAAAGTGCAATAGCTATTTTTTCCAGTTGCAGATTTTTGTGTAACTGCATTGATTTGAGTTACTGCAGCAGGTGAAACAGAGCCCAGGCAGGCTTTGTGCTGCTGCTCCCTGGGTGCACCTTTGAAGGGAACACCTTCTGGTCTTGTGAGTGCTGGGGCTAGAGTCTGCCTTGAATAAGATTCTGCCTTGAATTCATTTCAGCCTTTTTCATCTGCATTAGGATCTTAACAGGCACATTTATTTTGCACATGTGCAAATGGTGGGGCCTAGGACTTCAAATGCCTCCTCCCATCTCAGCTCTGACACTTTATGGAGACTAAAAACAAGGAAAGATTCTTTTTCTAATATTCCTTTTAACTTGCTAATATTTCCTCTCATTTTAACAGAAATGAGAACAGAGTGTTGCAGATCTAGATGAATTTCTGCTGAATTTTCTGCTTAAGTAAGACTGTGGTTTGTTTAAAAACTGAGTTCTTATTTGCAAGGGTTGTTTTCTGTTGCTTAAGCAAGAGCCGACTGTTTGATGTCCACCAGAACTGAATGTTTATTATTTTTACTGGACCCTCTTGTCTCATGTTAAGTGGGATGTGAGATCAATAGTGGCTCTGCAATTATCTGTCCATTGATAAAGCCTCCATTTCTCCAATGAAGTGCCATTTGTCTGTGTGTGACAGTGCTAAGGGAGCAGTACCAGTAGCTGCTGCCCAGTCCAGCATTCAGCTCTGCAGCCCACAGTGCCTGGACATGGGACAAATGATGTCTAACTTTTTCCTACTGGCATTTCACTTTACAAACTGTTCTCCTGGGAGTTTGAAAAATCATCCTTGCTGAGTTCACATAATAAAAACTAGCAGGATAAATGGGAAGTTTTTGTAAAGAGAAAACAATGGCTGATTTTAAGTTAAATGATCAGTCCGTAAAGCTACTGGATGGTAAAATGAAGATGACAGAAAATATCCCATTTAAGGCACTCACTTGGTTCATCAAGCATCATTTAAATGTAATCATTTGTCCAATTTAATTGAAAAAAATTTGTTTTGAATTTTGTTTTGTGATAGGAACCAAATTTTAACAAAAAAAAAAAAAAGAGTGAAATTCTCTTGTCTTTATTGAGGTAAAAATTGCACCTCCAAGTGAAGCACATGAACCTATTTCAGCCCCAGAATTAGACAATTTAACAGCACATGTAGAGTGATTTGTTTGCTTTTATTTGTTTAATTTCTAATTCTGATTTATGACAAGGAGAGAAAGATGTTTCCAAACTAATGTCAAATGTGGTAATGAAAATTCAAGGAGCTTGATAAACTGACACATTTACTTTTTCTATCTGTAATGTTTCTTGATTTGAGCTAGCAGTTTTTAAAGATGAATCATTTGTATTTAGTTTTTGGCCTACTTTTTGATAATGTGTACTGAGGGCTGTACTGCTTATATGCTACAGAAAATCAAGTGTATTTTTACTCTGGGATTAGGGTAAAGAATTCACATTATCCTCAATTTAGCCAACTTTCAGAAAGCCAGAAATATTTATTGTATTTGGTGGTAAATCTGATAAATAGCTACAGAACTGTGTGACCAGCATCTTTCTGAGATGTTCTCATTCCATGTGTTGGACAGGAGCTCATGGAGTAATATTAAAAATAGGTTTAACACTCAAGTCAGTCAAAGGTTTCTTTATTCTTTCCCATTTTTGCAGTTTGTACCTGGCCATCAATGGTGTGACTACAGTTGCTGCATTATCCTATCCATGTTGGTTCTTCATTGGAGGAAATCTGTCAAATGCAGCTAAGTCAAGAAATCCATACTTGCATATCTCTTGAGCTGCTGGAGGTCTTTTTTATCCACCTATCTTTAGATTGGAAAAAAAATTGGCTGACATACCTGAGTTAAATTGTGGTTTGACATATTGATTATCTTTGCTCCCTAAGGTGGAATTAAGGGGAGAATATCTCTATATGTGAAATCACAGAAATGATGCCCAAGAAAACAGACATGCTTTGGGGTTTGCAAATATAATGTAGCATCAGTCAAAGAAAGGTTGGCAAGGGGAGCTGCAATGAAAGACTTATCTACAGAAAAAACTACCTACCTGTAAAGGCATTTGCTTTTTTCAACTGAGAGAGGGAATTTAAAAATTATTAAATGTGTAGCTCTAGATATTTAAATATCCTATAGCTTTGAACTAAAGAGATATGAGACTTAAGAAACTATTTGCTAAACTATTGTGGCTTATTGAATAACTGCTGAGTCAACTGTTCCATTATGCAGCTGGCAGTATTGGTCAGAGGGTCCCTGGAGAAAGGACCTGAGCTCCTGTGCACTCACCAAGTTGGGGCTCTGCAGTCTGACTGCAGGAGGAGTTGTGCACTGCCAGCCACAACAGCTACACTTAATTTGCATCTGGCTAAACCTCAGCAGCATCTTCTTTAATGCTGCCCAAAATCAGAAGGATTTTCCTGTATAACCCCTTTGGAGATCCTCACAAGTAGATAATCAACAACTACCTCTTTCATTTAAAATCTATCAAGCAAAACTGATAGAGCTTAATTCTATTTTGAAAAATTATTCTAAGTGCTTTGGATTTTGAACATGGTTTTATTGTTCATTTGCTAAGACAATCACTTCTGAAATGTTAAGAAAAAAGGCAGAGACCAAATTCTTTGCCCTAAAGGAGATTGCTGTCTTGTGGAGAGACAGGAAAGATGGTATAGCCATGAATAACAAACAGCTTTACAAGGCAGTCTCATATCTATACAGTTATAAAAAAACAAACAACTTCTTCTCAATAAATTAATTCTGTGGATTATTGACTTCATATTGCCTTTGAGAGGCTTTATAGTAGACATTTATTTTTCAATCAAGCACTGGACTAAAGAACAATAGTAAAAGGCTTCATTGGCTTGGTTAACACTCATATGAACATCCACAGAAATGTAAAAAGGCTATGTCTTGAAGCACTTTTTATTCCATTAAATATTACAGGGCCAGATTGTCAACAGCTGAGGTTTTTGAATTTTTTTTTATTAAGTGATACATTATTGGCATTAGGACTGGTTTTCTGTAGAGATGCCTAGGAGATGTAGATATGTGCTAAATGCACCTAGATGCTTAGGTACAATAATTGCTCCCAGTTATTTATGTAGAATTTGATGCTTAGCTAGTTCTGACAGCCCTGCTGAATGCCTACCAGCATTGTTAGACACTTCAATGTCTTCTAAACCTAACTTGCTCTTAGGCTGTCTTATTAATTTCAGCTACATGATTCATTAGTTCTTTTAGGCACAAACATAAGTGCTTAGCTGGAAAGCGTATCTGTGTTTTTAATTTTGATCTTGTCATCATTATTGTTGAATATTTGCCTCTGTCCTTTGGGTCAAGTGGTAGCATCTTTACATTTTATTTTTTGCAGAGTAACATCTAGCTCTGACTATTATCAAATGGAATTCTGCGGTATGCTAAGTAATGAACTAATTGATTTCAAAGGTGTCAGACCTGTCTTAGCTCCATCACTTTTACATGCAAGTGATGTGACTACAAAGTTCCTATTAGCAGCAAAATTAGCTTGTTTTATACTAGCATAAATGAGAGAAAAACTGGGTAACCTGGCTTGGTACAAGTTTGCAGGTTATTCCTGCCCAAGTGCTTCAGAAGTTGGGCACAGTACCTGGCAGCATTAGAAGAGCTAGAGGTGTGAGAATGATTCCTAAATCAGTGCAAAATACCAGAACAGCTGATGAAAATCTTTAAATAAAAAGCCACCTAAATGTGAAAGTTTTTCAAATGCACTTCATTTATTCAGCTAATTTAAAATGTTTCTGAACTGACATGAATTCTCTAAATATTTTATCAGAAGAAAGCTACAGGCTTTATTTGTGCCACTGTATTATGACTGAAAAACCTACTTATTAGGAATTAGGAAATATGAATTCTTGTTATCCATCAGATTAATTCATAAAACATAATTTGTGCAACAGATGGTTTGCTTTCACTTCTCTGAATCTAAGATATTCATGCAATGAAGCCCTGAATACAAAATGTTAATAGTTACCAAGGAAATCCATCATCTCTTCCTAGCATTCAAAATGGACATACCTCAGAATGATCCATTCTGTTATCATCATTCTAATTTCATTCTAATTTGTAAAATATTTCTTTTTATCTTCTGCATGTTCTGTCCCCTATACCTCTGAAGTATTAGTCTTTTATGCTCCTTGCATTTAAAGGCAGCTTTATCTAAAATTTTCTCAAGCAGTTCAAATTCTGTAACACCTACGAGGAACATATTTAACATGACTGTAATTGAGATCTACAGTGTGATCAAAAGTGTCTCTTTAATCTACTTGCAATTGTATTACGAGAATTTGTTTTTAGAATTTTATTCCTTTACAGATTTTTTAAAAAAACTGAAAATTAAAGGAAAACATTACTAAATGTCACCACTGCTGATATCTTTCATTGTGTCCTTGGCTCACCTCCTCACTCTCTTTGTAGACAAAAACACCTTTTCAATAAAACAGGAGGTTTTGCTTTGGAGGTATGGCTGGGTCTGACGGTCTGACCTTATTTATGTTTTTAAGTCTCTCCTTTTAACTGTCTGCCAGAAAAAAACACTCACTTGGGCAAAGTTCATTTAGACCAGCTTTACAACAAAGTGCAAACCTGAAACAGAGGACAGGCAGAAAAATCTCTTCCCATGAAGTCAATAGGAATCCATCTCCCTAAGATCTTTTTTATTCTTGGCACCAGTGATTTTTCTCAACTGATTTATTGGAGGGCACTGGTTTAACTAATTTGTCTTGCATAGGTATCTTTCCCATTCTGTCCTCTCCACTAGTACAAAACAATCTTCCCTTTAAAGGTTATTTCCTAGCTAGATCTATCCTAAAGCTATTATCATTAATTTGCAGTTTAGGAGTTCCTTTCACTTTTAAAAAACTATGAGATACATTCCTGATTTATGGGTTACAGTGTGACAGCCATCATATGCAAAGAAGATTGTTTATACTTACCACAGATGCCTTTGAATAAGAAGGAAATTTCAACCATATCCACACTCCATGTGCTTTACATAACTGTATTCAATATCACAGAAGAACATGGCAATCTGCATTTTCCACTGTTCTTTAGGATGCCTAATAGAATTTTATGCTTGTTCTGGAAAATTCAGTATTCACATACCAAAATACAGAAGGTTTATAATGCTCCATTAATTAAATTCCATAAGTTTTAGGAGTCATTTCCATGGAAACACACTTTTAATCCTTATACATAATTTCCCTGCAACTGATAATTAAGAAATGATCCTCAGATTATTGTGAACCTCATTAAACATATTTCAAAATCATGTATTTCACGAAAAATTGAAGAAAAGCAAAGTATCTTCCATGTTTTTAGAAAAAACAATAATTACAAAGATTAAAGTGTACCTACCTAAACTAAACAGCACCAGGAATTTGAGACAGACAAATTCTCGTAGGTCAAACTGCAGCGAACGAAGCTTTGCTACCAGTTCTTGTGCATGGCTCATAAGATTGTTGAGGGTGGCTCCAGCTTGGGATGCTATTATGGAATAATCCACCTGCAAAAGAGAATTGTATTCCTATCTGGTTGTCACCTCCACACTTGAGGATGTTTCAAGCATAATATACAACCAGGATACTCCTGGATATAGAAATCACTCTTAATTTAATGATATTATCAAGTCAAGATAATTTTATATATAAACCAATTTTAACCCAATAGTAATAAAGAAAATAAGATTAAACCATATATCTTAATGGTATGTGACCACTGTATTAGCTTTTTTGGATGCTTTAAATATGAGAGCTGCCTGTGGTAGTAAGCATTACACTGGTAGCTGTCCACAATTCAGTTTGTTTTGTTCATTTGGTGTCTCCTGTTCTCATTGTAGTCCTATGATCCTGCAAAGAACGACTGATGGAGTGAGCTTTGTGCCTACCCTGGCTGTATTGCTCCAGAGGGACACAACAATATTCATGGGAAACAGACTTGGGTCCAGAACTTGGCCAGAAGCATCTATTCTGTCCCAGAAATGTCGGTGTATTCCCACAGGAAACAGAGGTATTGTGTGGGTGGTTGCTGTTCTGCTCAGCTACACAAAATCCCTGCATTTGTTGAGTTGATTGGAGCAGGCAAGTGCTGCCTGCAGGGGAAGGAGGGGTGGCAGGTGTGACAGCCCAGCATTGTCCCAGCAGTGACTGCAGTGCACAGAGCTCCTTCCCCGGGTTAGGGACACAAGGGTGCTGCTCTGGGCTCTGCTGCCCCAGCCAGGCTGCCCCGTGCTCTCAGGGCAGGTTGACCTGCCTGGGAGCTTCCCTGGTACACAGACATCCAATGGAAAGCTGGAGCTAAGACACTTATTAGAAAAGGGAACACTCACAAGCACAGCATACTTAAGACCTGCCATTGCTGACTCATCCTTGGGTGATCCTTGACCCTTGTGCAACCTCCACAAGCCCAGCGTGCTGAAACTGTTCTGGCTGATGGCAGTCCCATTGCAGGGATGTTTCCATTAGGAGCCTGCCCCAGCCCCTGGCACTGTGAAGGTGTGCCTGCTTTGTCACAGGATGGTGCCCACTGGGGAATGCTGTGATGGGAAGGTGAAGGGAGGGCTGGCTCCAGGCCAGGGCAATGGCTTGGTGGGGAGCAGGTGTAACTGCTGTATCAGAACTGGGGTGACCTGAGCAGCAGCTTCAGCCTCTCTACTCAGTCCACTTTTCATCAGAGGGCTCCACATCCCCTGCAAGTGCCACTGTCCCATGGGAATGGCCTGTGTGCTGCTTGCTCCCCAAAGCAGCTGAGATCTAAAGGGAGCAGTGACACATTTCCAAAATGCTCTGCTATTACCAACACCTTTCTCTTGTAGGAGCCTCCAGAACAGAGAGATTGCTAGTTGTACTTCATCTAAGTGAAGTTTGGCTGTAAATTAATGCTAAGCACAATGGTAAGTCCTTGCTTTGGGTTAATAATTTGTTTAATGGTATCAGTGCTCTCAGCCCATCTCTAGTTTCCCACAGTAAAGTAGGTAATAAAGAATGGAGAGATATCACTGCAGGAAACAAACCAATACTGCAAAATTTTGTTTTTCCAGGCTCTGATCCCTTAAAATCTGTGTTAAAAAAACAATGTTAAGGAATATATATTTTGATTTAAAAAAAAAAAAAGTTTTATTTTAAAACTATTGAATTTATTTTGCTCAAATATCAACAGCAGTAAAACAAGGGAAAAAAACCCCCATACTTGTAACCTGACAAAATTTCAGCAAGGAAAGATAGAAAAATGACTAAAATAAACTAACTTTTCCTGGTAATGGCCTTAATAAAATCAATAAGTTACTGACTTCTAACAAGAGATTTAATTTATATGTACTCTTACTGTTGCCTGTAAACTGACTGGAGGAAATTGCACAAGAAAAATGAGGTTACACTTTTTCAATGGAGGTTAAGAATAGCAATACTTGGCAATATTGGAGCAGTTAGAGTTGAGTTCAATGCTTCAATTAAATCAATGGATTATGCTGAAGTATCCTGTGAGGTAGATTTTATTGCTCTCTTTTACAACTGGGGAAACTTGAAGTAGTGACATTAAATTGCTTACTCAGGGTCAAAGAAATCTGTGGCAAAACTACAATCTGATCTTTGGAAACCCCAGCCTATCTATCTTTCAAAAACTACTTTCTAGTTCATCTCTTATTTACCATTCCTTCTGTAGATGCATTTATGTGTATTTTTTTATGTATATATTTTTAGATTAATAAGAAAAAATAAAGTAACATAAATCAAATATTTTTTACTCAGAAATCAGTTTAATGTAGTGACTACTTTGTATTGAAAAACTGGTCACATATAAATATGAAATTTCATAACTTAATTTCTCTTTTATAATTGTTAAGAGAGGGGGAAAAAGCTCAAAATCCCTTACTGAGCTTCCAATTTGTGGGGGAAATCTGCTACTCTCTTCATAATAAGAAGTTAAGATGTCTGAATGTCAAGAATATCAGTGGCCTTAGTGCAGCGATTATGGCATAATGGAAAAACCCAGTAGATGCCTGGATCTCCCAGCATCCCTCTACTGGAGAGCTCTCAGGCAACCTGCTCCTCTTTCAGGTGCATTTAATATTTGCAGCACCAGCAAATTTGTCTGGGAGGCAAGTCCTCATCTGCCACTCACCAGGAACAGGCTGTATTAAATTTTTATATTTATTGACATTTCATTACCATAATTGACTGCAGTTGGTTCTCTAGTAGAAGGCACAGGGCTGCCTCCTAAGCAGGAGAATTGGTCCCTTGAGTAGGATTTGCAATTAAAAACAACGCAGAATGGATTTTTTTTTTAATTGTGTAAATATGATGAGTTGAATTTTCAGCTTTAACTAGAGAATAGTAGGTGTGCAGAAGGGTTTTTTCAAGAGTGAGCAAAATTATGAGTCAGTGGAAAGACGACCCCCAAAGGTGTCAATCAGTTTATACAAAAGCAACTGTGCATGAAAAAGCCTCAGTTAATGTCTATTCTGAAAAAGTGGTCACATTAAAGACTACACTGTTCTGCTTGCTTGGTCCTTTATGCAGAAATTGATACTAAAATGTGTATTAATTCTTTTACCTTCCAATTCATGATTAAAAGCACTTTTAAAAGACAAAGACTAAACCAGCTTGGCTGTTTGTGCAAAATGCTTAATTTCATAGTGAAATCTTAGCATTTACGTAATATTGTGCATTTTACTTCATATTGTGTATTGATTTCATCTAGTAAAATCAAATCCATGACTAAAATATCTTTGCATCCCAATTAATACTACTATATTTCACATTGATTTTGATGTTGAGGATGTTGTCTGGCATTTTTGAAAACAGCAGCCTTGTCAGAGCTTCCAAATAACCTAATTTGGAAGTAAAGCAATGGGCTGAAGTTATGGCTGCACAAACAGAAGTGTGAATTCCTCCTGTACCCTGGGCTAAATAAATGCTGTGGCTGAAGGCCAAAAATAAAGGGACCACCTGTGGTTTTTTGTTTTGCAAATGCTGTTTCATGGTAATTAAAGATTTTTGAAGACAAATCCCTGGTTTTACTGGGCTCAGATAAAATAATTTTTCTGGTGGAATCAGGTGATGACTTCTGGTATCAACTCTCCTCTATGCTCACGAAACTGTCTAACACTTATTGGGAGAATTAAGTTCCTTTTTTCTTCTAAAATTAAGGAGTGTTTGATTTCTAGAATATGACTGTGGTATCAAGGGGAAATATTGTGTGGAAGTGCACCATCCCTTTCAATGCTTCAGCAAGCTTGAAATAGTCTCCAGAATATGATTAGAGTGATTTTACTTGTTGATGGCATTGCCAGGTACTGACTAGCCTTGAATGCCACTCCTTTCAGCTAGACAGGAATTGCACAAGTAAGGAATAAAGCCCCTGCTGTGGCTCTATTCAGTATAATCTAGCAGACAAAGGCAGTTCAAGCTAATAAAAGATTGATTTCATATTGGATTTAGTAAATTAAGACTACTGTGAGTTTGGGGTCCGAAGGCAGAGGTAGTGGGTGCCCAGGTGCAGCAAAGGCAGTGTCCTGCTCCTCCTGCTCCATGGGTGCAGCCCTGACCAGCCCCTCTGGCTGCTGGGGGGCTGCTCCCCCAGCACCCCTCCTTGGCTGCAAACAGCCCTGAAAGCCTGGCTGGCCCACACTGACCTGCCCAGGGTCTCTGAGCCCTGACCCTGCTCGAGTGGAGGCTCAGTGGGCGGATGAGTCTCATCTCAGAAGCACACATTCAGTACATAGCAAACAAGATCTTTTACTTTTTACAGCCTTTCCACTGTTTCCTGAGATACAGGTTATTGAACTCATATTGAGCTCTTCATATAATTCTTTCATTAAAAACAGCATTTCTGTTACATTTCTAAGCAAATAAATATGGAACAAACTTTGAAGAGGCATCTACGTACAAAAACTGAGGAGGTTTGAGAATGGACAAACCTACCAGTGTGCTTGTATCTGGTGGTTAAAGGTTTGGATATATTAATTAAAATGGTGTTGACTTATGCATGAGATGCTTGTCATTTTAATGTGAGACACAATAATAGAAGATAATGAATTAAGTTACCAGTGGCTCTTTCCCCTAGGATGATGTTATGGTACTTGATAATTAACTATAATATGCGAATAGCAACACTCCAAAGTACTGCAGAGTACAATAGAATCCATTTCTTTACCATAGTGTTGTAATGTACTTTTGTGGGTTTTTTTATATTGGGATGAGATGATATGAAATCACTGCTGAGTTTGATATTCAGTAAAGCTCATCAGAAGACAGAGAATCACTGGAAAAATTTTTGTGAATATCTGGGTAGCATCCCACAAGGCTGTGCTAACTCAAACTGCTTCTTCAGGAGCTTTGAACCATGTAAGTTCATTCCCTCTTAAGACCCTCTTATTTTACATAAATTTCTGCTCTGCAGTTTTAAATCCTTTCCTGGCAAAGGCTGGATGTGCCTACCTTGGGTCCCATCACTATCACTGCTCCAACAGGCAGCTGAGACAGACTCATGCTTTCTTCAAACTGAGTTTCTGAACAATTTGTCTTGCATGATGGGCAAGCTTAAAATCAGTTATGGGATTTTACATAGGTAGTTTATGCTGACAGATTAGTTCACTAGCATGGGACTAGTTTGGAGGACTAACAGGCTTGAAGAAATGCTGCCAGACTCCAGGCAAATAATTTTTGTTTTCTTTATGGGAGCCATTACGAAATACAAAAAAAATGTGTTTCCCATGAAGACAACAGAGTTAGTGTATGGGAAATGGAAGAGTTCTGGTGTGCAAGGATTCAAGTCAGTTGCTCTCTCCATGAACTTTTACTGAAATTGGGATTTTAGACTTAAAATATAGTGCTATTATGGTTTCATGGCAACACAGCAAAGCACATGTGTATTGGGATCAGGTTGTTCACGTCCATAACTACTTGAAAGGCTCACAATATGTAATAAATATTGGACAAACCTGAATTCAGGGCACTTCATGGTTAAAACTGTTTTGATATTTTACCCAGTTTTACCGAGCATGTCTAGTTCATTTCCAAGGAGCAGCCAGCATAATATCTTCATATCTTCATAAGGCATGAGGCCCTTTTACCAGCTAGCACAAACTTACTCTAGTGGTAGAAAGCACTAGAGTAAGGAACTGTGCAATAAAGCAAACGCTATACTGAAAAGTGAAATAATGATTGCTTGACCTCATTTGTATCCACCTTGAATCAAATCCTGTGTTTATTTGCTGATGTAAAGACTCCTAGATTTGGCCCTCATATGCCAATACATACTTCTTTTGTGTCCACTACAACTATGGAGCCTCACTAACTACAACACAAATCTAATGGGAAAAAAGATACTAATTTCCAAAAACATGAGAAGTAATAGGTTTCCACTAGGTACCCATGAGCTTTCTATACCTATGACTTGTGAATGTACTTTGCAGTCACTCCTCTAACACTCTTGTACTTTTGTACTTCAGTGATACTTCTGCAAAGGTGATCTTTCTTGACAACACCATCAAGATCTCGTGCTTTCTCTCGTGTTATGCTTTAGACTACAAATCCAGGTGTAAAGATGCATTTTTGTGATGACTTCAACTAAATTAATAGTTTCAACAATCTCAAATCTGAGATTTAGACACATTTTTGGATGGCCTTTTTAATTGGAAAGGCTTTGACCAAGCTCAGCAGAGGAAATATTTTGCAACAATGAGTAGAGTGTAGGTATGAACAAAAGGAGCAGATGAGGCTCCAATTCACATATTGTGCATTGACTGTTGCAGGAAAATCCACAAGCAACAATATTCTGTGCAGAGCTCTAGCATCTACCTTATATGTGCTGAGTCTTGGAAGCTGGCAGTGTATTGCTTGTGTAGAAGATACAAGAGGAAAGTGTTCAGGTTGGAGGAATTAAAATTCTGTAATTAGAAATGGTCTGTTAAAATTACATGCCACATGGCAAGCCTACAAAACTCAGCATGTGGAGAGCATATTGGCAATGATTTACAATTAAACACCACATTGCAAATCACTCCTTAGCTGTTTTCTATTATGAAATTTTGAGAGTTGTAAAATGCATTTGTGCTACTTTATTTCCTTTTGAAATGGTAATTGCTACTGCTGAGAGGCAGTACTTAGTGCAGAAAATGAAGTGTGCAGCACAGGGAGGAACTTGTTTCTGAGGAACTGCTGAGGAATTGTAATGATCTGAAAAAAGTGCTTTCTTGAAACACATACACACAAAAGAGCTTCATTTATAAACCCCCAAATAAATAACAAAATAAAATAAAACACAGTCTCTTTTTATACAAGGGCCAAAGCTTACTAGTTTGTTGCTGACTGCACTTTTTCCCTGTCAGAGTGGGAACACTGGATTGACTGAGTAAAACCTATAAGCCAGTGGCTTGAGGGAAATGCAGATATATGGAAATGTGATAGGAGTGCCCTAAAGTAATGGGTTTTGAGCCAGTGTGTTTGAAAATTATCAAGTGTTCTTCTAACTACTAGCCCATTTTAGATGCCTAGTACAGAACTGACAGTGGTACCACCCTGGGGACCTGGATAAAGTTTGGCTTTTGTGTCTGAGGAACAGAGGCTGTGCAGTCTAAGTGGAGAGAGCAGGTATGCTCTAATTAAGTGATGGCAAATTCCCCCCTTACAGCTGCCACCTTGATGGTGATTTGTAAAAAGGACTGTGTTTATGAGTAGCTTTTATGGAGGGATATATTAAGGAAAGCAAGGAGTGAGGCTTCTCAGGTCTTAAATTTGCTAACTTGTGACAATAAGCTTGATCTCTCAGGTAATAAAGTTGGCAATCTAGCTCAGGTCCTCAGTTTAAAGTTATTATCTTTGAAAGCCAGATGATTGACTGTAATTTCACTCATAGTGCTTTGTTGGTAGCTGAAATGAAAACATCTACAGCACTTTTCATCAGAAGTGTCAGAGTGCTTTCCACACCTTAATCAACTAATTTTTATGAAATGGTGTCAGGGTTTTTCCCTGTCTCTTCTGTGGGAACTGAAAGGATCAGGACAGGAATCAGAAAGTATGCAGCAATGGTGCACTAGCAAAGACTCATAACACTCAGGTCTAGAAGTGTGGCTACCTAGAATTATTTTACAGTTTTTACAGAGGATACAGACATATTTCATAAATACATTTGAACAGATGTTGTGTTTAAGAGTGCAACAGTCTGAGTCAATGGTCTATGTTGACAGTTAGGAAAAGAGACACTTGTATTGGATGAATTTGTCTAAAGAAGTAAATTGTTACTGAGCAGGGATGTGCAAAAGCAGTGCACAGCAGCTGAAGCCAGGGATGGCTCAGGATGTAGAAGTATGTAGAAGTACCATCCACATCCATGTCCACTGCCATGGAGTGATAATGTTAAAAAAGGGCTCAGCTGTAGTGGAAACTTGCAAGGAATGTCAAATTGCTAGTCTGGGATAAACCAGGAAAATGTGGGAGTGCAGCTGGATTCAGATGGTGATTTTGTGGCCACAAGCACAGACCAGGCTGAGGTTCTCAGTCCCACCTTTGCCTCAGTCTTTCCCAACAAGATCTTCTGGGCTCTGTGCAGTGCATCAGGGCTCAAGGAGGAGGAGAGTGATGAGCATTGGGTGTAAATTGAAAAAAAAAAAAAGGTTCATAAGAGAACTAAAGAAAAACTTTCTCCCCATGGAGATTGTACATGGCAGTGGTACTGGCTGCACATGGATGTTTTGCAGTTTCCATCCTTGGATGTTTTCAAAGCCCAACTGGACAAAGCCCTGAGAAACCTGGTTTGAGGAGAGGGTTGGACTGGTTACTCCTTAAAATTCCTTCCACCCTGGATTATCTTGTGATTTTAAGATTTGTATCTCTGACAATTCTAGATATTTTAAAACTTCTGCTTAGCTCATCCAGCCTTGTCCATCTAGATAAAAGAGTTTCTTCAAGGAATGAATTTTACCCATGAAAAGAATTTAAGAAGATGCTGTTTTAAAGTAAATGCTTTTGATGCAGAAATTGCATACAAGTCATGTAGCACTGGCACTGCTGCAACACCTCGACTACCAGCAGCCTTTGTGTGGAACATGTGCCATGCACAGCCCAGCAGGGCAGGCACCTGCTCCTGGAAGCATTCTGGCTTTTCACCAAGGAGCCAGTGGGGCCAGAGCTGAGTGCAACTGGGACAAAACAGGGGCATTACAGGGAGATTTCAGAAACTGCAGCCACACACTCTGTAATTCAGGTCTAATGTCTTCCTGTTTCTCAGAGAATCTGTGATACATCCATGGGAGTATGTTCTGCAGCTGTTAGGAATTGTGAAATGGGGAAAAAAGGATTGACTATAGAGTTGTTGTTGCTATTGTAGTGATTTTGGTCCTGCTCTCAGCCTAAGTGAAAAGAGGAAAGTGAAGAAGGTGATGGGAGACTCTGGGAGGTGCTTGCACCAACTTCAAAAAGACAAACTTTGGCATATGAAAGGGAAATTGGATTTAAAGAAGGATGTATTAAAACTATTTTACAAATATAGGCAAAAATGAATGCAATCATTCTAAAATAGCCAGGTTTTGACCTAGTTGGAGACTGCCTGGAAATGCACAGCTTCTCAGTCCAGCTGCTTATTTGCAAGCAGTACATTTAATAAGCATCCTGCTACCTGTTGTCCAACAGTGAGGAAATGCTCTGCTTTGCCTTGAGATCATGTACAGCTGGGGTTTTTAATTTTAAGAAAAGATAAAAGTGGCTAATGAGGTAAAAATTATTACTGTGAGAAAATGGGGACAATGGCTAGAATTTAAGGGTAGTTAGATGTCTCTAATGATTTCAGTGGGACTTAGGCACTCAGTGCCTTTAAAACAGTGCTAATCACATAACAAAAGAGACACTAATTTAGCAGTTCTCTTAGGAATAGAAACCTGTCAATATACTTATGGCTTTATAAACAAGAATCCTGTGGTAAATGAAATAATTTTCAGTAAAATTGTCTGTCTGGCAGAGCATGAAATGAAAAGGGAATAAGTCATTTTCTCAATGACACCAATATAAATCAAGACTAATGCAACTAAACTAACTTTTGTAATATAATTAGGGAGTACAATGATGTCTGAGATAGGTTAATGACTTTCCATGAAGTGTGGGAGTCAGTTCCATAGCTAGAATTTGAGTTTTCCCAATTCCTTTATTGAATAAGTCAATAATTTCTCCCTTCTACTTCTTAATCATAAATGCAAACAGAAGAATCAGAATCCTTCCAATTCTTACCAACATTTGTTCATAGTGTTAAGAAATGGCTGCAGCTTTAAAATTATAGCTAAAACTGTAAGCAGATTCCACAACACGCAGACACAAATGGTGTAGCACAGGAAAAGGAGCTCTTCCCCACATCTGTATAAATTGAGGCAGTTCAGTTTGCAGCTACTTAAATACCAAAAAGCCATAATTTGTTTTCACTTCAAATCAGAACATAATGTACAGGCACACTTTGCTTTTCTTTGATACTCCTTTTTTTTTTTTTTTTTTCTTTTTTCCCTGTTAAAAACAGAATAACGATCTTAGGAAGGAGCTTCTTGTCTTCCTGTCAAGATCGTTGTGCTTTGGAAAGCATAGTGGAGACAAAACTTTCTATTTCATTTGTGTTTTCTCACAGTTTTCCTAATATTTGTTACATTACAGCTCTTGCATTTTGGGAGATTCATGTATCTGACACATGAAGAAAATTACCCCTGGATAGCTGTGCAGGAACTATGCAGGGTGCACATCCTGAGACAGTGTCTGAGACAGTACTTGCTTTTATAGCCTGTGACAGAATAGTTTTCCTGTGATTAGATGTCTCAGCTGCCCAGTGTCTCACACATGTGCATATGTCTCTAAAAGCAAGGTATTTCTGAGGTAGTAAGCAGCAAGTTCTCTAGATTTCTGACCCAGCCAATGCTTCTTTTCAGTAAATCACAATTCTGAAGGGAAGAAAAGTTATACTTGCTTAAACCTAAAGCATTAGGTTTGGGACTGTTGTCAGAAACCATTTTAGTCCCAAGTAAATACTTCTTGAGAAAGATTTCTCATCTGCTATTTTTCAATTACTGGAGTTTGAAAAGCAAAGTGCTTATGATTGTATCTGCTTTTTTAGGTCTATCTGTAATCAGCAGACTAGAAACAGAGTGCACAAGTGATTTTACCTACAGCACTTATGGAGGATCTCTGAGAACACAGTATGCTTCTGACCTAGTTAAACTCCTGGTATTTTAAAAATGATTATAAGAACAAGACATGAGTTTTTCTCTCAGACCACATACTCACTTGTTGCCCAGTAACCAGAAGGATGGAGCCTTCTTTCCCATGTACCACTTGCCGGTAAATGTGATCTAGAATTAAGAGCTCGCTCCAGCAGTTCTGAAGCAACTTCATTTGGTCATCAACCTGTAAAGTAAACACAAACATTGGTGACATCACTCTGGGAGTATTGACACCACACTAGGGAGGCAGTCCTCCTTCACACAGTTGGCTGACATCAGAACATGCTGACATCAGAATTATTCATGCCCAAAATTGCTGTTTGCAGTTGGATAAACAGAACACCGCTGTATCCTTTACCTGTGTAATATATAGAATATTTATTCTTGATTAGATTATATGAAAGCAGAACTATGGCATTATGCAAAGTAGTAATAATTGTATATTTATGGCAATGGGATTTTATTTTTACAAGAAGAGCAGGAAACAATGCTGATGTGAACTTTCTCCTGCATTCACAAGCATTATTGCTTCAACAGGCCCAAGTCAGAGACTGGCCCTGGCAAAATGAAAAAGTGAAGAGAGCTTTAAAAACTCTCAAAAATGGCTGTGGTGCTATGAAGAGAACACTTGTTAATGAACAGAAGCTGAGCAGCTTTAGGTGTCACTGGTAGGGCAAGAAAGGGCAATGCACGAGTCAGTGCTGAGCAGTGAGACACATCCCTGAGTAGATTTGGGAACAGAAGGAACATACTGGGCACCCAGCACAAGGAACCTACATTAAGATTTTCTGAAGTTATTTGGGATCTATGTCTTTTAGGACAATGAAATTTATCCCTAAACTGTCTCTAAATGCAACTGGATTGCATTTAGTCTTCTTCACTTAAAGACTGGAAAAAAAATAGGATGTCCATTGAAATGGGAGAAAAACCCCAACAAATAAGTGAAAGGTAAACTATGAAATTAAATCATGGTAAACATCACTATCCTCTGAACCTATTGTTACTGAGCTTCCTGATTTCTTTCTAAAATCAAAGTTTTTTACTTTAAATGGGTTCCCTGAAAGAGATGAGAAATGCATACATTAGCCTTGCTACAATTCAGAGTGGTAATAGCACCTATGTAGTTGAAAGGACTCTAAGAATCTGCATAGACAGCAATTGCTGAACAGATTAAAAATGCTATAAATGCTATGAATCTAGTTTCAATTGCTTTCGAACTAGATTTTGTCATGCACAAGAAATCACACACAAGGAGTAATTCTGCATGAGCTGAATTAGATAATGCAGAGATGTTTTCAAGTTTTTTCAAATATGACCTAATGAATTTTAGAACTTTATTCTTTCAGGCTTGTTTTCTAGTTATGTAGTAGAGAAGGAAGTAACATTTGTTAGTAACAGATTTTTGTAATGTCACCTGTGAGAGTTACCTAGTATTGTCTCCCTCTTTCCAGTCACTTGCCTCATAGCTCAGACTTTAACATCTGAAACATTGAAATCTTTGCTTCTTCCATTTGTTTTAACTTCCCTTCACCTTTCTAAGACACATGAGGCTGTGTGCAGCTGTTCATGTTTTCCCACACATATACAGAGCAAGGCTGATTTGGTATTAGAAATCCCTTCCTCTGCCCACAGCATGTATTTGACTACAAAACTGTTTCAACCAAGTGATTTGTTGGCTCATGAGAGTACAGTAATCACCACATTGATACAATTGGACCCGGTTTAAATTAATTTTTAAAAAAGATATTTGAAATGTACAGATTCTGTTACTCTTGCTTTTATGTGAAGCTATTCTTTGATCATTTTCTCCTCTGAACAAAAAAGAGGTTGAAAAAAATCACAAAAATCAAAGGCATCAGGCTAACATGATAATATAATCCAAATTACCATTTCACACAAAGCTATCATAGCTTACATCCGAAGAAAACAAATTTTGAGAGAGTTTAAACCTTCAACATCCATGTCATAACACCTAATACCTGAAAAAGAGGTACTTGACTGTACTATAAATGACTATGTATTTGCAGTGTAAGCCAGCTGTCTCAGTCACAGGCTTTTGAAAACAAACCACATTTTACAGGTCTGGCTTTTTGAAGATCCCAACAACAGCTAGTCCACAATCAAAGCTTACCTACCAAGCTTTATCCTATCATTACCAAGCCAGTGCTGTGAGAACAGTGTGAGATGGCAAAATCACAAAAAATTGTTTTGCCCATAGTCTGTTCCTGCTGTTTTACAAGACTCACAAAACTAGCACATTGAACATCTGCTAAAAATCTACTCCTCTGTATTCACTGTAATTTAAACAGTGAAAACCCATAAAAGGTATAGCATAACCAGCTCTATACATATCCCAAACACTGTGTTGCCTGCAGAAGACTATTAGATCCAGCTGCTTTTGCCATTTTAAGAAAGATGCTGGGGCAGCAGATGCCTCCCAGTTTGCACTAGAAAGAAACATGACATTAATGAGGATTGTGTATTACTAAAAGGTAAGACAAATGACCAGCTCCAGCTTACTTCTGAAGGACATGTAGATGAGGAAAAGCATTTAAATCACATTGAACAAAACCAGTAATGCACCACTTCTTATGTAAGAATGAGCTGGTAAAGTTTATGACATTTTTAAGTGCAGCCAGAACACAAACACCATTGGGTTTCTGTGGCATATCGATAAATGAGTTGCAGAAGCATGTTGTCTATCAAAATAAGAAAATCATCCTTTGACCAAAACAATTAGGTGCCTTAAACTGAATGTGCCTGAAACTGATCCTGGAGGCAAAGAGACTCAAGTTTTGTTCTGAAGAGGGAAGTCCTCTGTGGGAAAATCCTCTTGTGGACTTCAGTCTTCTGATGCCAAAGCCAGAGAAAGCTGCTTTGCCATTAGCAGTGTAAGCAGGAGAAAAGGTAAGATTCCATCACCAAGACACTTAAGTCCAGTATTGTTTGTCTGCAGAGTGAACTTGATTCTGTCAAGTGTCTGAATACGGGTTTGAACACAGAATTCTCTGGAATGTCTGAGTTCTTAGCAATTATAAGGTGACTTTAAAGAATGTTTTTCTGAGTTTTCCACTTACAAGGATTGGAAAACAGGCATGCATGAGAATACATTTAGATGTATCTATTAGTTTGCATAATTTATCTTGCCAATATAATGCAAGCCACACAGAGTATTTCCAGGAGTGGAGGAAATGGATTCTCAATCTGAAGAGGAAAGGTCTAACCCTGAGCACTGTGGTGGCACACTATTTCTTGCCAGGAGAAAAAGACAGGAATGGGAGTGTCACATCTGCCTGCTAAACCCTGGCCTTCCCTCAGCTGAGCCCTGAGTTTTTGATATGGGATTCAGTGGAGGTTTGTAAGTCTCGCTGAGGCCTCTATTGACACTGAAATACACAATCACACCTTATCAATTATACTTAAAGGGAGGACTTATCTCAGAAATGCTGGTTACTCATCTGAAAAACTATTTGTGCTGATGTTATAGATGTGAAAGGTTAGTGTGACACAAGAGCAGTATTGTTGTAGAGTGTTGCTTCCCACAGCACAGAATGTTAATCATTATAAACTTTTGTTTTCTCTGAAGAACAACACTGAAATTTCCAAACAGTAAAATGAAGAAAAATGTGTATGCTTTGCTGAAATTCACCTTAATCTTATCAAAGCCACACTGAGTCTTTCTTTTAGGAAAGTGTTTCACAATATTTTGCACTGTAACCAACAACTGCAGATTTATTGCAATTTTTCTTCTGAAGAGGTATTTTCAGCCTGACACTTGATGAATTACCTGTTAAAAATTTCAGGGTCATGGGTTTTTTGTGTTTCTCTTAGTTAAATATTTTCCTTACAATTATTGCTGCAGATTCAGTTAAACAATGCGCTCACCTTTTACCCAGTTTACACCTTTTCTCAGAAGCTGGAGAATCCTTTTTCATCTCTGTTCATTTACATCAACTTGCCATGGTAGATTTGGGCTTTTCTGCTACTAAAAATTTAAAAGGGTATCTAATGATTTTAAAAAAACACAATAATTGAAATTTATGTGATAAAACTGTGCTGGATTCAGCTGAATTATTTTTACTTATGCTTCTAAGAGGGAATGCAAATATGGAATAACATGAAGCATTCATCTCATAGTGCCACTTTTAAATTCTACGGCCATTGAATAGCTATTTCCTAGTGAATATGAAGTGATTAAACATCTGTCTGAACTGTTCAGCCTGAAGCACATAGGTTCAAGGAATGGTTGAACTTTCTTTCAAATGCAGTTAGGAGATCACTCACAAGTCATTGCAGACATATATTTTGAGTTGTTACTCCATTTTCTTATGCTATAGTGGTGCAAATCACCCCAAATCAAAGTTTTATAAGACAAGTGCACTCCAGAGACTATTTTTTAGCCATGCATGGTTTCCAAATCATTACATACATAGGGAAGGCTTTGGACTCTCCAGATGGGTTGCTGCTAACAGTGGGAAACCTCCTGTGCAAGGCTGCTGTCAAAAAGCAGAATGTAACAGCCAATGTGGTTTTAGAAGTGAATGCACATAACTTTCAGAATCAGTGAATGCCCTAATAAAATGTGATTACTACCTATAACCTCAGTAATAAAATGCTACAAAGTTCAAGAAGAAATGATTTAATATTAACTATGATTGTTCCAGCTCTTTACTAGAAAACTGCATGTTATAAAAATTGCTAGGTGAAGGCAGGCAGTGATCTTTACAAGTCTATGTTTGGTTAAATGACTGTCCTATTTCCATCTAGCTCTACTGTGAAGGAAGTATAAATCTATCTCAGTTTGCTAGCACTTTACATTTGTCTTGATTTAAAAATGAAAAGAAATACAGAAATACTCCAGTGTGTGCCTTTTCCTGCTGCTTTACACCCTGTACAGAGGCTGTTACACAAGTACAGCTGTACTTGGAATATCCCTCTATGTGTATGTGTGACTCTTTCTTTAGAAACTTCCAAATCCACCAGTCAGAGCCAGAATATTTCCACAGGAAGTTTTTCTATCCAAGATACTAAGTTCCTATATGCTTTGTGTGAATCAGTGTCCACATAGAGGAAAGTAACTGCTGAATACCATGCTGAAAGAAAGGTTAATGTGCTCATCCTTTATTCAACAGCAGGGAACTGAGAAAGAGGAAGAGAGAAGGACTAAAATGCTTCATTAACTCGCTACTTATGGAACCATTAGTATTTCGAATATCAAACTACTTTGGAGTTTTTTTAAAGGACATAGACAAGGAATTTGTAGCACAAAGCAACATTGAAAAATCCCACACGTTTTTTTACCCTTCCAAACTGTGGAGGGGTGCATGTGTGGTGCCCATGCTCCAAAAGGTGTGCAGTGTTTCCTGCTTAGGAAATGCAGGCAGGGAGAGCAATGCCTTTGCCACAACTTCTCCACTCAGGTGCCCCTGGACAGCTCCGTGTGAGATCACTGGGAAAGAGAGGCTCAGAGCAGCACTGCCCAGCCATTTCCCAGTTTCAGTGCTGATCTTTCAGAGATCAGAATACTTTAACAAAGCAGCCTTGAGCATCAGCTCACACTCATCCTGTTTTCTTGCAGGAATAGAACACAAGGTGCCTGAGTCTGGGGGCCTCAGATTGCTGACAGAGAAGGGGCAGACAGCAGATGGTGATCCTGCTAAAGAATAAGCTCTCTCTTATGGATCTTTGGACTCTATTTAGAAAGTATTCCCATCTCTTAAGGAGAAGGTAAATGACCAATCTTGTTTCTACAAGCATCAGATGAAAGGGTTGTTACAATAAAATTTCTGTGTAAATAAATCTATTATATAGGGCATCAAATGCAACATGTAGCACTCCTATTTCTTCTCCTTTTCCTTACATTTATCTCTGTGCAAACTGCATGAAAATGACTTGGTATTTCACAGTCAGCATTATTTCTGATGAATTATAAATGTGTTTTTCTTAGGTTCTTTTTTGGGTGATTGTGGTTTTGTGTTTTTTATTTTATTTAACTGAAAATAAGAGAAATATTTCTTTTTAGTCCCAACTGAAAATTTTGCTTACAATGCAGTGTTTCTTGCCTCTCAAAGTGAAAAGAAAGATAAGGAAAAGGGAAAATTAATTATTCTTACTATCTGTTTCACAGAGTGAAGGAGGTACCTTCTTTAGCACTGGACCCATAGAATTTACCTTCAAAATCCTAGTCCTGTGAGTATTTCTACAGATGTTAGTACAGACTAAGCATATGCACAGTTTGGTCTAAAATTTTAAAAGAATTAGATAAAGCTATGTATTTTATGTAGCTATGTAGTTTATTTTGTTACTAGAGCTGTGTTGGTCCCTTGAATTTCTCTGGAAATACAGCTGTTTTTTCTGATGTCAACAAACTAACTACAAAATTGTGTTGGTCCATATTCTTATCTCTTAACTTGCATGAATATCAGTCCTTTGACTTGCAATAAAATCTGAATTAGTCCCACCTGATTAATTGTTAGCTTTGCAGGTCTGATCTGCTTTTTAGGCTGCATAATGATGTCCCTCAGGGAATCAGAAAACAGGACTGAGCCCAATAAACTTTATGGTACTGCTGGCGAGTTTATTCTTAATTTATTCAATCAGCAGTTTCACTCTGTTGTTGAGCAGCCTGTGATTAAAGTCTCCCTTGTCTTCTCCAAGTCACACATATTTTAGCATTATCTGAAAGGATTTCTAATGTCTATATAATGTTCTAGATCTAATTTCTAATTTCTATATAACATTCCCTTCCTTTTTGGTGATTAATTGGATAAGTTATGATTTTATTTTTCTTTCAGTTAGTGTATTGCTCCAGCTGAAACTTATTCTAAGAGTCTAGAGGTAAACTCCTACCTTAGCTCTCATTTGTAGAATTTCTTAGATATCAGCAACGTCAAATTGCAACAGAGATGAATACGACATATGGGGTAGTTTATTAATATTAAAGACAAAGTTCTAGTATGAACTAAAGTTATTTTTTACAAAGTAAATACTCCATTAAAACTCAGTCAAGCAGGCATCATATGGAAAATATTTAAACTTGTGACAAAAGACATGTACTTATTTCAGAAAGCAATCTTTAATATGGTAACAGGAAAGCAGGATAATTTCTCAACACACTTAGGGTCCCATTATTTCAAGTGCTACATGCCCCAGAACACTGCTTTTTTGCATGAGTTTTTAATGAGAGTTAAAGAGCTCTTATTTAAATTACACTATATGGTTACTCTTCTGTTTAACAGGGTTGGTGTTTATTTCCAGTACAGCTGTTAAATGGGTGTGGAGTATGGGAAATGGCAAGTCGTAACTGAAGAGTAATTTTACTCCCTTTTAACAGGTGACACCTACAAATGTTGGTTTGTGTACACAGTGTGGGACTGTATTCACGATTACACCAATGGGAATATGCAAATAATCTTCTGAAGTCATGACTTAAAAGAAGTTACTTTAACATTAGAGCACTGTAAATGAGAGAAGAACAATCTTCCATGTGAGTATTAGTGACAGTCAGGGTTGGACACTGACAAACCACACAAAGAATCCAATACATTAAATGTTTAATAGCATTTGTAGTTATCAGCATATCAGTAGGTTTTTTATTTTAAATGCTCTTTATCTTTTAATTGCATGGAACTGCAACATTTTTCAGGAATTAAAATATATTGGTTTATACTTGACTTTTCATAGTCCTCTTAAAACTTCTGACAGACATCCAGCTATGGAAAGGCTGGATTTCCTTCTGCCTGTACTTGGATCAGGGAAACAGAAGGATGTAGAGTCTCCAGACTGAGGCTGGACAGACTGACCTGTAATACACCTTGGCAATAGAGGCTGGTGTTATGTGGAACATTACACTTGCTATACAAATGTATTCCAGTGTGTTTTCCTCTGATTTGTAGTAGAACAGCAAAAAAAGCCTCAGCAAAAGCAGTAAGAAATCATGAGAAACAGTATCTTCAGTCAAGATGTGAAAGGAAATGGTATACTGATGAAGAAATAATACAGAAATGTTGTCTTACACCCTTAGGGCTGCAGCAGTAACAGTAAGTCACTGGGGCAGAGATTAAATGAGAAAGAAGACCCAATGTTAACAGTGAAAATGAAAGAAAAATCAGCCTTATGAATGGGTGTTGTCATACATTAAACCATATTCATTTGACTGCATGAAAAAAAATTGCTTAAAAACACCACCAAAGGAAGCTGAAGTCATACAAGAAGGTTGTGGAGGTGTAGCAATGCATGATCCAACAAGGTACCCAGGAATGATGCAAAACACTTACTACTTCTCTTTTTTACCACAAAAGCATTGCAGGAGGCTCTCAGCATGCAACAACTACCATCTAGAGAAATCCTTTCAACTAGGAACATCATCTGCAAAAAAATTACCTCCTTTCCTAACAGAGCCAAGTGTGGAAGAGCAGACTGGACCATGTTATTAAAATCACAGGAAGTCCTGACTGAATGAATGTTTAAGGAACAGGCAAGTGTGTATTAAAATGCTTTTTTTCCATTCATCCTTTCATTTGGCTTTGTTTCATTTATTCCTACTTCCTGTTTCCTGTAGTCTAATTTGGAAATCTCTAAAGTATCATTAAAATAAGAGTGTTGCAACTCTGCTCAAGTCCCATACTGTTATTAGCTCTGCAATTAGGATTAATATTAATTTTTAAAGATACCTTTGAAGATATTGGTTTTATTTGGGTTGTTGGGTATGTTGGTGAGAGGAACTTTTGCAATACAGAACTCAGAATGAGTAGGAACCTTATAGGCAAAAATAACAGTAGATTGTGACACAAATCAGTCAGCCTCTGACTTTCTCTGCTGCCACAGCTGGGCACAGGTATCCAAACTGTGAATCTCCAAACTGGGCTCCTACATGTCTGCATGCAATAGATTAGCTGTGATTTTCTGTGTTCAGAAAAAATGGAGAGAGTATGTACATCTAATTTATTGGGTTTTCTTATCTTGTTTCTGAATGACAGCACGGGTGATGAGCAACAAAATCAGGCTGCTCTAATTACTTCCTGTTCACCCATGAGTGCACCACACACCACAACTGCAGGAGCTAAGTTTCAATCACACTGGGAGAGGCTTGGTCAATGGGCAACAGCTTGCAATAAAATGGCAACATTTTCTTCAAAAAAACATTTTTTGCATTGCTTATATACAAGTATCTGACAATCTACTATTAATTTAGGTCTAGGAACCAGTTACTTTGGTTTGCAATAAGGTTTAATATTAATTTTATTACTGAAGATTTGACATGAATAAAAGATTGCAATAACACCCAAATGTAAGAATTTTTGTTTTTTAATCCCAGGTTTATTCTGGTTTCACCAAAGTAGAGTGCATGATGACTCTGTCTCTAGTAAGTTATTCTGAGTTGTATTAGAACTTTTAAAAATATGGCTACTTAAATCTATATCAGGGAAATTTTCCAGATACATAAAATAGCTTGAACGTTTTAAAAATATAAATGAATACAAGATTATACAAATATTCAGCATTGTGTCACTGATAGGTAATTGACTGGATTCTCTGTTTGGCTAATCTTCCTGAGGGTCTGTTTCTTTTAGAGTATAAGGTCTTTAGGGAAGGGACTGACTATTACTGTCTTTAGGCAGTATCTGTTTATGTTACCATAAATCAAATAGCAGAAAAGGGTTGCCTGCCTGCATGGAGCATACATGGACATTTCTCTGTAAATAAAGTTATCAGTCTTTCAATATAAACTGCCAGCCTGCAAAACAAACCCAGAATGCCCAGTTAAATAATACAAGATATTATTAGTGAAACTCAGTGTCTCCTTACATAAATATGACCATCAGCTTAACCATACCATGAGAATGTTTTGCACAGTAATTTTTGCACTGTGGCACAATCATATAACCTGACATTCTATGTAACCATGAAACACCAATAGTTGTGGCATTATACAGTATCCTGAGCTTGGATGGTGCACAAGAAAACCTTACATTATGAATGTCTTCAAAACTGATTCTACAACTCATATGCAGACAGAAAAACAAAAATGCCTGGGTTTCAACAAGAGGCTTCAAGGAACCAGTTCTTACTTTTGTTGCTTTGTATCTGTAAAGCCTTTGATAATGCACACATTTTAAAAGTATACCCAAATATAAGCCAACTTCTAAATTCAGCTTCATGAGACAGCTCCTTTTATATTTCCTCTTGCATGAGCACACACTGCACCAAAATCCAATATACTGTATCAAATATATGCATTTTGCAAATATATGACTATTTGATAAATGGAGCTGAATGTAGGGGGTTTTTTGGTTACTTTTAGCAAATGAAGAATGTGCATAGTTTAGTTTGTAGCTCACATGTTGCATTCAAATTGCCTCTCTCTACAGTGCAATGTGCATATGAAGTTCTCTGAGATGTCTGAACTAGATTCACTGTAAGTACTTATCCAGAATATGCAATTAAAATGTAATTAATTTCTAGATATCATCATATTCTGTCATTGCATAAGGGGAATGGACTAGGTGACCCATGAAGTCTATTCCTACCCTCATATCTATTATGATTACTTTATATTAGTAAAATTGCTTTTTAAGGTCACTTATATGTCATAGTTCCATTTACACAAATATTTGGTACATTTGGCCATTCATGTGTATTTTTTCCAGTCCTGCTTAGAATGGTTTCAGTACAGGCAGAGCAGCAAATGAAGGAAAAACATGATATTTTGTTGTAAATAATTCATAAAACAACGTTATGACCCTTATTCCCCGTGAGGCACCCAGATAATGAGGCACCCAAATGAAGCAGTGAAAACATGCACTTCCCCTGCCATGGGTGTGCCCCTGACAGACTCCTCAGGGTCACAAACCCATCAATCTCTTTTCACACATGAGCTAATCAATTCAAAGAGGGAAGTGCCAATGAGCTATTAGATCAATATGGTGAAGTATGGAGATTGATCTTATCCCAGAGTGACTACATTAACAGACTCGTCAGTGCGACCTCTGCCCTGCGGCACACATTACACAGGATTGCAAGGCTGAGATCTGAATGAAGACCTCAGGTCATTGCTTTTAATAATCTGCTTTGCTGAAAGAATTAAAAGTAAATCTGTAAAGGGATGACTAATGAAAATATGAAGTGCTTTCTGCTCCTCTAGTCTTGGAATGCTTGCAGAAATCACGCCAGCTTTTCACAGCAGCCGACAGCATAGACTGTCGCACACGGGCACCTGCTCGGCCGTGCCGGCTGTCAGCATTGGAGAGAAGAGTTTAACACAGCCACTGAGAGAGAGAGAGTGCTCTCCTGCCACAGAAATTAATAAATGAAACCAAATACAAATTGATAAGAAGTACTAGCTGTGTCAAAATCACTTAAAGTCTTAGCTGAACTGCCAGACTGAGAGCTGGACTGGAGTCCTGGTGGTCTGAATTATTTAACTGGTGTAAGTGGGAGGGCAGGAGCTGCCACTGCTCTGGAAGTTGCTCCGAGTGCTGCCATGCACTGAGTGTTCCTTCACCAAGCAGAATGTTCCCAATTAACTCGAGGTCCAGCCCTGGGAGTCAGTCTGCTTTCAGATAGGCCAGAGGCCAGTGACTTTGGGGAGCATTGATCTGATCAGAGGAGCCTGGTTCACAGAATTTATGAGCAATATGTGCATACACTCTATAATGCTCTGCTGTCCCTCAGTCAACCTGTGCTGGTAAAAGTCACCCACTCTACAGGAAGTCTGTATGTGAAGTGACCACATATAATACTACAAGCAACCATTTTGAGCATCTCATTTTAAAGACTCATTCTTTTCATATGTTATTTCAGAGATGCTGACAAAAAAGTAGACTTTTCTGTCTCAGAGCATGATATTAATATTGTTAATATTTTTAAACTCTGAGTAATTTCATTGCAATGAAACATTTATGCATCTAACACACTTTTAATACGGTATTTTTATTATACCGAACATTTTTATTGTTCACTGTATAATTGAATCAATGAATTAGGAAAAGGTTACTAAAAAAGGATTAATGCATTTTTAATGAAACTAAATGATATAACTTCTGTTAGTCACTGAGAATAATGGCAGATCTATCAGGTTTATACAGATAAGAGCTTTGTGAGTTTATCTGAAAGCCCACATAATGGCCCTCATTTAGCTGTAACCTAGAAAAACAGCCCTAGCAATCCTATTCAGGATTTTAATTCATTGTTTATGTATATGATCTCTCTTCCGCCTTGTGATCAGAACACCTGTCTAATGATGCAAATATGAATCTCTTTAGCAGACACATCTATTTCCAGTTGTAAAACACTTACTGAAAACAATGCTCTTTCAAAGTCTAAATGGAAGAACCAAGCAAAGCAATACCACTGGGAAATGTTTCTGAACTCAGAGTAACAGACAGGGAAACCACTGAGAACTCAGCACTTTAATAGTGAGAATGTGAACATTTCAATGCTTGCACAGCTCAAAACCTTTATTAGCACACCAGCCTAAATTATAAACTACTATAAATTACTTTTCAGGTAGAAATTACCATACTTAAAGATATCCCAGACGAATATCCTTATATTGGTATAACACTGATTTAAATGTTAAAACAAATGCCATATACAAAACTTTAATGGCAGCTACAAGCTTCGTTCTGAATCCTACCAAGATTTTGCAACCTAGCATTTAATTTTCAATTATTTTGGAATGGATAGAAGAATAGATAACAGAAAGTAATATTAGCACAGGATATACTGGGGAGGAAGGACTTAATAATGACACCCTTAGAAATATATTTGCATTTTTTCAATTGGATGTATGTTAGCAAACTTCAAGAGAATGATTTTAGTACTTTTCCTGCCTTCCAATAGAAACTGAGAGTATGCAGAACATGTGTGGTACACAAGATGCTGCAGTATTGCTCAAATACTTATCTGAATTCTGAGACCACATAATTCATAGTGATGAACCACAGTTAAATAAATTGCACCACCAAAATGGGCACAATTTTTCCTGCCACTAAATTGTGCTTTTTACAACATGTCCTTTCCAAACAAATTTAAAAGCTATTCTATAACAGAAGTGTTTTAGACCCAGAAGGGGTTTAAAATCCTGATATTATATTTGTATCTTTCCACTTATAAAGCAAGGAACCTAATACAGATCCAACAGTACAGATCTCAATAGGACTTTGATTCAGGAAAGCTTTTGTCCTTACCTCACTGATGGGAAGCTGGTGCTTATATATTTTCACTAAAATGAGGGTGATTCTCCTGAACAGGGCCCTGGGTAAGTAAACTTACAGCATATACAGAACTAAAATACCTTTCCCAGAAATAATAATAACAACACTATCTTTTTAAAATTCAGTGCTTCACACTCAACAAGTGCTAGAAGTAAATGCTGCCTCCCAATGGAAACATAAAGTTCATTTTCCAATTAAAAAATGCACAGAATTTCTAGTCCAATTGTTTAACATATTTCTGGTAAGAAAAGAACAAAGCTCAATCAAATGTTTTGATTTATGAATTTCATACCAGTGGACTCTCAATGTACTTCTGGAGTAAGGGGGATGTCTTTTTCCTTTAAAAACAACCACTTGAAAAATGGTCAGAAATACAAGGAGGCAAAACTGGAATAGTGGTTGAGTTCAAACAAGGTCATGAAGTTCATGAGAAATACAATTTATCCTATGATTCTGCAATTTACCAGTCAGCTTCACAACTCGTAATTGCAGTATCACTGTCACATGTGCTATCAACAGATGCATCTGTCTGGTCACACAATCTGTGGCTGTATTAGGGATATTTGCTAGTAGCATCTATTTAGGTGCCTGTTATGTATCTGAGTGCAAATACATAATACAAATTATTTTATAGTCAGTAAGACATGTCACTAACTGCTTTGTAACACAGGAATGGATTTTAAAAAACAAAACACTCCAACTTCGACTGTAAGCAAGAGCTTTTAGGCAGAAAACATTTCTGAAAACTTTCAGAACAGAAAAATAATCTTCTGGGAAAGTTACAATAGATTCAAAATACATGTCTAGAATCTAAATGCTTCCTCAGCCTCAAAAGAATAAATAATGCTTTCTAGATAAGTACTGCAGCGCTTTTGATAACATATATATTAATAAATTAAAAATGTCTGTAGATTGACAAGTGCTTTGTGGGCTTATACTGGAAAGCCAATAGCTAATTATGAAAGCCTGACTTGACTAATCAATTATTCAGATGAACATTAGGTGCCTATTATATGCGTAAACATGGGAATTATATTTCCCCTAAGTAACTTTCTAAAATAACAAACCCAAAACATGTAAATTTGAAACAGGCAGAAATGGCACTATTATGCCCTTATTGCACATGCAGAACTCCCACTGAATTATTCAGGGAACACTGAATCGGGAGCCTCAGTCTTCTGACTCTGAGCAGCACAGCAATAGCAGCACATGCCATGTAGTATTTGTTATGCATGTAATATTGATTTAGCTCATTCTTGCTGGTCATGTTTCAAATTCATTTCATGTTCAGGAAATAAGGAAAAGGAGTAGTATCTCTGGATTGATATTTGCCATATATATTTATGTCTGTTGAACACAAGATTACCTGATAAATTAATAGGATTTGATTGCAGGAAGAACATACATATGTTGAAAATGAGCACCAGTGAGGTAATGAATTGTGTTTTGGAAAGGTTTGTGCTTGCTACACTCCCCACCTCCTTACGCAAAGACAGGGAGAGCGCTTGTATTACAGAATGGATTTGCTTGTGTTTCTTTAAGGCACAAACCACAACAAAGTAATGCATAATTGTCCTTTGCATTTAGAAAAGACCATGCTCTTAAACAGCATAGAGCAACAGGGAAACCAGAAATAGATGTGACCAGACACCTGCTGACAAACAGTGACAAATCCCACTGACACTGCAGTGACCCCCAGTTAGTCAAGATTTAATTAAGGAGTATAATTAAGTCAGTGGAACAGAACACTAATGAGTGGTGTTTTTTTATACGGGTAATTACACATAAGAATACAAAGTAAGCTAGACCCCTACATATATCATTAAAATGATCAGTATAGAATGACAACCAGGGATTAAATATTTTTGTTTTTTCTCTGCAATAATGCAGGTTGAAAGACCCCATCTTGTCAAGCATGTGTAACATGCTAACAAATGCTGCTGGCCCAGCCATGCATGTGTCTAAGCATGTTGGTAACATGACCTTGGTGGCACAGTGCACATCACCACGGCTACGTGTGCATGGGTCTGCCAGGCTCTGTCTGTCACTGTGTTTGTACTGGGCAGGGCTCACTTGGGCTCCTTTTCTAACAAATGGCATTCTGCTGCTATTCTCTTACAAGTAACACAGCCTCTGGATTTCATTTATCACAAGTGTTGATTACGAGGAACTCATAGGTTACAAATTGTTCCTATGATTATCTGCACGTTGGGCACAATATACCTTTACAATCAAATGACAGAGATTTCTTACAGCAGATCCAGATCCAGTTCTCTGGAATTTATTTTGGGAATCTTCAGGCAGTTGAATGAAATAGCTGGAATATCTCTGACTCCGTGATATTTGCTTATATTTCAAACCGAAAAGTATTGTAAGGTAGATTTACTAGACCAGTATTTTAAACTAGGGTTGAAAACATCATCATGAATAATGATGACAATAGTAGGGGAAAAACAACTTTCCTATGGTCTTGAAGACTTAAAAGAATGCCTGTGTAGTTTGGGGCCAACCCTCTGCTGGGATTACTCTATCTGCTCCCAGCTGGTAGCCTGCAGTTCATGACAGCCTTTTATCCGTTATCAAAGCAACAAGTGGAAAAGCAGATCCTCCTGCCTGCTAACACTCTGCTCTGTTCTCTCTGTAGAATTTCTGCTTCTAAATCTTTCCTTTTAACAAGTCCTCAGATTTCCTTCCTATGGCTGCAGGAGACACTAAATATCTCTCAAGTTTCTAGCTCACTTGTCTAACCTAAACTCTGCAGAACACTAAAGGAAGAAAGAATACTTGCACTGCACCATCATGTTTTCTACAGGAACTGACTGAAATGCAAACTGGAGTGCTGAGAGTTTAGCAACTGAGTTCAGTGACAGCAAAACAAAAAGCTAATTACTCAAGCAACATGGTACCAAAAAAATGCTTTTACAACTTACGTAAGTACAAGTTTTACTGTTGCATAAACAAAGCAAACAAACTGCATTGAAACTTATGTCATATATCCTGCATTTACTTTGCTTTTTTTGTAGCATAGGAAAAATAAAAACTAGAAATATTAAAAAATAAAGGTAGAACTAGGAGATATTTAAATATAATTAATGCAAATTCTTTCAAGCAAAACCTATCCACTGAAACTGAACAGTTGTTATTAAAACAAATATAAATGAATGTATTTTATAAAGTAAAAAATACATCTCACTTTCCTTAATGTCATGCTGTCATGGAGTAATAGGTCTTAGATACACAATCCTGTAACAGTAACTACAATCAGGAAAAAATCAAGAGAATTTAACTATGTAGGCTACGTTAAACAAAAATATATGTTAAGATTTTGGGTTTTTTTGTTAAACAGTTTGGTTTTTAACAGATTTTCCCATGATTTATGACAACAATGACAGAAGATGCCATAAGAATGCCATTGTGGCAGTGAATCTGTGACTTGCTCTCTGAACCAAGGCTCCTCGTGCATGCCAAGAGACAGGACAGGGCTGGGTCCCACCAGCACCGTGCCATGCCCACAGCACAGTCCTGTCCCACCGAGCAGAACCAGCTCTGGGGCCTCTGGTGCTTTGCTGAGGCATGGGCAGTAGCATCTCATTTTCATGAGGTGCCTGAGATAAACATTCCAGAGAAACACACAAATATTTAAAGACACGAAGTTTCTATCTCAGTTTTTTCCCCATAAGCCGAAGCACATACAAAAACCCTAACAGAACTTTAATGCAATAAACCCAGGGAGGTCATAACAATTATGCAAATTATTTCCCTGTTTTCATTTTCCTGCAGCCATGTGCCAGTATAAAACAGGGGTCAGCAGGAGTGCCTTCTGCACGGGCTGCAGACACACGAGTGCATAATGGGTCCCTGCCGTGTTCTTGTGCCCCCTTTTCGTCCCCGAGGCTGCCCCAGCCCCAGCGCGTATGAATGAACAGAAGTGCCTTTCATCCCCCACTTGCCTGGCGCTTCAAAAGGAACTACCAAAATAGCAGCGACAAAAATCCAGCCGCCTGCCAAAAGGCCCGCACACGTCCCATTCTCACAGGCATGCGAAAGGTTGGAGAGCTCAGCAAAATTTTTATGTACGGGAGCAGGCCCAAGGAAAACTCACACGCCATAACCAATTGTGGACAGAGGATCATCTATCAGCAGACAAATGCAGGAACTCCAGAATGTCTCTCCTCAAATGAAATAATATATCTTTGAAAGCCAATGCCCGTTTTAGGCCTGAGGCCCATATATCAAGCCTGAGAGGCTTGTGGATACGCTCCAGGGCCATTAACCTTCCACCTGTTTCCCCTTGTCCTTCAGGATGAGACCCTGCCCTTGATTTTACTCCCTTCCCCTGTTCATCTTCCGACAGAGTGTAAATGTAAAGCAGAGGGCCTGCGAAATAATTCAAAGGCAATGGACCAGGGACATGGTTACAAATCTCTGCCACTGGCACTGTGACTTATGCAGGCAGTTTGTCACACATGAGCCAGGTGACCTCTGTGACATAACAGAGAAAAATATCGCCCGAGATCAAAAGATGAGATTCAGAGCCCTCTAAGTAACTCTGGTGTACACAGCCGTGCTATGTGGTGGCCAAGGGTTCCCTCTCCTCCCAGTGCTGCTCGCTCCGCTCACTAGCGGGCGAGACACACTTCTGCTAATTTCAGTAATCTCTTTTTCTCTCATCTCTTTGGAAATCTTTCCTGTAACCTGAACATCAATATTTATCTCCTTCTGAAACCCCTCTTTTTCAAAAAAGATAATTTAATTGACAAGCAGCATTCAGCATTCAGCAGATAAAAATTAACGCGTAAAAAGCACCATGATGGAAAATGGTGGATTAGCCACTTTTGCAAGCAGGTCTATTTTAATCAAGTAATTTTTTAAATTTTAAGTAGTACTAAATCTTTGTATGAGCAGTGATGTCTCTAGTATGGCAATAAAAAGTGTTCAAAGTCTAAAATGTTTATTGGGATTCAACTCTCATGATGGTAAAAACGAGAGTAAAGTTAGTATTAAAAATGATGTAATAGACCCAGATAACACACTTCTGTACCTATTAATATTTTACAGGGAGATACACTACAGAATCAGAATAACAGTCACTTGAACTAAACCAAATCAGATTTATTTTTTTTAAAAAGTCTTGAATTCATTTTTCAAACTGTATGCTACATAGGAAGTTTCCCAGCTGTTTTGTACATTCAGGACTCTGCTGGGTGCAGACAAAAGAGTAAGGCCTAATGCAGTGTTTCTCTTTCACTGCCCGTAACCTAATGGCATGTCTGGTATGGACATTTAATTTTGTCTATTTCATAAATTAAAGAAAACCCACAACTGTCACAGTATCCCTGACATGATGATGAAATGAGAAATACAACTGTAGCCAGATCAGCCTAAATCCCATTCTAATCCTAAATCACTTTGGCACTTGCCAACATCTAGTTGATGAAAAACTCAGTTTGACCCATGAATGTATATAAAAATACACTTATATAGACACACACACAGAGAAACCCAGCACACAGCACACAGTGTGCAAAGTGTTACCTTATCAGCTATTTCATCCTGCTTCATCTTATGCCAGCTTGAAAAATTTTGCAACATTAAAGTTCTTACTCAAAATCACCTTGTGTTCCACTATGGAAACATATCTAAATTCACTAAATCTAAAAGCATAAAAAAAGTTGGACAGTGGATAGGCCTTGAGGCTAAATCATGCAGCAGTTACAAAGCAATGCACAGCTGAAAATCATTTCATGTTTCCCATTGACTAAAACCTGACATACTGCAGCAAACCACTCTGTTGCAGAAAGCAGAAACAGTAAACACAGTAAATGCAAAACTAGTATTACAAAAAGATTCCTGTGAAGTGTTACCACATGCATTTGTAAAAATAAGACAGCTGTTGGATTTTATACTGCTAAAATCTTTTGCTCTTGTTCAGGATGTATGATTAAACACACATTTTCCTCTTTAAATATTTCTAAAGAAAGTCTGTCAGAGACACAACCATCAGCAATTACAGGTCAGTTTTGTCACCAGTTTCACTGAACTCCAAGTCAAATCCCAGATGTCTTCATTTTCAAAAATACCTTATGTTACTTTCTTGTGTAAAATATAGGTGTTATAACCAAATTTTCTGGCAATCAGATCTTTAGCTCCTTTACACTCCTACTGAATATATTAATTTGTATGTGGTTTGGGTTTCATTTAGGCTTTCTGCATTTTTTTAATATATTTGATGTATCCCTGAAAAAATTAATAATTAATTTAAAAAGTACCTAACCCAATCCATTGCCTTTAATAGTAAGTATGATCTAGTGCATCTGCTTTTGTAATATTCATGAAATCTGGAAATCAAGGCTAGGCATCATATGCTACTATCATATGCTAATAGAAGGTTTTGCTCATTTGAGTGTTTGATCAGTTTTGAATGCCCAAATGGCCTATTAGAATTTCCAAGACATAAACTACTGTAAATGTTATTATATGTATAAAAACACTATTCTATGGATGTTATAAATTTTAATTTTCATAGATATGCACTTAGATTCATATGAAATAATTTCTCATTTACCTCCTGCCATGTGCTTTTTGTGTAAATAGCTACTGAGTTATTTTATAAAACTGATGGTTAAATTACTCTGATTCTAAAGAGAATTTGACTCTTCGTTATAATAGAATCGTTATAATATTATATATATTATATATATATAATAATATAATATAATCGTTATAATATATATATATAATCTTTGTTATTTAATAGAATATCTTGTCTTGAGGAAGAAAGCCTTATATTAATTGGTTTACATAGTACACACATGCTACAAGCTCTGTTAATTTTATTTTTGAGTTCATGTGCCTCTCTGATTCAGACATTTGAAAAAAAAATAAAGCTAAGAGTATTTGACATTAACAGTAATTTACCAAACAATAATAATTTGGGACATGAATCATTCCTTACATTCCTTTCCAGCTACAGACAATTTCTGTTGGGAAAAGTGCCATATAGTATCGACAGTGACAACAAATCGTATTGTCTGGTGAACATCTGTTTCCGACTCCCACACTGATATTGCAGGTTGGCTACTTCTGATTTAGTCTTCACAGGCTGCCCAACCACAGAGGAACTGGAAATTACTGGTACGTTCAACTTGTATTATTGGAACACAGGAAAACTTTATCATCGTGCTGGGAAGTTCTGTGTCTTTTGAAATATTGGAAGGAGGATTATGTGAGCACAGAAAGCTATATGTGATGAAGAAGGAGAAAAGTGATTCCTGTTCATTGTATCTGTCCATATACGTGGCTATGAAAGTCTGAGACTAAAATCTCAAAATGGAACGGTATTTCTGTTTTCAAGATGCAATGTTTGATGTTGAGGGTTTGGTGGGGGGTGTTTATTCTCAATAAAAACAAGGACATTGCAAAAAAGGACCAGATTCTCCCAGTCTTGCTCAATATATAGTATAGTGTCCCTATACAAAATATCTCTGGAATTCAAAGCAGTTTCTACAGGGCAGAGCAGACTGAGGTTTAGTTTGAATTGCAGGCTCTAGTCCCAGAGAATTGAACTGTTTTAACTCGTATTTATGCATATGATAGCAATTGAAACAGTAAGGCTGTGTTAACTAGCTGAAATTAGTACTGTTAAAAAAATCAAAGCAAATACTAAGCAATTTTTTCAAAACTAAGGGGAACTTGTTAGAATAATCAATGTTATTTTTCTCATAGTTACATCACCATTATTGGAAAAAGGTTAAGTTCCACTTTGGCTGGGAAAAAGAAGAAAAGAAGATAAATTATTGATAGGCACCTCGTACTAGTTTGATAAAGCTCCAACTCCTGATCTGTAAACTCTTTTACAGAGAAAGGAGAGCAAGAAACTCCACTGAACTCTTGTTAATGCTAATTAGAGTTGCCAGCATGCAGCAGAATCAAAAGGCAAAACATGTGGAGCTCTCACTGAAGTCAAGAGGAGAAGGGTATGACTTAAAGGAGAGGCATGCAAATTAAAAATAAATGTGGTTCAACGTTACCAAATGAGCTACTCATGTAAATATTGGCTTTGAGGTCTAACCCTTCCTACTGGGAACACTCTCCCTGAAAGTTCATTCCTAGTCAGGAGACAGCATTGTCCTTGACCACACTTGCCAAATGAGAACTTATCTTGTGAATGATGGGTCCAAACCATGGATCATGTAAAGCAATTGCCAAGTGTTTCTTGCTACTTGAAGTTGTTACTATTGTTGCTGTTGTTAATATTCTTGTTGTTTATTCACTGTACCATAAGCAAGGATCCATATTTTCCAAGTCCTGCATCAGAAAGGCAGTGCTACTCTTTACAGCAATTTTGGATTTCTCAAAGTTCTAAGTCTAGATAGAATCTTAGCAATAGGGCAAATATTCCAGATAGTGTTAGGACAATCCATGTCTTGGCTTCAGATGCAGAAAATGCCTGTTCTTATTTTTCATTAGTATGATATGTACTAACCCAAACAATACTCAGTAGTATTTATTAAAGAGCAGCTGGCTTTCTATGTCCTGCTCTGCTTTCCATGTGTAGATAAAAGGTGCTGTCACTATCAGTGACTGTGGAGTTGTCAAAAAAGAAACTGAAACTATTTTATGCTATAGTAACCTGGGTATGAGCTGCACATTAGTTTTGACTTCCAGTTGCACACTGGATTATTTGCACCACCACCTAATTTAGTCTCACTTCTCCTAGCAGCCAGTCTACTACATCCTGCCATCTCCCACAATTCTAAGGACAGGGTTGTTTTTTCCCTAAATCATTGCACAGACAAACAGGAGGAGAAACAGAAACTTTGGGTAATTGTCACCTATTATTCTTTCTACATGTTTTTGCTGTTACCTGAAGGAAAGTTAACATTTAGGATTAAATAACTTTGTGGTTTTATTGTGATTTTTACTGAGCTCCAGAAACATCAATATGGTGACTGCTGGCCTGTACGACCCATGAACCTTTTTCTCAAATATTTCCACCTTTTCCAAGAAAAGTGCACAAAGATTTTGAGGGCTTGTCACTGAAACCACTGACTGATTGAAGGAAAGGGTCAGTGGAACCCAAAGCCACAAATAATTGCAGTTACTGCTGTCTATGTAGCAGCTGTGGCACTAGCCCAATTCCCAAAAAAGAGAAAGGAAAAGAAGATAAAGTAGATAACAAATAAGGCATTTAGAAGTAACATGTAGCAAATGAAACTTAAATGTTTGACACAGGGAGATTTACAGAAGAAAACAGAAAACTGGTAAATGCTATGAGTGAAAATGGAATTACAGTATTCAAGATCTTAACTTTCACTTCTTATTTGGACAAAATTCTCATTGGTTACAGTAAAGCTTTTTCTGATATGCAGTACAAGACTGGGTCCATAAGCAGAGCCTGACTTACACTGAAAAATGCTACATACAAGGTTGATTTTTTTCAGCTCTCTGTTTAGAAGAGCAAGCAGTTATAGGTACATATTTATTTTCTTGCACAGTAAATTCTGGCCATAGCATGGAGATAAGGAAGATCCCCATGACTGTTAGTCTTTTCTGCCTGTACCTTGAAGAGGGGTGAAGCAGATCAGCATGCTACTAGACAGCCCTGCCTCTGCCTCCCTAAAGTGCTGGATCATCCCTCAGACTAACCAGTTGCCTAAGAGATGCAGAAAGCTGCTGCTTGAGTGGTGAGGGATTATGACTCAGCACCAGCAGTGTGCTCATTACTCAGGACAAACCGGGAGACTGCAGTAAGTATTCCCCAATAAATACCAAAAGGTATCCAGATGAAACAAAGAGATGGTGTTGACGGTAGCACCAGAATAAAGATACAATTCTTCCTCACATTCAGTGTCACTTAGTCAGGGTGATGTTTCCTGTACTCAGAGAACACACCAGTCAAAGAATTTCCTTGGCATAGAGACAACATGGAAATGTCCTTTTAAAATCAGTTAATACCAACAGAACTCATGAGCTAGCTGGAACCATTTCCTATGCTATGGAAAGAACACTCAAATAAGGTTAACCAAGACATTTCACCCCCCCAGCCTCCCCCCTCCCCATCTATTTCTGGATGTCTTCTTTTGTTCACCCTTTGCTAATTATAGTGGCCTTGCTTAGGTGATATTTATAGTCTTAAAAGAGTTGCCTGACTTTTAGAACACTTTATTCATGTATATTTCCTGTGTTTATTGTTGCCTTAACTAATTTTTAAAATTAATTTTACTTGATCCAAGATTTTATTTAGCAACAAATATCAAAGTAACTTTTCTTTCAACAAATGCAAGAGCTGTATTTAGATGTAAAAAGCATTTTTCTATTTCTGAATTTCCGAAAACAGATTTTAGTTTCTTTCCTTCTCCAAGTGATGAGTATGACAGAAAATTTCAGAATCAGACAAAATGAAATTTCTCTTTTCACACCAGTATGGTTACTTGATATTTTATTTTACAAACTTATCCTTTTTTTTGTTAGTAAGGGTTGCTTTAATGAGTGGGATGTTTCCATGACACAGTGCTAATTATTTTTCCCCAGACTACCCTGATGTTTTCCTACCACCTATAAGTGAACTTCCACAAGTTACAGAAGTGGGGAAAAAAGACAATGAGAATGTCTACATCAAATTGCATCTTCACTTTCCCACCTGCACAATATTTCATCACTTTCTTAGTTTTCCTTCACTCCTTCTTAAATCTGCCCTTTTGTTTCTTCTGCAGTTGCATTGAAAATGTGCCTGTAGTGCTGCCAGTAGCAACAACTTTCGGTCCCTATTTCAAAATAACATTTTAGGGAAAAAAATGGTGCGCGCCTTTCAACTTTATTGAAAGTGGATGGATTTGGGTAAATGTTAGAGCAAAACTAGCTGTTTTCACCTGCCAGCAGCAAGGCTTTCCCCGTGCCTGCGTGCGGCCGTGCGGACAGGCTGAGCTACGGGCGGCTCCTCCGCGAAGCGCTCGCCACCCGCGGCTCCCGGCCCGGGTACCCAGGCGTGTGGCACCTGTCCCTGTGCCGTGGCACAGAGCAGCCCCGGCTGCGCTGGCGAAGGGCACGCAGCCCGCCGGAGCCACTCGGGCGGCATGCAGAGAGCGAGCGGCCCTTCCATGGGAGGGCAGCTGGAGCCCCTCAGTCCCTCGAGGCTGGCCCGGGCCCCGGACCCGCCACACGCCCTGCCCAACCCTGCCCTGCCCTGCCCCGCCCCGCCCTGCCCTGCCCTGCCCTGCCCAGCCCAGCCCTGCCCTCACTGCCCTGCCCTGCCCTGCCCTGCCCTGCCCCGCCCCGCCCTGCCCTGCCCTGCCCTGCCCAGCCCTGCCCTGACCCGCCACACGCCCTGCCCAACCCTGCCCTGCCCTGCCCTGCCCTGCCCAGCCCAGCCCTGCCCTCACTGCCCTGCCCTGCCCTGCCCTGCCCTGCCCTGCCCTGCCCTGCCCTGCCCAGCCCAGCCCTGCCCTCACTGCCCTGCCCTGCCCTGCCCTGCCCTGCCCTGCCCCGCCCCGCCCTGCCCTGCCTTACCCTGCCCAGCCCAGCCCTGCCCTGACCCGCCACACGCCCTGCCCAACCCTGCCCTGCCTTACCCTGCCCTGCCCAACCCTACCCCGCCCCGCCCTGCCCTGCCCTACCCTGCCCCGCCCTGCCCTGCCCAGCCCTGCCCTGCCCAGCCCTGCCCTGCCCTGCCCTGCCCTCCCTGCCCTGCCCTGCCCAGCCCAGCCCTGCCCTCCCTGCCCTCCTTGCCCTGCCCTGCCCGGCCCTGCCCTGCCCTGCCCGGCCCTGCCCTGCCCTGCCCTGCCCTGCCCTCCCTGCCCTGCCCTGCCCAGCCCAGCCCTGCCCTCCCTGCCCTCCTTGCCCTGCCCTGCCCGGCCCTGCCCTGCCCTGCCCTCCCTGACCTGCCCGGCCCTGCTGGGCCCAGGGGCAGCCTCAGAGGAGCAGAGCCGTGGCTCGAATTAGCCGCTTCTTTTGCTTTCCCCCCGTGATTTTTGTGATGCCTGCGCTGGGCACAGCCCCTCGCCTCACCTGCCAGCCCCAGCACCCCTCACGGCCCCACCTGGGCCTCACCCACAGCGCCATTCACGCTCCAGCCAAGGCCCTGGGCTCCCTCACTGCCGGTACGTGTCCTTGTCTCGTCCCTTCCATCCTGCCATGTCCTTGGGGCTCCCAAGGCTCTGAGAGGGAGGTGGAATGCCATAGCCCCGGGGGGATGGTGGCCTCTGCCCCTCAGAGTGGCTGAGGCCATGGTGCTGCGGTTTCTGTGGCACGTGGAGAGCAAATGTTTAAATCCATTTTGTATCAGGCTAAGATGGTGTGATGTGATTTAGCCAACATTAGCTCTGAATAAAACTGTGCTGGAAGGGAAAGTACTTAATTCTTTTAATATGTTTCTGTGCTTATACAAGTGTATAAGGTGTCCAGCTTGTTCTGAGTGATCTCACAATTTGCAGCACAGGTTGAAAGCTCTCAGCTTAAGGCCTTCTCTCCAATAATGAGTCTGATGACTGATGTTGTGGAAAACATATTAGATGCAGCACCAATAACATTCATGGTGAGGAACTACACTTTTGAGAGTTTCTCACTCTCCTAGCTATGTTTTGACCAGATGTTGTAGTTCCACAAGGCTTTCATATGGTGGTATAGAAAAACATCCATTTAAATGATGCAGCTTTAGCAGGGCTTAATAGGAAGTCTGTAAGCAACTTCAGTAAGGCTGGGATTTCATCCTTACTGCAGGTGATCCTAAAGGCTACAGGTTAACAGAAGAACATTCTTAAATCTGACCACCCTTGATAAATGTATAGAAGCAAACTTCCACTGTAGCTGGGAGCCATCCCATAGAGCAGAAATATGATACAGGTATTGTATACAAGTGCTGGTTCTGCGTGATACAGGTACCATACAAAAATCCTGGATCAGAATGAGACAAGTTCTCTTCCTGCAGTAAGATCTACAGCCCAGTTATACAAAATGTCATAATTTACAGATAGAAAAACAGCTCTTTTGGGGATTTTTTTTGGGGGGGAGGCAAAAACTTGCAAAGACCGGAGATCTTTGCAAGTGAAAATCTATCTTTCTGAAAATAAAAAATGTGGAGTGAAATCAGACAATGTATCTGATTTTTCCAAGAGACTGGAATTGTTTAATTTTCGATGGGTAAAGCTCTCCATCATTTTCAAAATGACCAGACCTTCACAGCAGAAAGTAACAGCTAAAAATTATCTAAAAATACAACAAACTGTCAACATGGCTGAGCAGTCCCTGTTCAGTTTCTTAGTACAGCAGTTATTGTTGGAGTTAACTTTAACATCCCTTTGGACTACTCAGCATGCAAGATCTAAAGAGTGCTGGTTTTTCATCTCACCCTACAGCAATGTGATACACATTTGCTAACACACCCAAGTAATCTTTCTATGTCACTGCTGGCAATTGTCAAACTTAAATTAGAAGCTTACATTTTGAAGGAAAACAATTAAACTGTAATGAAAATTTCTGGTTTGTGTAACCAATACCTCAAACTTAGATTAACTCGGTGTTTGCTTCGGGACTTGTAGCAGGATTTGCTGTAGCTATGTAATTCCTTGTGTCCATAAGTCAGGATATTACATCTCTGCTTCGGGCCTGGCAGCTTTTTGAATTGTTACTTGCTCAATTTTTCTCTGTAAGTAACAAAATTTTGTTACTGCACCACAGCTGTTCACGGCAACCTGGGTAACTTTGCTATTGAACTGCTGGGGGCAGATGCACTGAGGTGCAGAAGTGGAAGTGCTTCCAAAAACACCTACATGGAACATGGTTCTTAGTCACAGCATGATGCTTAACTGGGTATTAAACAGAAAATTAATAAATCCAGAGATACTCAACTCAGTCTCCTGCTATCAGGGGTGATAACATCCCACACCAGAGTGAAACTAAAGTACCAGCTCTGACATGGAAGGGCTTAAGAGAATGTCATCTTTCTCTTTATGCCTAAAAAATGTGCCAGCACTGATCAAACTGTTTAGAAAAGCTGTAAAATCACATGCCTGCATGCTGAAATAATGTTTAGTCATAGCCTTTGTCCAGAGAAAAACCAGAAGATCATCATGAAGTTTATTCTAACAATGTGTTCCTCCACATTTTTAAATGTTCAAGGAATATTTTTCTTAGATCCAGATACACTGAAGCCAGACTAAAAATCAACAGTTACACATGACAACATATTAACTAATCTGATTACTGATATCAAGTCCTGCACCTCATTTTCTGGTAGCTTCCCTGACTGAAAGAACACTGCAGACATTTTATTTCATCAGCTATGTCATTTGCATTTCCTGTCCTGATAAACACACACTACAAAGTCCAAAAGCACTTCAAGTTATCAAATTGCACTTGATTACTTAAGTTGTAATAATGTATCAACCTTTCATCATCCTGAAAATTTTTCAGGTATTTCACCACTGATCTTTTTCTCAAAAAACAAAACCCCATCAAAACCCAAACCTATTTTTTGCTATTCTGTGCTAATTCCATGTAATAATTGGATTTCTGTACTGTAATACCTTATTTTTGATGCATTTCTTGATACTTAACTACATATGGACTGAAATTTGAAATTCAAACTGATATATAGAGTATTACATTGTTACATCTATCTGAATTGATTTCACAGAAAAAATGAAGAGGTTCCAGGAGTTCTGTTAATCTGTTATTCACATTAAGTTCACACTTGTAGAAATAAGTTGAAACTCTGATAATGTAGTTGCACTTCTGGGGAATATGTAACACAAAGCTAGGCCTTTGTTAGTTTATGAGCTGCCAAAATATCTGTAATGTCATGTACAGTGCAAGTTCTATAGACAGGGTCCTTTGGAGATATGTGATTAAACCACAGTTTCTTTGAAGGCCACAGCTAATACTAATGTAAGCATGAGCAAATTTATACTTACAGCAAGAAATCTGGCATGGGACTGGTACAGTCTGACATCAATGAATGGTCTAAATTTGCAAATTCAGTGAATAATTGTAGGATGAGCTTCTTTGCCATGAAGTGCACTGGTTTTTCCTGCAATCATTCACTACAAGGTTTGTGCTCACATGGTACTTTGACCTATGACATCCTCGCTAAAATAGCCAAATAAGGAAAGGTAGGTTTTTTGGTGAGTCACCATTCTTTTAGTGCCTTTTTTGTAACTATTGAATTGACTTTTTCTGATCCTTAGCCAGAAGAAAGTATCCTGAGGACTCTTCTACAATGCAGGTCCTGTGTTTCTCCTGCTCCAGGCAGAGATTGCTGTCTTTTATGGGTTCAGGAATAGTTAGCTTTGGAAGCAGTCATTGAATTACCCTGATGTGGGCTGATGAGGAAAGACTAGTCCAGAGAAGCTTTCTGCATCCTTCCCTGGGGCCAGGCAGCCTTTGGACTCTAGAAGCTCTTGCAATATTTTCTTTTTAGCTTTTTACAAAGACCTTTCACCTGACTGAGCTAGCTGGCGACAAATCCAGCATCCCCAGGGCATTCCTGAATTTTTTTTAGATGAGGGTAAGATGGATATATCTTACTTTTATATTTACTGAGCTTTCAACAACCCCAGAATAGCAAACAAAGGCCTTCATTACTATTACTATTACTATTACTATTACTATTACTATTACTATTACTATTACTATTACTATTACTATTACTATTACTATTAATTACTTTTATCCTGAGTCTCTTGGTATGTTGCCTCTGTGATATTTCATCTGTGTTGTAAAGAACCAAACAGAAATATATCTCATTATGAATAAAAAAGTAATACATAACATCAACCCCGAGAATTTATGGCTTAATTATTCTTTACAAAATATTCTGACTTCAAGTGACATATAGAGGATGTTTGAGATTTTAGCAGGTGTTAAATTCAAATTTACTAAATTGCAATTGGCTGCTTTGGATCTTGCTCTGACATTATTATTAATTCTGACTAGTTGGCTTCTTTCATTTTTCCATTAGTTTCTGATATCCTACATGAAGAGGAGAGGATCTGCTCCTCAGAAAGTGTGAAAATTGCCTGTAAATTAAATACTCAAATCCATACAGAGGTCATAGTCAAATGCAGTGTATGCTGTGGGTAGTTCTAAAAAGTCAATATTTTTCCCTTTTATGTCCTTAAATGTGTAACATATTCCAAAACAGGTGATGAAAATTTGTAGATCAACAAGTGAGAAGACTGTGATAAGCTTAAATTGGTAAAAGCTTCAGAAAATGAAGTTTTAAAACTGATTATTTTTTTTTAAATTTGAAATTTCTTTAAAAGAGAACAAAAATGCAGTCAAAAGGAAAGACGTAAGGGAAACTTAAAAGTTGTAGCTCAGTGGTGGGTTTTTGTTATTATCTCTAGGGTAAATGTGTCCTAAACCACTGAGGGACTAGGACAGCATTTTTTATCATATCCTCCCCCTGAATTCTGCTAACTACAAATCTCTATATTTAGCAGAAAGGAAAATGATTGCTCCTTTATATTAATTAAAGAGATGAGAGTATAAGACAAAATTTAGAAAGAAGTGAAAAGATACAGTGAATAATTGTAAACATGCTGCCTAGTAACTCACAGCCAGTCGTGCAAGGCATCACTCACCATGACAAAGCCAAGATGAATTGCATACAAACCACATTTATAATTTTGTACTGTTTAATTATTTGAGTAATTTAAAATTTTAGTCCTAGAGATCTGCTAATGCATCTGTCTTATTTGAAAGATGTCTCAATATTTAGTTGTTTAGACAGGTAGGAATAAAAGTAAAATATCATTAGCTGTGAATTGATAGGGAACAAAGTTAGCTGTTCTGAAAACCTAATTGCATCTTCACCACAATTGCCTCCCCCTCCTCTGCATTTAAAATATGCCATATGCTTTGGTGGCTTTTTTATACCCTCTCCCACAGGTATTCATGTCCTGCGGAGCAATTGGAAATAGCCGCTTTTGCTACCTTGATTGGAAGAACCTGAAATCATGGATGGATAGAAGAGAGCTGCATTCAGGAAAGGTTTGAAAGTCTTTTGTTTAATATTGTTCTCATCTCTCTGAAAAGAGAGATGTTAAAAATTAGGGTCTGATCTGAACATGCTTTTGAAATTGAAAAGCTTAAAGTTCTTAGCATTGTGTATAATCTGGTCCCTAAATTTTGGATCTGGGTGGATTTCTGAATGAGTTGTTACTGTTCTGGAATGCTGTGCAATTTTGTTGATCTTGTCCAGCTAAAAAAAAGTAGTCTGGATATGCCAGAAGGTATGAAACCGTCTGACCTCAAAGCTTCCAAGATACAAAGGGTACAACCACTAAGGTGAAAGCAATGCCTTCTACAAATGTGTGAAAATCAGTTTGTGAGCCAAAGGCTCTATGTAGCAAATTTTTGGAATATGTGTATTTCCAGAAGCCTTGGTGTATGTGGTAATGTATAATACATCCAGAACCAGAAGAAGTTAGTCAGCATTTTCAGAAACAAATTTCTGCATCTTTTGTGTCCATACTAGTTTGGTTGAAGAATGTAGTCCAGGCAGAAGTTGGAAGTGAAGGGTATCTTTAAAACTCTTCCCAGTATAGCATGTTGAATGCTTATAAAATTTGTCGCTTTAATCGTAAATGGAATTTTAGGGCAGATTGTAACTTGAAAATTTGTACACTGAAAGGTATATGCAAGACAGTAATTTTTAACTCTAGACTAGACTAAAGTACTCCCCAGTGTATGGATAGAAAGATCTGGTCTCAGATGTTTACCAGCACAGTGTATTGGAAATATAGCAAGTTCTCAATTTCAATTTTTAAATTATTAAAAGGAGTAGTGTGGCTTATAGCTGATTACAAAATTGTATACGACTGAGATAGTGAACATTTGTTAGTCTTTTCCTCTCTTTAATGCATTTGGTTTTCCTCTCTGAGTAAACTTCCTCTCTTCTTTTGCTTTGAACAGACTGAGCTTTCAGTGATTCCTGCAATAATTCTCACAAAAAATGGAGAGAAGCTGAAGTTGCATATGCAGCATATTCAGCTTTTCTTGTAATCTGGCTCTATGTCGTGTCTGTGTCCTTATGGCCATGAGAGACAAACTGTTGTGGCAAGTTCTCTGAGTGCAGCTTTTCAATGGATCTCCCTTTTGTGCTCTTAACTCATGTAGATTCAATTGTCAGTGAAATCCTACAGTAATTGTTATATTTGGAAGCTGAATTACTTTCTTTTAGCTTGAAAGTAGTCAGAAATTACAGGTAGTCACAAAACTTTGCAGATTTCAGTAGCAAATACTCCTGGTAAAAGCATCTCTCTGTAGCAGACACAGTAACTAGCAATGTAACAGGGAAATTCAGATATGAGTTGAGTTCACCACCTTGAGGGTTTTTTTGAGACTGAAGATGATTCTTTCCAGAGCTGATTTCTGTATCAAGACAGTGGTTAAAAACTGTAGCTCATATATATTGTTTGATCTCAAATTTCTGACTTAAAATTTCAGACTTGAAATTTCAAACCTTCTCATAACAGACCACACAAAGCTGCTTTAACAATAAATCTGAAAAATATAAATGGGGGAATTTCTGTCCACCAGAAAGCTGTGCTTGAGGATTTCCTGGGTACTCCAGCAAAAATAAGAGCCCAGAGGCCATTGCAGCAGCCTAGGCTTAAAGAATCCCTCATGTATCAGTGGTGATGAGAACCAAAAGGAGTCCTTGAGATATCTAGTTTCTCCTTGCTTTCTGTTCTGTGTATATCCTGATAAGTTTTCAGCCTGCACAGTTAATTAGACACATAGGAACACATAAAATAATAGCTCATTGAGAAACTGAATATTCCAAATATGGACTTATATAAAGTGTGAAGGGAGATGGACAGAAATGGCATTCCCCTACATGGTAAATAAGATAATAAAATAATTACATAAATGAATGTGGAATGGTGTAACAGGTGTGCTTACAACCTTGAGTATGAGCTGGACAATGAGCCTTGCCGACGGGGAAGGAGTAGAATTATGTGAGGCCTTATGGATGTTAACAGCAGTTGTGATAAATACTAAAGTACAGAAAATCTGAACTGAATGTTGAGTCTCTTTGCTACAGCTAATTACAGGCTCAGGTGGAAGTCAGTGGTGAGTTTCTCCTTTTAATAGTCTGCCTACTTCAAGCCAAATAAATAAAGAATGAGGTACTTGGCGGGGAGAAAACAAAACCCATGTTTTCCTGCTTGAAGTACAAGATTTTAAGAAATAGTAATTTTTTTCTTGACTGAATGATAATATAATGCAAAATAGTTACCTACCTTAAGTTCTCTAAAGAAGATGCTACTCCTAGCCCACTCAACAATGGAGAAGAGGGTTTGGTCAGCCATTTTACACATAAGCCCGAACGTGTTGAGCTTCTCATGTTTGCTTCTGTTGGCTTGTTCTTGCTGCAGGTACGCCATGATTTTGGCTTGCACTTGCGGCTCATCAGGCTCACATTTCAGGAGTTCCAATATCAGGTGTGGAATACTTGCTGGTGAGCTTGTTTGATAACTATCCATGTATGAGTAGCCCATTATTGACTCTGGTGAGCTAGTGTAAGGGTCAGGGTACTCAGATTTGATAGCACGGCTTGGAAAGTGGCCGTAGGTCTGGTAGCCTTGCAAACTGCCGTGGGGCGGCATTGTCATGCTGATGGGAGAAGTCACAAAGGGACTCCTGTCATAGTCTGTAGGAGGCAAGGCAGTGTGGTTCAGAGGTAGGCCTTTAGAAGCTGAATGGATGTTCTGGATTGCAGAGGATATTGTCAGGTCGGTTGGCATTGCTTGGATCACCTGAGTCATGGCTTCCAGTTTCAGTCCGTTTGCTCGGATAAGAGCTTTCTTCTGCTGCTTCAATGCCCTGTCTCTCTTGTACATTGGTCCAAACTTGTTTCGACCGCCACGCATCCGGTCAGCTCGCACAGCTGTCAGGGGAAGGGAGGAAGTAAATCATTATTAACACTTGGAATCTACATTCTTAATCAAACATATATTAGGAAAGAGCAGAAATGTAAAATGTAACTCTTTTTTTTTTTTCAAATTCAGAGTTGCACTTTTATTCCTAAGGAAAAGGATTTATTTTGACTTAACAAATGTTGCTTTTTCCTAGTGATTTAAATGTCACATGCATATATTACTAACAAAGAAGGACTTCTCTGTACATTGATTAGGACACAGGGACAAACACAATGGATGGCTACAGGAATTTCACACCTGCTATGGGATCATGTGGAAATCTCAATGTACATTTGGGTTTATATCAAGCTATTATGTCATTAAGAAACAAGGGCTGAAGTCCAGAATTTGTCTGAGACGTATCCAGCAGACCACATTGTCTCATAATAATCATTCCATTACTGCCTTCCACCGCAGCAAAACATCTGAAATGTAAATTGTGAAATGTTCAGTAGTCACAAAGAGGAATACATTTCTCTTGGCAAAAAGGAAGCATTTCCTTTTGATGATTCTGTCCAGGTTGGTGTAAAACTTTGAGGTTTCTAGTTAGCTGAGTTCTATGGAAATGTTTAGCTGCAGTTGGAATGTGCAGAGAGAAAGCTATCAGCTTGCTGCCTTCTACGTGGCAGAGAGAAGTGAAACAGAAACTATTGACACTGTTCTGGCTTATAATATCTCTGGAATTAGAAATAATTAAAACAAATCCTACTCAACAGCTGCCTTGGGAGTCATAGTGGTGGTCTCTGTCGCGCAGTGTCTGTCACCATGGGATATATGTAATGGACTAGTGAGGAGCTTTCACCAAGCCCACCTTGCCCAACGGCAATTACATTGAAAGAGGAACCTTTGACAGCCTGGTGACACATTGAGACTGCTGAGATTGCTGGAGGTTAAGTTCTTGAGCTTTTTATCTTAGGGATTAGTAGGACATTAAAAATTTATTATGAATGCTAGATACGCATAATACTGTACCTTATCATAAGGACTTTAACGTTTAATGATTTTTTTGGTCCATGGTAATTTATGAACTAGACTTTTAAGGCTATATATATCACTATCTGGGGAACACACATATAATGTCACAAGTATTCACAGTTAAAAGAATACATGTTCTTCCAATTTTCTAAACAAGGCAAAAGAAATTGTATGGATGTGTAGGTAAGGAAGCTAAACTATATTTTCTGCAGTACCTTTAAAACTACAGGTGCTTTGCTTGAATTTTTAGAAAAAATGAGCTGCCAATATTACTGCTGAATGTTGACTTTAAACAAAATGCATGAAATCAATTGTATCACTAGTAAATGTAATTACTTTTAAATCTGTATACACAGTATCCTCACAGGTACTTTGCGATTAAAAACTGTTTGCCAAATTGGATTAGCAAATGCTTTTGTATAAATCCCACTTAAATTTAAGGTGAACTTTGTGCAATGACAGAAGACAAAATTTGGTCCTGTATCATTGTCAGCAAGGGAGAGGAGTTAAAAGTAGGAGTAGACAAATGTATTTTATCCTTCTTCTTAAAGCCAACAATGAAAAAAGGATTCCACATGTCCTGTAATTGTACTATTTGAATTTGGAAGCACATGTGACGATTTAGGATGCTTAGTGCAGTGTGTCAGTGCTAGCTCAGTCTTGTGGGCAAATACAACTCTGTTGAATCAATCAAACTGCAGGAGGCTGATTTTATCTTCAGTTATACCAACAGCTTCCCTTTGCCAGAGCCTGGTGACTGGCTCTTATCCTTTCTGGTTCCCTTCGTGGCTTACGGTTTTCCTCCTTGGTCTGATTTTTTCTGGTTAAGCATCTAGGGTAAATGTCATTTCATACTTCTGTAACAGTAAGGGAATTTAGGAACTTCTCCTTGGTCAAGGAAACATGTCATCTGCTGTGTAATCTGAATTTTAGTATTTTATATATCTAAGTTAGAATGAACCATGTATGATTCGCAAATTCAAGTTGATATTTTTGAATTCGGTTATCTCAAAGGGTGTTGTACACTTTTCAGTGTTCTGTGTAGATGAGAAAGTGAAATGAAGTCAGAAAGCGTACTTCAAAATGCCTTATCCTCTTTCAATTGCAATAGCCTCACAGGTGTAGCATCACAAAATATAGGACACAACTTTAGAGATTATTTCCTTAATCTCAAAGGCAAGTCAGTGTGAGAAAAACCCTTATTTTATCTATTTTTTTGTGTTCTGCCTTGTTGTCAAAAGAACACATGTAAAGAAACCAAAGCAACCCAACCCTAAATAAAATACAAATAAAATCAGATCCCACTCTCCACAGCAAATCAATATTTTTTTCCTAATCTGGACACTTGTTAACAATTTTATGTTTAATCTAAATTAAGTCTTTTTAAAAAGCTGCAAAACTATTCAATCTACATCAATGAATTCACAAACTTTAAAAGTCTGAAATGTAAAACTGTAGACTATATGACAAAATGGATTCTGGTTTTGACTGGTCCCTAAATGGTAGTGATCTACCATTTACTTATTAGATTTTTTTTTTAAAATAAAGCAACAATTTCACTGACCATAGAAGTAACCTTTTAATAAAGTAACCTTTTATCATCATTTCAAAGACATAACTATGTAATTTTTAATATAAAATAAAATGCATTAACATCTTATCCTTTATTTATAATATAGTTAAAGATATCAGCAAGACTATAGCTCTTACCTTCCAATTTCATTCCAACACTTAGACATTTTTGAAATCGACAATAAGGACATCGTTTTCGCTGTGTTTTGTCAATCTGGCAATTCTGATTTTCTATACATGTGTACCTTTTGTTATTCTGGACTGTTCGCTTAAAGAATCCCTGTATGACAGACACAAAAGTTAGCCTGTTTTGCTTGAACTTGTGTTTCATTCAGCATGTTATGGAAATCATTGTAAAATAATTTTCAGATGCCATTCAAGCACTTACAAAGTTACATAGCTTATATCAAATTAGTCAGCTGAACCCAGGAGAAAACCACCAGATTCCAGAGGAGGTTTTCTTATGTTAGAGCTATGTTTTATAGACTTCATGTCAAAACTTGGTGAGACTTTAAGGAGGCTGTAGCCTTCTCTGCTTCTAGCACCATTGGCAAAAATAGTGACACTGACTGCTTTCTTTTGTATTTTTTAATCACTGCAGAATTATTGGTGCCTCCCTTTTAAAGTAGTTTTATGTTAAATAAGCAGGAACACTGTTGCAAAGATAAGAGAAGTACAGAGTACCTCTGGCTATTTTACATCCCAGTGGGGCATGCTTGAGGCATAGTAAGTGCTGGTCGTTCACTTCTCATTGATTATTTTTTAAATGAAAATATAGTGAACTAAGTTAATTCCATGCAACTGTTTTAAATGGCATTGTTCTGGCAAAAGAGCTTCACTTACAGTGCAATGCTTAAATAACTGTAAAAAAACTTTAAAAAATTTTACATGGAAAATCTGACCTGTCATAAATTCACAATTATTTAAACCTTATAGCGCAATAGACCAACACAGGTGTATTCACGTTTCTATATGTTAATTGGTTACTTGACTTTGTTTATCAAGTGAACTCTGACAGTTACAGTTTGCATGAAAAAAGTGCATGGTCATTATAATGGCAGGAATCTACATTGCAAGGATGAAAATAAAAATCTTAAGAAAGCTGCATCATATTTTGCAAAACTGATCTGCATTAAGGATAATCTTCCTACTTTGTACTCCAGAAAAAAGAAATATAAATCAACTTAAACCACTATTTAGCACAGTTAGCAATGAAAGTTGCTCTAGAACTACATAATGATAGCAAAATGTGAAAAAACAATGACAAAATTACAATGCAAAATAGTCCAAGTTGTTTGCTTTTGTGCAGATATGTCTTTCAAAAAGACTTCTACATCCTAAAGCTTTTTTGTGATCAATTATTTTATGTGAATGTATTAAGAAATATATCAAAAATAACCCGAAATATTATACATCTGGTTTATTTAATTATCCTTTTCCCCCCTGCTTATATTTGAAATATTTTTGCTGTACTTGTGTTTTTTATGGAGTAATTAGTACAGAACCTTGCAGCTTTCACAGGTGAGAAGTCCATAATGGTACCCAGACACTTTGTCTCCACAGACTGGACAGAGCTCTTCAAGGTCTTCATCATAAGAGTAATTCACCATTTTAAACTGAGACACTGAGGGAAAGGAGAGATAGCATATTCAATTAGAATTTACATTACTAACTCAAATATTCTGCAACTTTCTCAACTAGAGAGAAAGCTTACTTAAACAAGCACACCACTGAATATAGGGAGAAAAAATTTTATTTTAAAAACAAATTGCATGGAGACATGCAACTTCCCATCATCAGCAAATCTGCATGATGTAACAAAGTGTAACAAAATACATCAGCTTCTAAGTTTTATGTTCTAAGTATTTATACTTAAAGAGTGCCTTTAGCCTAGTCCTTATTTTATGGAATCACAAATTGAAAGATTTTGTGAAAGATTTAAATGCGAAAATGCTCACGGACAAGCTTTAAAAAGCAGAACGAAAAGATTGTCATTTGTATATTGAAAGTAATTATTTTCCTTTGAAGTTTTCTTTCAACATCAGCTCGCAAATTTTCACCTAGACTAAACTTGTATCTCACAGACGCAGCACTTTTGCACCGTGTGAAATCCAAGTTAGTTACTCGCAAAACCAGGTTAGAACGACCAGGTCAGAACGACCAGGTCCTCCGCGCCTCCCCAGCCCACGGTCTCGGGGTGACCGCCCGCCCTGCGGGCCAGGGTGAGCGCAGCGTGCCGGCACCGCGGGCTATGGCAGCCGGCAGCTCCGCAGCCACGGCGGGGACGCTTTTTACTGGGCACGTGTGGGCAGAGGGACTCGAGCCGGGACCGCCGTGCGCGGGGGATGCGCTCAGGCTCTGCCCGGCCGGCGGACCCGCGTCCCCCGCTAGCCGGGGCTGGCGTGAAACCTGCGCGCCGCAGCCGCCCGAAGTTTCTGCCGCTCGGGGAAAAGGCGGGAAGGAGTCGGCGGGCGGGAGGGAACGAGAGGCTAAAATATGCGGAATGAAAGCGCGGAATGAAGGCAGGGAGCGTGCCCATTCGAGCCGGGTTTCCCCCACAAGGAGCCCGGTCAGCCGCTCCCGTTACTCCTGAGAAGAAACCCTGCTGCTCATGCAGGGCCGGTTTCCTTCCCCCTCCCTGCCGCTAAACCTCCGACCTGTTCGGCAAGAACTGTGGCAGCGGAGGACTGCTGAACACGGCGAGAGGCGCTGGGCATCACCGCTGGACTGTTTAGGATGTCGCTTCTTTGTCTTTAACTCTGCGACTGCCACGATTCGGGGGCACCGGGGCGGTCAGACTCCGCCCGAAGCCCCCCGCCCGGCTGCCCGGCTTACCAAGACAAGGGCTTGCACCCCGGCGCTCGAGGGAGCTCCTGAGGAGGGCGGGAGCATTATCCCACTGGCGGCAGAACGCGTCCTGAGCCACCTCGGCACGGCCGGGGATCGCCGCCTGTCAGCGGCGTGGGGCGGACACGGGGCGGCCGCGGGCGGAGGAGGAGGAGGGCCCGGCCCTCCCCTCTGCTCCAGCGGTAGCGGCTCCAGGGTCCGACGCTGGGACTAAAGTTGCCCTGCCCGCAGGAAAAAGTGGGAAAGTAGGGGTTTTCCGAACGCCGCGCCCTTGCACGGAGCCTCCTCCATAGGAGAGGAAAGCAGCGGTCGGGTCGCGCCCCCAGCACCTCCGAAGCCTTCGGCCCACCCTGCCCCTACTTCCCAGCAGGCTCCCAAGAGGAGCGGAATTAGTTTCGAAAGCGCAGCCGGGACGGGAGTTTCTGCCCCGGGAGAGTCGCTCGGGGCGGGCGGGCATACCGGCAGGGAGCCGACCCTCCGCGCCCCGCTCCGGCCCCGACTAGGGCACCGGGAACGGCCCGGTCCCGCCACCCCACACAGACACTTCTACGGCTCGAACCAGCCCAGCTCGAGCATCCCTCTGCCTTCCTGGGCAAATCCACCACGGAGTCGGAGCTCTCTCCTGCGAAGTTTCGCGTCACCACCACTGCCACCTGCACGGTAGCTGTGGGTGCCGCACTCGCGGGACGCAGCCCTCGGGTCCCGTTTCGGGACTGTGCGTGACACACGGGGTGCTCGCCAGAACTTTCACGCGTAACTCCATCTGCCATTAACTTTGAGGCAGTTTTGCGCAGAACAGGGATTAGATCGAGATCCCCTGGATCTGCAGCGGGGCCGGGCAGTGTCCGACATCTGCACCCCAGTGCAGGTTCGCGCCGGCCGGATGCTTGGCAGCTCCTCGGCCCGTCTGCACCTTCTGAGCAGGCCCTTGTCGTCGCCTCGAGCTGGCACCCCGGTCCCGGTACCCGTCGAGCCACCCTGAAAGCCGGCCCGCGAAGACAGGGGCTCGGCGGGGCGCGAAGCGGTCGGTGACGGGGCAGCTCGCAAGCAACTGCCGCAAACTTTTTTGGCAGGACGAAGGGGCAGTTTGCCGAGGGAAACCCGAATGCGCGCGGAGAGGGAGAGCCCTGCTTTTGCCCCCTTACCTTGCATGTTTTCCGGCATCTGCCCCTGTTCCCCATTCGACCGGGCGAGTCCCAGGGCCTCGGTTTCCACTTTGGGTAGCATGACAAGGCGGCTGCGGGCCGGGCTGGGGGCTCCGTGTCCGTCCGCGACACCAGCACCTGGACACGGCAGCACAGATTTAGCTGGAGCAAGGGGAGCTCGGCGGCGGCTGCCTCTTCCCCCTCTTCCTGTTTTTCCCTTCCTCTGCTCCACGGCAGCCCTTGCCCAGCTGCAGCCGGAGCACCGAGCGGCCCCGGCCGCCGGGAGGAGCCGCCGGGTGCCCGCGGCTGGGGAGCCGCGGAGCGGTAGTCGGGCTGCAGGCGGCGGGGGGCGGAGGAGACAGAAGGAGGAGGAGGAAGACCGGGGGTGCCGGAGAAGAAGGAGGAACCCCGGGAGCCCTCAGCAGCTCCACCCGGGGCTCAGCACGGCAACAGCCCAGCGCCCCGATCCATGCGCAGCGGCACAGTGCACAAGAGCACTCTGCCGCCGCTGGTGCTGCTGGACAGGGTTCCCACCCCCGTCCCCGTCCCCCTCCTCCCTTCCTCCCTCCTCCTCCTCCTTCCCCTCCCCCTCCTCCTCCCCCTTTTCCCCCCGGTACAAGTGCGGAGGTGCCGAGTCGGGACCTCTAGCCCCGGGCCCGCGGGGAGGCGCTCCCGGAGCCCGGGGGCTACAGGGAGCGAGGTCTCCGGCGAAGGGGGGCCCCGACAACGCCGCTGCAGCCAATAAGGCAGAGGCGGGATGAGCAACACCCCCAGCGCACACACAGGCACAGAGCACACACAGTGGCCCAGTGCAGTCACCCCCTACCCGGTTCTTAAACGGGGCTGCGATGTGCGGGTCTGGGCTGTTGCCTCCCAGCCCCAGCGGAGCCCGACGGGCGACCAGCCTCGCCAAGCCGGGCTACTGCCTTCAGCGGCCATGCCTCTTCGCCAGTGGGCAGCCACGCTCAATCTCTCTTGGGGCCAGTGGGGAAATGCCCGGCCACCGGCAGCCGTGTAGCCCCCGGCCCTCGCCTTCCCAATTGGCCGGCGGGGGTGGACAGCGGAAACCCCTGCTCTTGTGGCCACGTTGCCGCCGCGCAGCCCTGGAGTCTGAAACAAGCAAGTGAGAACCTTGTTGGAGCTCGCTGTACCTATTCAGGCTTTTTGTGTCTCCCTTCCCTAAGCTTCTTGTGAAATCGGTCAGTGCCAGTGGCATCTTTTGCATAAAAGCCAAAGCCCTGGCAGAGCCGTCGCTTGAGCCCCTCTTCCCCGGCTCACAGTGCAGCAAGCGGCACTATTTTCCAAGTTGTCCCAAAGAACTCGTTTCTTTCAAGCGTGTGCCTCAGCGGCGAGAGCCAAGCGGTCCCGCGGCGCGGTGTTGCGGGGTGTCCGGGTGCGACTGGGTGATTTCTGCCCGGCGAGCCGGGCCGGAGGTCTGCCTGCCTCGTTGGCCTTTCCGCCCCTCTCTCCGGGAGGGTCCCTGAGGTTCCGTGCCGTTCCTACCGCGCCGCATAGGTTTGATGGTGTGGGATGAGCGGTATTTGCACCTTGGAAAACATCCGAGCCCCTTGTCGAGGCGTTCGGTTGCCCGTACTTCTCTGACTCTTTAATCTGTGTAAAGTGTTGTGTATATATTAAAAGCTGGAAATGTTTGGCGATGCAAACTGCTTCCGATGGAAAGTGGGGCGCGGAAGTGTCTCTATCGCGGAGTATGGCATTTCCCATCGGCTGGGAGAGCGACAGTGAAAACTGGCGTTTGTTGTAACTTTGCTGGTGATCGCAGGGTGAAGCCTCGCTTGACAAGCGCTCCACATGCAGAGAGCGGACTCGGCTGTGCTCCTAACTTTTTGCATCCAGTAGCTAGGAGACCTTTGCTAACTCAACGCAGATTCCTAGCCAGCTCAACACCAGCACCACCGGAGTAGAAAAGGTCTTTTTCCCCTTCTCTGTGCAGCGTTTTATATTTGGGGGATGATTCCAACGCTCAGAGAGGCCCGGACCTCTCTCTCTCCTTCTATTCTCACCTTTCGCCATTCCCTTCTGGCGGGAGCTCGAGCGGGCGAACGATACAAGCGTGTACATTATTTCTCAAGTTATAATTTCACAATTAAACAGGTAGTCTGCAAATAAGTTCTAGGACAGCAATATGGCGAGATGCGGGAGCGAGAAGCTCGATGGCTAAGACGGGTCGGCCAAAAAAACATCTAGAGAGAATGACCCCGTTTCTAGGCAGAAGTAGCTCGGGTTGAGACCCTGTCTCCGCCCTTGGGAAGTTATTCCCAGGTGCATTAGCTACAAACAATCCCTCTGTCAAGGGCCACTGTGTAGATCGCCTTGCGCTGAGCCCGAGCGGCTCAACACTGGCGGCGACAGGAGCACAGCGCCGATCGCGCTCCCTCCCGCCGTGAGGCTGCGGTCGGGGCTCCCCGCGGGACCCTCGGGCCTCCCGAGCCTGCGGCCCGACGGGCCAGAGCGCTCCGGGGGCGGCTGGCAGAGGAGGGGCGCCTTCTCGCAGCCCTTCCCCGCGAGAGAAAAGTTGTCAGAGCGCAGCTCCAAGAGCATTTACAGCAGACCATCAGGGCACCTGCATCAGGGTCCTGCAGCCCGCGGGGCTCCATCGGGACAGCCGGACCCTCCCTGCCGCTCGCCGCCGGGTGGGACACGCCGCTTGGCGACGCCCCGACGGAGCGCTCCGTGCTGCCGCTCTCGTTACTGCTGCTCCGGGAGGGCAGTTTTGGGGAAAAGCCGGGAAAGGAAACTCCGCATCCGGACCGGGCAGGCGAAACCAGTGCGGGTGCTGCCGGGGTCAGGAGGGCTGCGGCTCCCGCTGGCACCGCGGCCAAGTGCCCGGCAGGCGGGCGGCCGCGCAGGGCTGGCTCTCCCCGGACAGCACTCCCCGGCAGGCACGGCCCTAGCACCGGCCCCGGGCTCTTCCCTCCTACTCGGGGGCTTAATGTCATTCTGCCAGGGAATTGTTTGGAGCGAGTTCCAACTGTGCATGGCAAAAGTCACTCTGCCAGCTATCGCTATGGATGAAAATACTTTGGAGTGGTTATTACACATCCACATTTCTCCGAAGTAACAGTTTAGGGCAGTACATATTATAAATGATACCTGGTCCCTTGTGGCTGCATTTAATTTATCATGGAGTTCTAGCTCTCACGATTGCCTTGAGCAACCTTAATTACCCTTTCTTCTAATCTCTTCTCCATTCCTTACCAAGTTCTCCAAACTTTTTTTTTTTTTTTTTTTTAATGCGATTTCTCTCCTGAGTTTGCCTGCCTTGTTCTGACTTTGCCTGAAGGTCTTGATTGACGCGTGTAATTATAATTATAAAAGATGATGGCTCGGGGAGCTTCCAGCAGCCTTGATTAGAACAAGGAGCAAGACCTGGAATACTTTATACTTCTCTATTTAAATGTATGTACATTTACATTAAAAAACGTCCGCTCTCTAATGTTAAATAATCTGAAGCTTTTTCACCTCTTTGTTTCCAAGGTAGATGTTTCTGTGTGATGATATTTCAAGGCAAGTTCCGATTGCTTACAGCTTTCCGAGAGGCCACAGAACCTGAGGAAATTTCAAAGCCTTTTTCCCAAAGCAGAGGCCATTCCAACTTGAAATGGTCTGCTGATGAGAAGCAAATAGCATGCTCTCTTCGTGCTTTGTGTCGGGAGGTGTCCCGGAGAAGGTTTGATTTACCTTCCCAGCAAAGTGGCGAAAGTGAGCGTTTGTGGGGTGGGATGGGGGGGAGGTAGATGTCGAGGAAAGACTTCCCAGAAGCAAATGAAATAAATAACTTCCGCTGGCAAGTCTAATTCTAAACCGATCAAAAAGACTTAAAGAGAAGTATTTAAAGGGAAAAATCCGCATCCTGTCTCCCTTTCTCTCCCGCTGAACATTCCCGTTTGCCGCCAGCGCAGAGCCACTCTGAGCCTTCACTCAGTGAAAACAGTGACTTCAGCCGGGCTCAGGGAGGGAGTCAGCATCACGCGTCCTGTCCTCGGCACAGCGTGGCAGCCTCGGGCACAGGCTGTCACTGCCACGGGCACGCAGTGGCGCTGCCCTGGGAAGTGCCCCGGAGAAGGCAGCGTGAGGCAGGCACGGGATTCCTGTGCAGCTGGGAAAGTTCAGAATGCGATTTTGATGCTTGACCTCACACACCTGTCACGCCCAACTTTACGAGACTGTTACAACCAGGAAGAGCATGGCTAATAATTTCCTCTCTCCTCTCCTCCTCCTCTCCTCTCCTCGCCTCTCCTCTCCTCTCCTCTCAGCTCCTCCTCTCCTCTCCTCTCCTCTCCTCTCCTCTCCTCTCCTCTCCTCTCCTCTCCTCTCCCTCTCCTCTCCTCTCCTCTCCTCTCCTCATCCTCTCCTCTCCTCTCCTCCTCTCCTCTCCTCTCCTCTCCTCTCCTCTCCTCTCCTCCTCCTCCTCCTCTCCTCTCCTCTCCTCTTCCTCTCCTCTCCTCTCCTCTCCTCTCCTCTCCTCTCCTCTCCTCTCCTCTCCTCTCCTCTCCTCCCTCTCCTCTCCTCTCCTCTCCTCTCCTCTCCTCCCTCTCCCTCCCTCTCCTCTCCTCCTCCTCTCCTCTCCTCTCCTCTCCTCTCCATAATCAGATCGCCCCTACAGTTCAAAGGGCAGAGTACCTCAAAACCTTCCAAACCCCGTAGCCAAGGGTTTCCTCTCATCATTTTGCTGAGGCAATATTGCATTCAATTCCTAGGGATTCATTAAATGGAGATTGCTAGTGCCTCTAACTCAGGCTTTGGGAAAGGAACTGTCCCCTATAGAAAAAAACCAACAAAGAATCTGGAACAAAAATCCGTAACTTACAAAATCAGTCCATACCAAACACAGAAATATGCTTCCCCCCATTTTTTCTTCCTCCTTTTTTTTCCTGTTTGTTTGTTTGGTTTGGATTGTTTTTTTGATCGACTGTCAGCAAAACAGAGTGCATGCCTCAGACCGAAATACTTTTGTAGTAAAACGCACGCCACAGAAGATCACGTCTGTGCCTGTTTCCTTTTTTGTATGCAACTAATCATTCATTTTTGCTTTACGGAGATGTCGTTTCTCTCTGGTCCGGCATAGAAAGCCATTTCCAAACGGTCAATTATTGACCGAGAAGCTATTTTTCAAGCTCGGCCAAGCTCCTGCTGCCCGCCGGAATGCACTGCTCTCTTATGAACACCTGGCATCAGCGTGATGCACAATGACAGGAGAGCGGAGAGAGGAGCGAGCAGGGCCAAGTGGGTGGTAAAACATTGCTCTGATTGCCTTTCTTTTATTGGTAAGTGAGTCATCAGTGAGGTGTCGTAACACTCCACCGCGTCCCGCCGCCGTCTGCTCCGTCCCGCCCGGGTCGGGGCGCGGGTCCCGCCGTGCCCCCGTGCCCATTGCTCGCTCCCGCCGCACGCGTGCGGGCAGGGACGGCCGGCACTTCTTGCTGCACGGCAGTGTTCCGGCACACATTCTCTGAACTAACTGGAAGGCGTGGAAGGGCTAAAGCATGCCCGGGCGCCCTTGGGGACGCGGTGAGCCGTGCCCAGCGCTGCGGCAGGGCTTCCCTGGATCGATCCCGTCAGGGACAAACCGTATTCCGTTTCACTCAACAGTTCCAGGTTTGCAAGCAGGGAACTCTGTTAGAAATTTCCCCCTCCCCTTCCTGACTCGAAAATACATGAATTCTGTACGGAAAACGCCTTCCACTAGGTGCCCAGCCTGTACCTGTTGCCGCGGGTGGCGCGGCGGGGACAGGCGCTCGCTCTGGGCGCTGCTGTGTGCGGGGCGGCGGCGGATCCATCAGCGGGGCTCCTGCTCCTTTCCGCGCCCCCGCGGCGGCCGAGGCACTGCCCGGCCCATCCCCACCCCTCCGCCGCCATCCCATCTCCCCTTCCCAGCGCGGATCATCGCTTTGCTCATCAGGCTGTTTTGTTTCTGTCTGTGCTGCCCTTTCGGAACCGAGTGTGGAACCTCTAGTTAAAAAACTAGAGCTTAGTCTGGAAATAGAACTCCAAATATATTTGTATATACCGCAAGGCTCCTGTCAGGGCTGAGCGCCGGTCTCTGTATCATAAGAGATAATTGATTTCTATCCTGCACAGACAGGCTTAAAAATGAAATTTCTTTTACTGAGGCAACTGACCTTGATCTGCTCGTGGAAAGAAGAGATGGTTTAGATTTGCTTCTTCCCTCCCTCTGCCCCTATGTTTCAAAGCTTAGAAAACTTCATTTAAAAATAATTTTTATACCTCATCTTTATAATAAAAGAAGTTTGCATTCATACATATCTATCTGTCCCAAGGTTTATCCATACATAATGTAAAATCATAAACTATGAGAAGATAAACTAGGCATAGTTTACACTGAGAAATCTTGATAAGGGTTGTGTACATATGCATGTTGGTTCGTTGCACGTAAGAATGTATTAATATATATTAATATAGAAGGTTGGATATCTATGCAATATATACATAGTATATAATAGTCATGTAATATGTGAGTGTACTCTAGATATTAATAATGATCTGTCATAAGAAGTTTTGGGGGGTTTCCCCACAAGACAGGCGCACACAATTCTTCCTGCAGACAATCCTTCATTTTCACCCTATATATATATATATATATATGATAAATTTGAAAGCTGACCTTTAAATTACCCACATGGACAAGTAGGTCAAGGCATTTTGTCAGTAGTGGAGATCTCGTTCAGAAGACCATACGGACCATCTTTACTTTGCCTCATGTATTTTGGTGTTTAAAACCAGACTAACAGAAAAAATCAGATGTAAATATAAATACTACCCCTTTTATAGGTAGCTCATTTGCAGTATAAGCAAATGAGGACAGGAAAAGTGGGAAGAAAACTGATAAAAGTAAAAAGTAACAGGAAAAGTTCACTGATATAAAAAAATAACCTACAGCATGTCTTACAGTCCTCACACAGCTCAAACTGTTCACTTCTGTGAAAGCTTTGCCTGCATAAATGCTAGTCAAAATTCTGATCCAAACTTTTAAAGATAGTATATGCCGTCTTTGTTAATCATATGAAAATGCTACTATTCATATTACTACTAAACATAAAATCTAACTTTGCCAAGCTCCATGAGCCCTAATTTTAATACTGTTAATTGCCTGAGGACAGACATTAAAATTAAGATGGCAGTAAGTATTCTACAAGCTGAAAAGTGTCACAGTTGGAAACTACAAGTAGATTATTTTTCCTCTTATATAACCATATTTTTTAGTTAATGAAACAGTTGTTTCTGTTAAATAATCATAGCTAATGCTTATAAAAATTGCATAGTGTCCCTGATGACACTAAGACAAGAGGCTGATTAGAGGAAAAATAAAACAAGTCAAGTATCTTTGTATTGCTTCAGAATCTGGAAGAAGAAAAAAATCATAGCACTTCCATAAAAACATTTATAAGTCCATATGGTGTTTGTCATCTGGAAGATAGGAGGTACTATTAAGATTTTGTGAATCCTAGTTGCCTCTTTGATCATATGACTATAAACCTAAAAGCAGGTGTCAACAACTGGTAGTGTCCACTCACACTCCAGCTCCAGGCTGGTTGTGTTTGCTCTCCAAGGTAGAGATCCACTGCTATTTATATCAGTGGAGTCTGATTTGCACTCATGGGAGCTGGAAGATACCCTCCTTGCTGGGAGGAAGCTGTGACATGTCAGTGATTTATAACAAAAACTAACTTTTCACCAGAAGAGGGAATGCACAGAGTGCATCCAGCAAAGCAGGAGCTCCCTGACAAGGGCAACTCATCCTCTGTGGTGGGAAGCAGCAAGTCCCTGGCCTTAGGGGTTGATGACTGAGGGTGCAGAGGTTGTGACATCCTTTCACAAACCCACCCACTCTTCTGTGGTTAGAAAGGAAAAAGTGAAGGAGAATGGACTGGACAAAAGAAAAAGTCTAGGGATAGGATTTACTCTTATGAGCACGTGACCCTGCTGCTGATTGTACTTATACCTGGGAGGACAACTTTTTCTCCTAAAGAATTACTCTCCAGTGCAAATAAGGACAGAATCTGGCTCCTTCCAATTTTGTTCCCCCAGCTCCAAGCAGAGGCCCTCAGATTGATGCATGTTCCATTTAACCCTTACAGGTACATGGTGATCAGTTCACAAGGCTGAGTTAGGTGAGCTTTTCAGAGATGCACCATGTGTTCTGGCTGAACAGTGTAATGGAAGGACAGAATCCTTCCCCTGACTCAGAGTACACAGGATTTTGGAAAGTTTCAGGAGATTTAGGCTTGCTTATTTCTAGGCCATGCTTTGTGAATCTGTGCTGGTATTATTTGTGACATAGCACATGTGTAAGTGGTATGGTGACAAGAGTCTCTGCTACTCTCTGTAGCAACCTCTTTTCTCATATCCACATGATTTTGGGAACCAAGATGCAGTCTTCTGGAAACCATGAAAATGGTATTCAATTGGTCTAAATATCACAGGTGAGTGTCTCATTTTCCCTTCTCCAATGGTTTTATCCTTTCATCTTAAGAAACATTATCTGAGTGACCACTCTTCAGGTACATGAGATGTATAATTATTTTACTGTCCCTCAGGGGAGGGAACCAGATGGTCCCTCTGTGGCAACCAGAAAGAGCAACAGTTAGAGAAAGGCCAAGAGGGGAAGCTGCACTTGTCACCTTTCCCATGTATTCCTGGGGGCAGACCTGTGCAGAGGAATACCCCACACCTGTAGGGAAGCACAGGGACTCAGGGGATATCTGGTTGAAACACAGTTGGGTCCAAGGTGGGAACCCTTCCCTGGGGGAAATAGCAGCTCCACCCAGAAGATAAAGATCAGCTATGTTTGAGGCTATTTCCTGCAGCTGTTGCTGCGCCCTCCATCCCCACAGTCCCAAAGCTTCCCTTGATGGCAAGGTGCCCACATCACACCCAGCACCAGGGCGAGCTGCTTGCCATGTGATGACGCACTTTGGGGCAAGAGGAGGAAAGCGTGCCCTGATTCCACTTGTGGGCCAAAGATCCCTTCTTTCATCCCTTCCAGGAACTGCTGTGCTGAGGCACAACCTTGCAAAACCCTGGGCTGTGGAACCTGCAGGCTGCTGGGCTGGCTTTTGAAGCACCTTCTGCTCCATGAAGGAGGGTTTCCCTTGGTAAGCCTTCTGCAGCCCTGCTTGGCCCCAGTTTCAGCCTGGGCACAGCCTGGTGGGACAGGGCATGTTCACCCTGACAAAGAAAAGACACCTGTCTCCAGGTGTGTGGTGAGAGACAGAATGGCCTGAGACAGGAAATGTGTGGAGAAGAGCAGGGAGGTGAGGACATGCACCCACTGGGGCTCAGCCAGAGCCACTACAGCCTGGGACAGCCTGGGACAGCATGGGACAACCTGGGACAGCCTGGGACAGCTGGCTGTGCAATGCCCCTTGTGCTTGCAAGCCAGAGCAACCTGGTGGCTTTCTGACAGGGAACGGGTACTGTTTCCATATGCTACTGAAAGTATTCACTTCACTGCTGCTCTGAAGTCTTAACTGACTTCTACTATCCAGCCCACTCCCACTGAAAGGCATATCTTAATTTTTAGCTGTAAGAAAGAATCTGCATTTGACAGAAACTACAGTATTACTGAAAAGACACAAAACCATTCCTGAGGTTTTCTTCAATATGAATTATCAGGCCAGAAGCAATTTAAATCTAATTTTTGCAAACGTTTCTACATGCACATGCACAATTTCACAGTAATTATCAGTCATACTAAAGACACTGTTAATTACCCAATGATATATATTTGATAATTGCATTATCTCTAGAGAAAATTGTTACTCTATGGTTCATCTTTTGTTTTCTTATATTTTTACATGGTATTGTAAAATTCTTGCTAGGCTAAATATATGTGCAGATTAATCATGGGTTCACCCAATTGTAGTGATTTTTTCAGTTTGGATACCCAGAAATCTAATATATTTATGCAGAATCTTCAAAACAGTTAGAAAACTTTTACTTACCAGCTGATGTGTGTCCATGTTTTATAGATTCCTGTATGATGGCTGCGTGGGAACCAGAAGACATTATTAGGTGTAAATATACTGTACCCTTGGGTACAAGGGGTACAACATTGAGTACAGGAGAGGTGCAGCCTGTAAACTTTTCTGGCCTTGAGACCCAGGCTATGATAGCCTTCAGTGAAAGTCGGCGTGATGAACAACAACAAAAAAAAATTACCAAGAATTCAGAAAGTAACAAGCATGTCTTTGAGTGGACTCTGTACTTTTTCCAGCATTAGTGACCTGCTGTAAACCATGTATCCCATTTCATGATAGTCTCTAATCAGAAGAATTGCAACTTGTGATAGGTTTGGCACCATCACGTGATTTAGTACAGCTTGATAAGAGACCCTGTTATAAAGTGACAGCAAAAGAGATAAGAACTGTTGGCAGATAATGGCAGAGAAATGATTAACCTAGAGTGGAGAGGTGCTATGAAGCCCAGAGAGGGGAAGGTTGTAAAGTTGTGGGGTCATAAGATCATACTGAGTGGATGAAAAGCCATACCAACATGAGCGAAATGTCTATAAACTCAGACTTGTGACCTGTCTTCTTGATGTCATCACCTCTTTGCACAGTGGACAGCAAGCATGGTTGTTTTGGCTTCTGTAAACACTCTCTGGATGGCAAAACAATCAAGCATTAATTCCTTAAGGGAGGCTTCTGAATGTTCTGAAGATTCTGTGCTCTGACTAACAGCACTAGCAAATCTCTGCTGATAGTTTGTCACACAAAACCATTTTATTGCCCCAGTCCTCAGGCTGGAGAGTAGCTCCAGGTTGTAGCAATTTAGTTGAAAGCATATACTACTTTCTCACTAAAGAGCTTTACAACATGGTTAAACATTGATATCCCAGGATTATGATACGTAGAGTATTGCACTCCCCTCTGAGGCTGTGAGGCACAAACCCTACCCACAGCATGTCAAAGGGCTGTCAAGTGTTTGGCTTTAAGCAATTTTTATGAAAGTGGGCAGCTGTGCAGATGACTGGGTGATGTTTCAGCTCAGCTGTGAGTGGGCCAGGTTCTGCTTTCACCCTGTCTAGAGGCAGGGCAGGGCTGTGCCAGCTCCCAGCCTGAGCACAGTGTGCCTTGCTCTGCAGTGCCACCGACAGCCTCTGCAGCTCCAGCCCAGCAGATTAAGTCTGCATACCCTTTGTGAGATCAGACTCAAGCCTGAATAATCAGATGGTATTTTATATTTCATGTCTCTTGAAAGATAGAGTGAAGTTGTTCCACTGTGGACTAGATCTGAAACATCTTGAAGTCAGTGAGAATTTTTTTCTCTTTAAACTTGCAGAGGGCTGTAAAGCAGCACATGCCTTTTTATATACTTTGTCATGATGGTTAGATTTTGGTAATACAGTGGCAACCAGATTTGTTCATGCACAAACTGAACTGCTTCTGTTAGCTAAGATGAGAGCTTGAGAGCTGGTCTGAAAATGGGGCTAATGGGGCAAACCAAGCAGTGACTGGGTTTTATGTCAGGAATCCTAAATTTTCACTTGGTCTGTGCAGTAACTGCCCTTCTCTAGAGGCCATGTTAGTAAGGAGGACAAGAGGTACTGGGAGGGTCTGGTTTTCCAAATTCTTATCTTCATATTTGTCACTGGAAAAAAATTAATTTCCAAGTTTGATTAAACAGGTATTGTAAGTGTTTTTTAAGAGCCACTGATTTTTTTTTTATCTATTTAGACTGAGTGAAAGCTGGTAGCCAGCTTTTAAAACAGATTTTGTATAAGCCTAAATAATTGGGCTCTGTCTCTTTTAATACATTTGGTTATCAAATAAATTTTCAATTCTATTCATAAAAAGTGGAAAGAAACATTTATTCCATCAGAAAAGGCATGTCTTTGCAGACTGGGGACAAAAGAAATGAAAAATACTGCAAATGATACTGTGGTTAGAAACTTTCCATTGTATCATCAGAGACATTGCTGGAGCACTGTTGGCCCATCTTCAAGAGCTCCTATAAAGGAATCTGCCGTATGTGGGGGAGAGAGATATTAAATCATAGGAAATATAAAGAAACTTCATGCTTTTGGCTTCAAACACTGTAATTCCTTTCCCTTTTTGCATCAGTATCAAATGTCAGGGTCACTGAAAAATGTTCTATTTTTCCCTTTTTGATACTTTGTCTCCAGGGATAGAGGAATGTATGCCAGGTGCATAACCAGACAGACTTTCTTTGCCTTTCTTTATACCTAGTCCAGTAGGGGAAAAGAAACTCCTGGGGAAACTCCAGGACAACCTATATCAGCCTGTGATCCAACAGCTCAATGTGTTTAGCAGTGATCCCTTTGGAGTCCAAGTGAAACAAGTCCATAATGAGGCTTATGAGTTGTGCCACTAAGTACCTGAATTCACGGCTGATGATTTTGCTTGATCAGGAATTTGAAACTGTAGCTTTTCATGAGTAAGGCAGCCACTGACCTCACTCAGAACAGCTTTTCCTGACTGTGGTTGGAGCATCATAGACTCATCTTGTATTTCTGTTTTTCAGTATTCCCCTCTGCCTTTCTTTCCTTCTCTTCTTTTAATCCTGAGAAGTTGAGATGAGTTAATTTTGTTATTTTGAACATGCTTTTCTGTCTCAGATCTTTCAGGAAGATAATTAATTAATAAACTTTTAGTTTCTTTTTTATTTAGCCAATTCTTCTGTGATGCAATTGTCCCTTGTTTGTCTCTCTGACAAATGTCCCTCAAAGAAACACTCCTGATTTCAAAAGTTTGGCAATAATCCCTCCTGTGACTCTTGCACATCAAATTATTTTGCAACCTTTACCATAAAAATGGAGAAAAAAAGAATTTTTCCTGCTGTATGCATTTCCATAGGTGGCATTTCATTTGGGCACGTAAGAATATTAAGAAATAAACCTTGAGAATGGACTGACTAAAATTAAAAGTTACCTTTTCAAAGAACTTTAATCCCTGACTTGAATATCTTGGTGTAAATTTAGTGAGCTCAGTCATGATTTTGTAATTTTCCTGTAACATTTTGGCTATTGTCTATCTGAATTCAGCATGTTCCTTGTCATTTTCCTCTGCCATCTCAATGTATTGTTGATTTTATTATCCATACAACTCAGAAAAGCTATGTGCTCAGCACAGCACACATCCAATGAGGGACATGATCCTCATTCTACTGAAAGTTCAGGGCAAACGTGGCATTGATCTTGGCATGGTGCCCTCCAGGCATGAGCTCTCTGCTCCTGAGAGTAGTCCAGTTGGTTTCAGCTGGAGCTTTGCAGAGGTGGAAGGAGATTTGCAAACTCTGTTCTTTGATCTAGAAATCACTCTTTTAAAACTTTTCTCTATTTCAGTCATTTCAGTGTTCCTCCTGATCTATCACAGATATTTAAAATTCTTTTGGATGCTTCAGTGCGTTTTCTCCACCTTCATGAATTTTATTTCACATATGCAAAACCAAGTCATTAAAATACAGTTTTATGTCTTCTCCCTAGTAGTTCTGTAAAAGAAATTGGGAGAATCTGATATATGTGATGATCTTTATCTTTTTGGATTTTTCAGTGATTACAGTACTGAAATTGAAGGTTTAGTGGATTAAGCAATTTTCATCAGTTGATTCTTAATTCTTGTTTGGTCTTGTGGTATGACTGCACTATTAAAATTTCTTGTTAGTTTTGGTTTTCTCCTTGTATGTATTTTACACATTATGTTTATCATCTCAGTAGAATGCAATGGCATTAAAATGCATTTCAGTGTCTGCTACTCCTTTACTCAGGATTTTCAGCATATTGGAAGGGAACTCTGGAGAGCAGAAGCTTCTGCATGGTACTTGCTTTATGGGTGTCAAAATATGAACTATTTTCTTTGATTACATTTATCAGAATATATTGATCTCTCATGTTTCTGTTATCTGTTTGGATGAATACAGTTTAATGCAAACCATATTTGGAGATGAATAATGAACTGTAGAAATTGTACAATTTCTTCCTGTAACTTTTTCTTAATAATTAAAAAATTATTTCAATGAATATTTCTGCTAATAAATTAATGTCTAGAGGAGGAGGTAAGTGCAGACATTTGTAAACACTTTTTTTAATGTTAAATGAACAATCAGGTAATCTCCAGGATTGCTAAAAAGAAAAACTCAGTTTAGTGTAGATGGAAGCATACAGTTGTGGATCACAAAAGTTCTTCTTTAGCCTTAATTAAAGGAATAGCATGAGCTTTGTTGGGGCTCACATTTAATGCTAGCTCTCTGCACTGAAGGGAGAGAAGTTTTTCATGACACAAGGAGTTTCATCTGTTGGTCTGTCTATCTGTGTAAGTAGCTTCAATTTAAATTTCTTGTATACCTTCTTTTTTTTCCCCACTAATCTAACTTCTTGGTGTACAAAAAGAAAGTTATTGAATAGTTATGGACCTTTCCAAAGCTTATCTAGGAGATATTTACTGGTAATGGGAGCAGAGTGTTTGACTTTGTGAGAAAAGAACAGATTTCAGTGAAACAGGCAGGGTGAAATGACTTGCATGTATGTAGCAGTAACAGGTGTTGTGAACTCATCCATCATCTCACACAGTCCTCAGGAACAGACAACAGTTTCTTCCTGGAACACTATTGATAAAATATCAGGAATTTATAGGATGTAGCGATGACTCTGTTTCTACCCCTGTTCCCCCACTACAAAAACTTTCCAAAATCTTAGAGTTGGAGGCAGGATGGGAATACTGAGTCTTATCTCAGGAAGATAATTTGTGAAAGACCCTGAGTGTTCTGATGAGTTTCTGATTAATTTCTACTCCTGAAGGAAGGTACATGTGTGCTACACCACACAGACTGCCTTTGCTTGAGACCATGGAGTAAGTGTAAGCTGAATGCGAACAAAAGGTGGAAGACTGGGAGAAGAGAGAAGTTCAGGGTGGCATTTCATGTCTAAGCAGAGGGGGTCTCCTTACTGAAACTCATTTATTGCACCAGGAACAGAAGGATGTCAGGATGAACTGCAGAACCATATGTAGCACACTTGGCAGGCCACATTCCAGCTGGAGAGAGGAGAAATCAAGGCTTAATGCTCAAGTACTGCTCAGATCTGAGCTCCCACTTTCTTCTGTCTTCCCAGAGAGCACGTGTGGAATTTGTTCCAATTTCCAAGCTGACTTTCATCAGGAAGGACACTGGGCAGGAGAGAAAAGTAGGGTAAAGGGCATTCAGAAATAAGGATTTCTGATCATTTTATTAATAACTGTGAGAAACGTAGCAACTGGCAGGAGAGATAAGTGGATTTTCCTAAGCTCTATTATAGGCAGGTAAATATTGTTCTGGTTTATGGCACTAATAATTAAACAGAACACTAGCCTGTCTCTTGGCAATTTGAAACTTTAGGTGGTTGGTTTCTGGAGGCATGTGCTGAAATCTGAACAACAACTACTTTACATGTAAACTTACTAATAGAAGGCTGTACATATTCTGTCCAGTGGATATATTTCAGGAGCATATATAGCACTGAAATAACACATTTTTTTTTCATTGTCTTCCAGTCATCTAGGCACCCCTCTTGGTAAATATTGCAGTTCTTAGAGAACAGACCAAGTAGACTTAAGATCTGAAAAATACAAATTCCTTCAAGAACATAATCTCCCTAGTGCAGTTATATGAATAACAGATTAACATAACTAATTAATATTTTTATATCTTTTATACAATGTGCCCACAGTTTGTTAGACAGTATACTTATTTCATGTGCTTAGATCACTGTAAAAAAATTCAGATGGCCCTGGAATGGGAGTACCTGTAATTCTGGGGAAAGCAGTAGCACCTGGCACTTCTGAGAAGCCCTGACTTTCAGAAACCAGCTTTAAATTAGTTAGTGCATTTGCAGTGCATGTAAACCTTGTTTGTGTATTGCCAAGTTCTGTATCTCAGACTTGGGCTTCTGGGTACTTCTACCTCAGAAGGGAATATGAAGAGATGTTCAGGTATCCTTGCTAACTGCAAACTTAGATTATTCTCATCCTAAAATTGTTACCCTTTCCTCTGGCCACCCAAACAATCTAATTAGACTGAAATGCTTTTCAGGGGCCCAGACAACAATGTGTACAGCTAAGATGGAGAACTGCTCACAACCTCTTGAAAATACTGTTTTACAAAGATGTGTGTGCACTTGAGAGATCTTTAGTAAAGCAACAGTAGGGTGATAAAAAAGGGGAAGCTTTTGTCAGGGGCCCAGGTAACTAATGAGCTCTAATGGCCCTGGTCCTTCTCCCAACTTCCCCACTGGGCCACCTGCTCATTTAAGCTCTAGCTGGGAGCACAGCCTGGGCACATATTCTCTAAATTATTCTGTGGATTTTCTGGTGTGACTTCAGACCCTGGCTGCTTTTATTGCTTCTGCACAATGACCACAGGAGCATCAATAGAACTTGGTGCTGCTCTGCTTGGCTGGCTCGTCTGCTGTGGGACTGTGCTGCCTTGGTGAGTTCCCTACTCAGTCTATGTTCTTGCTTCCCTTAGCTCCAGTTTGCCTCTTAGCGTGCAATTGCCTCTTGTTTTTCTCTGAAGCTTTTTGTAACTGCTCTCATATCTTCCTACAAACTGGTAATAACTACTCCTATAAGGAAGCATAGGCACTTATTGGGGGCTTGAAGTGCTTTTCAGTTGGAATACTGAGGCTTTTCAGAGCAGTCTGATTGTCTTAGGCATCTTCCTATAGATACATAGTTGTGTGGGGTTTTTTCTGTTTAGTTTTGTGTTTTTCTTTTCTATGGGGGGAGGGATTTTGCTCCCATAGCTCACAATGAGAGGCAGTTTAGAAGACTGTGCTCTTTCATTCTGGTGGGGCCTGGACAGGACACTTCCTTACCCTCACAAGATCTTGCCCATGCAAAGCTTGCAGTAGCTCCAAGCCAGGTGCTTGCTGTGCTGTGTGGATGCATAGCCTGTCCTAGCTGCTCACTAGTGTCCCAAGAGGGGACAGAGCATTTGATAGGTGAGAAGCTGGGGCCAGGACATTTGTAATGTGCAGCTCAATCATGCTTCTGAAAAGCAACTTCTGTGCCTTGTTTTACCATTAACCCAGTGCCATGTCTGACACTCGAGCATCAATTGATGGGAGATAGTGGCTGAACAATAGATATTGATTTTTCATTTCATATTAACGGCATGGCAAGCTCTGAGCCTGATAGTGAGAGTAAGATGCTAGTGTAGACATTCCTGTTTGGCTGTGTAAAGAGTCTCCTTGCCTTCCCTGGACCCTTACCTCATACAGGATTCTCTCATTAAGGCATCAGACCATCCTGTATATGTGTGTTTCTGATGTTTTATTTTTTTTTTTGTCTTGGAGCAAGCATCTGTTAAGCTTAAAATTAATAAATGCTTATCAATTATTTAACCAAAGCACACTGAGGGAAATGGCAAACAGTGAATAACAGAAGAGGGATGGAGTAGAGTGGAAGTTCTTTCTGATTGGAAGTCAGTGTTTAGGCAAGTACAGAGACACACTGGCTTCATTTGGTAGAGTTCATCAAGCTGTCTGGTTTTCTTTATAAGAAGAAATACTGACCAAGAATCCTTTTCTAACTTGTCCTGGTGAGATCTGTTTTAGTCAAGTCACCTGCACTATAATTGTATAAAATGTTAAGAGATAAAATATTGTTTTGAAATTTCAAAAGTTTGCAAAATTTTTTTTGTTTTTCAGCAGATCTCAGGATTTTGGCAGCAAGTTAAGTGGAATGCTTATATAATTTCTTCTGTAGTATCAGCAGACTCAAGAAACTAGCAGAATTCAAGTGAAATAATTTTGGCTTACAATGTTTCCACAGCATGAATAAAAGTACAGGTTGTTACTTCAAGCACAAACGTTTTAATCTTTTGGGTTTTTAATTCTGTTGCAGTTTGATTTTATTCCCCCTCCCCTTTGGTGGTAGATGTTTTTATTTTCTCTCTCTGCCTGTCACCATCTCTGCTTGTGGACAACTTTGCTCTGACTGCTGCTTCCCATATATGTCTGAAATCTTGGTACCTGCACAGAGAGCCTTCTGCTATACAGATGTTGAGGATGTTTCTAGGTTAGACTTTTTTGCTGCTTGCAGTAATAGCACTGCTGCTGTTACTAGAAAGGATTATATAAAAAAGGGTACAGTAAATAGTCTATGTATGCAGTACTACAATGGGCAGTACTAGCAGTCTAAGTCTGAGCCCTTGCACTGTAGTCTGAAAAAGTAAGGATTGCTTTTAATCTTTGAATTTATAGCATATTCCTTTATCTCCTGTGATGGTGTTTGCCTTCATTTTAGCATGGCATTTGATTCTGCAGGTTCTGCTGGCAAGTTGAAATTCACAATGTTTTGGTTTCCAAGTCCCTCTGACTGCTCTGAGTGCTGAGGGTGTTGGGACCCCATTCCTGGTCTGGGCTATTTGAGCAGAACAGGTTGTGAAGGTACAGCCTGAGTGGCTTGCAATGTAGAAAAGCCCTGACCTGCTTTAAAAAAACCTCAACAATAAGAACCAACAACTTTTTAGTTGGCAAAAACCTCAAACTCCACAGCAATGCTTGAAAGCTCTAGTTCTGGGGCTTTATTGTTATCCCATTGTTACGGGATTTGAAACTAATCCTGATCCTTTAGCAAAAGGTTGTTGAGAAAGTCTTCAACTCAGACAACTGTGTCAATATGAATAATGGCTTGTATTGCAGCTTGAGCAACCTGTGCAAAATCTAAGCATCCCAGAAATACCACAGCTGTTTTTTTGATTCTGCTAAATCCTCTTTGAGATGAACTAATTAGAAAATACAAGTTACACATGTTACAATGAAACATCCAAGAAACATCAGCATATGCAGGGACACTCTGAGAGCTGACAGAGTTTCACAGGTTGGATCTGAAGGCCTGCAGCTTTCTGCCTGTAGAAGGGACAAAGAGCCATCCTTAAAGCAGACAGACCCAGGTGACTGGTTAGTGAAGGAGGTGATCCTCACTTTATCTTATTTGATTTCATTGCTTACAATGTTGAATGCTGTCTGCAGTGTGTGGTACTTTGTGCTTCTGCTTAAGCCTCAAATGGTTTTATGCCATTGTTCTTAAAAGCCATTTAATTGTTCTGAGAAGCCATTTAGAGAATTTTGAGCCACTGTGATGGTATGATTCAGTCTTAGAGTCACTCTGAAGCACAAAGGCTTTATTGTCCTTCTATGTTACTGAAGTGTTGTAAAGGAGAGCTTGTTGCTCATAGTTTTGGAATGGTTTCTGATGTTCCAAGCATGCCAGCCAAGAGGAGAATCCTTACTAAGTTCTATAACTTCAAGATGAAACCTCCTCAGGACCCTCCCCACAATGTGCACATGCCTTTGGGTAAGGCACCACCAGTACACGCTGCATTCCTTCACAGCCAGTCTCTTATTTCCAGGGCTGTCCACTGGCTGCATAAGTGGATGTATTCACTAATAAGGAACTAGGTTTTGTTAAATGGTTTTATTAGGCTTTAATGGTCTAAAGAATTTAGCATCAATTTCACAAAAGTGTGGTGTTAAATTAGGGCTGTAGTGGATTGTTGTGCTCCCAGCATACCTAACTGGAAGTATTACTGTGGAATTGTACTTATTTATCAGCATTTACCAAATGCTTTAGCAACATCATCAACTTGAGTTGTATCCATCCTAAAATTGCATTTAATCAGGACAGTTATAGCAGAAGGGAAAATGTACTGAAATACAACACAGATCTTCATAATCAGAACAATGTTTTAGAGTAATAGAATTGGTTTAGATAACTTAGTTTCTGCTGGATTTATAAGTGTCTTATTTCCTCATTTAAAATGGAATGAAATGTTAGCTGAAATTCAGCAGCTATATACTTAGGATGAAGTTGTGGGAGTATGTGGGAGAAGATATAACCCCTCCCTTCTTCCCTTAGAAATGTGAACATCAGCAGGTCATGACAGCCTCATGCTTCCTGGTTGACCAGGCAGAGATCCCTTGAGAACCTAAGGAAGTACCCACATTCCTGCTGTGTCATGTGTTTTTACAGGCAGTTACATCCCATGCTCTGGACTCTTCTTATCTTTAACTTTCTGTGGGCTTTTTTTAAGCCTCTCATTACTTTATTTCTCTTTTTTTAATAATTACTAAATGAATTCAGTCAAGTCTTTATTGATATTCAGGAAAGACAATGGTGTGAGGCAGTGGTGTTTTCATTAATATAAACAATATCTATACAAAAGAGATTAATCTCTGTTAATGGGAACTATTCTGTAGCAGAGTTTCCTGTACATCTGTGCTAAAGTGGAGCACATCTCATCCCACTGAGGGAAGTGCAACATATGAAGCTGTTAGAGAGAACCTATAATATGGAACAGAAAAGATGGCCAGATGAAAACTTAAAAATCCCTTTATCATACTGGAATTTGTGTTGAAGCAAATAATTTTATAGCTTGGGTTGCCCTACCATCATGAACACCATGAGAAAGCAGAGTAGTTTGTTGGTCTGTCTTTATTATGTAATGTATATATAAAACGTGGTGAAGTTAATTTGAAAAGTGCCAAAAGTGCATTTTTAACTGTGTGACATGATTTGATTTAATGGAAAACACCCCAGCTGAGGCATGCATAACAATCTATAAAATCCACAAAGTTGTTAAATACTTCTGGTGAACTTTAATCACTTTTTAAATTCTCAAAGTTTTAAGTTAAAAACTTTAAAAGTTTAAAAGTCTACAGGATGGTTCAACATCAGTTAATTACTCTACAGGTAGTTTGATTTAAAACAGTTTTGTTGAAGTTCTTATTGAGCTACAGTGATTCACACTTGCCAAAGATCTAGTCCAAGGTTCATAAAGTACATTGAAATAAGGGAAAGCAGGTATCACAGAAATGCAAAGTATTCTATCAGTGAGATAAATGGAAGAAAAATGTCTTCAATTTTTCACAATGGAAAACACAGAAGTCTGAAATAAAATTCTATGTACATCATCAATATGCAATAACTTTTGCTTGCCTGGTATCAGTTCTGTAATTTGTTTTACATAGTAAATTATCCTGAATAAATTTAATCTGGTTCCTCTCACCCCAGATTAACAATAGACTAACTTGTCGTCTTGGAATTACAGTTGCTAGATTTTGGACATGAATAGAGGTTTTCAAAACCCTTTTGCCTCAGTCTAATCATTAGAAGTATTTCAGTTGAAAAGTGAGAAAATGTTTGAAATGTTATTTGTGCTTTCCAAATACTTGGTCAGAAAAGCTGGTTTTCCTCATGCTTCGTTTTTCTGGGGGAAATGAACTTCATTGTAAATTGGATTGATCCCTCTATATACTCTCATTACACTAATCATTGAGAAGAGGGAGGTGTCTCAGTGCCACATGTGGTGAGTCCTGTCAGTCTCAAAACTTGGCTATTTGCTTTTGCTCCAGCTAGGTACCTGGGAATTTAATTTGGGAACCTTAGCCAGGGGTCTTGGGACCCAAATCAGAAATGATGTCTATTTAAACTGGCAGAGAGTGAATGACTGATGTTGAGCATAAGCAATCCATGTTGTGAAACTTTAGTGTGCCATTAGTTTTGAAACTGTACTTAGTGTCAGTGTTGCTGAAATAAGAACTTTTTGAGACATAGAGGTCTGTCTTTTTGAATATTCTTGAATAAAGCATAAGATAATCCCTCTTGTAGGCATTATGCATGTGCATCCCAGGGTGAAAAATGCGTGTCCTTGGGTCTGGTGGGACAAATTCTTCCCTTGGTTACATGAGAGAAAATGCAGAGTAAAGTCATAGCTATAGCTGGTTTCTCCAGTACTCGGTGATGCAAATGAGGGCTGAATTCATTCCACTGCCTCTATCTGTTGTTTTGCATAGAAGCGCTCACTGTGCTGAAACATTTGCAAGAATGTGTCTGTGTAGTTTACATTTCCAATTTTAATTTTTGAGCCATGTGTAAGGGACTCCAGGGAACAGTGTGTACTGTCAGCAGAAGTTATCTTTTTGATGAATCAGGCACATTGTTTGTAACCGTGCATTTGATAGACATGTTGTAATAAGGTCCTGAACTGCTTACTGTGTCTTTATGTACCTTCCCCCTCAGCAGTTGTAACTATTGTGCTGCTTGACCTATATTAATGGTACTACAAACAACAAGTTTAACCATTAACTTGTGGGCTCTGTTTAAATGGATTTTACCAAGAGATGAGAACTGAAGATTTAAGGAGGTAAAAATTGGAAAAAGGACTATCCAAGGTGACATTTTTTAGTGCTTGTGATCTGATATACTGGATGGGAAGGAGTTCAAAGGCCCAGGAGTAAAGGCTAACATCATATTAATATGGTCTGAATGACTAGTGCCATTAGAGGTATGGACAAGGCTTCCTTAGATGTTTTGTTTAAATAAATTGTGAATTTATCTGTGTGGTTATTCAAATGAGGTTTTCTTGCTGTATTTTCTATGTCTATACACTGGAGCAAGAAGAGTCTGAGAGGGTTACACTGATGGGGGGGTAAATATTGTCTGCTTGTGCTGCCTGGGAAAAGGAAAACTGGCTCTTGAGTGTGAGGAGATAGTGAAAGCTAGAAAGAGTCCATGTGTAAGGAGCCAGTATCAGAATAATGCTTTAGGTATGGAAAGAGTTGAGCAATTTTGCTTGATTTACGTGGGCTGCATCTCAGGAGCTTAAGTTCACTGTGCAGAGCTTGTATTTAAGACCATTAACTGAAAGTCAAAACTCTGATTTCTGACACATATGACTCCATAACCTTAGAAAAAGCAAACTGTAACATCTGGTCTATGGTAAGTGCCTCATGTGTGCACAAAACCATCAGCAAATCTGTGGTGGTTCAATATGTGATGTGATTTGATCCTTCATGGAAAAGTGATTGTGTGATTTTAAATTGATTGACATCCATGATCTGTGACTGAGGTCCTTAAAGGGTAGGCATGCAGAAGTTAAATTATGGGAATGAGGGAGTGGGAAGTGCTGTGCTCTGGGATGTCCTGCTAAAAACTCATAAAGCTACCTCATCCTATGCAGGCAGGCATTTAAATGTGCTACTGTTTCCATTTGGTGGTTATCTCTGTCTGCCAGGATTTCACCACTCCGGCTCCACAGGGCATGTGCAGGTGTCTTGTGCAATCCAAGTGTGTGTCCTGCTGGGTCCTGGTGACTGACAGTGGCAGAAATGTGTGCTCTAGCTAAAAGTAGCAGCTGATATTCATAGGTGCAAGTGTCTGTGGCTCATTGCACCTGAGCTGTTGTTAGGTGCTGCTACAGCCTGGAACAAGCAATAGGTAACCCAGTGCACACAGTCAGAACAGAATCTGAGTGAAAATCCTTTGCACTGATATGAGGCTGTTGCAGAAATGCAGAATTGCTCGTTTTACCTAAGATGCACAAAACTTGCAGTTAGAAACATGCTCTGGAAATGTATGGGGGTATGTATATGATCCTTATTTCAATGTAGTCCAGGTGAGTGGAAATGTACCTGTCTTGTCACTGATTAGTTTTTAATTGAAACAGGCAAGCTGAGACAAATCCTTGTCAATCCTAACCACTAAGTTCTTAACTGACATCTTTGGGCCTTGATTTGAAGATTTTAAACAGCTTGGTAAACAATTAAATCACTAAAAACTTCATAATAGGAAGGGAAGCAGTGAACAAGACTGTCAAACATGAAGTGATGTATAAGACAAGTTAGGGAAGGAAGCCCATGATTTTAACTGCCAGACTTCTCTAACCAGGGACTTCCTTGTCTTTTTTGGATTCCTAAAGACAAAGAGACACAAAGTCACCCTTACAAGGAAGTGATTTCAATTAGAGTCAAAGGGAAAAAACCAGGAATCTTGAAGAAAACTTATTGTGAGCAAACAAGAATGCAACTGTGCCAACAGAATTTTTCTTGCCCCTGAATTTCTCTAGCTGCCTTTTTCTCTCATGCCAGTATTTCCCACAGTTTCTGTATAAGTAAGTTAAAATGGTAAAAGCCTGTGTACATGCAGTGTTTGAGGATTATTTCTGCTTGCACTAGTTATTCCTAAAATTCTACAGGAATAATTTTAGCTGAGGAAAATCTGTTTTCAAGTTTGTCCCTGTGTTTAATGGCATTAATTTCTTTAATCTGGATTAGCAGGCACAGTTCTGCTTCACCCAGAGCAAAGGAAGGAGCAGGGCAGGCCCCCATGGCTACTCTTGACTTTTTTTTTTCCCATCTATCCCTTCAATTCAGAAAGGGCCATGTTCAGAATGAGGTCACAGCACGGTGATTTTGTTCTGAACATTAACTTTTGTTCTAGCAGCTGTGCTGGCTGGCACCCATGCAAGGAAATTTAGCATTTCCCAGTGTATTGGTACAACAGTATGATTTTTATTTTGCTCTAATGGGCACGTTCCGGCTCGTAATCATGAGAGGGCCTGGCAGATGAGCTTTTGAGATGCTTGTGAACAACCAGAAGCTCCCCCCAGTTTTGTGTGTTTAAACTAGCTTGCAAGTCTTAAGATTTTTCTCCTGATGACTCCAGGTGGGAAGGTTTGTTTGCTTACCAGTTTAAAGCACCTTGTATACGTTCACATGTTGCCCTGATGAGACTGAAGGGGAAACTCTTGTTTAATAAACTGGTTGTTTTTTGCCAGTTCTCAGGTATGAGGGGCAAAAAGAGCAATTTAGTCACAGAATGTGGCCTGTGCAAATATGGGCAAGACAGGTTAAATGAAAGCGACAGTTTTAACTTCTTGTCTTGTTATAGCTTGCAAAACAATTGTCTGCCAAGAAGAGTATTCTGTGACCCAGTGACAATAAACTGACACAACAGTGTCATAGTTCAGTTACTTTTTGCTCATTTAGTCCGTCTCTCTACCTTATAATAAGTCAGTCCCTCTATCCTTCACAAGCTGTCATGGTAAGCCTGCATCTTTTAATGTCTTTATATTTCTGTGCTAAAAGTTGAGTGTGAGCTGCTTGAGAGAATTTTGTCTTGTATCACAGCTATAAACCTTATCTCAGTAAATAGAATTAAGCTGGCTAATGATCTCCAACGCTCTCAGGGGATTGGCTTGAAAAGGTTGTAATTTCTTTTGACAATGCAGAAAGCTTCATAGAGAAAATAGTCTTCATTACATATCAGTAAAGATAAGCAGCCTTTTTCAGGCTGTGTTTTCCTCTATAGGCATGGTGTGTGTAGCTCATTTGATGCTCTCTCTTCCTGAGAATCTCAAGCCATACTCTTACATAGAAATTGTGCTAGAAATCACTAAAAGTTTTGCATGTCTTAGAACTATGTGATTTTATTTATTGATATAGATATTTTTGGCTTTTAATTGAAGACATCTCAGAGATTAACTCATTAGAACCATTGGGTGAAATGGAAATAACTTGTTTGATTATGTGGCTCTTCTGAAATGGAGGGTTGCCAGCTGGAGGCAGCCATATGTATGTACAAGACTGCAGCTGGGAGTGCAATCAAAATTCCTTAAAAAGCAACTAGATAGTGCTTGCATTTATTGCAAACTGTGTAAGGTAAAGCTCAGGAGCAGGGAAATTCATTGTGGAACGGTAAAAAAGAATAATGTTTGCAAACATCTTCATTAAAAATAAGTAGTAGGACAAAGTGAGCATTATGTTGAGATCTCATGAGACACCTTGAGATCCCCATGTGCATGTATATTCAGGTATAGTATAGTCAGGTAGAAAAAAGTCATGCAGGACCACAATGTCTCAATTAGTGCCCCAAAGATGGAGGTATAATGTTAATTATCCAGTGAAAATTGGGGCTTTCTCTGTGTATCTGTGTATTTGGACTTCTAATGATATTTGAATTGACACAGAGAACAGGTCTTTTAGCCCAAGAAGCTTTTCTTTCTTAGTCTCATTTAATTGCTTTAGCTCTGAACTTCACAGTTCTTGCTTTCTTCCTTTTATCACTTGCTCTGTCAGAGTATCTTTTATATAAGTTTCAGCTATGCTATTCATTCCAGTGACCTTATTTGGAGTTATTCTGAAGGATGTAGTGGTTGCTAAATTAAATAATTCTGCTTCATTTCTTTCTTTGTGCTCATATCTGTTACCTTATGAACTCTGCAGTACTACACATAGGTTATCAAAAGTTGTTCTATTAAATTATGCATTAACCAGCACTATATATTTACACTGTGCATGTTTAATGGCATATTACTACAAATACTGCATGATATAAGGACAGCAGCTTAGTAAAAAGCACATTCTTATGAGGTGAAAACCAGAACTAATCAGGGATTGAAACTGTGTGAAATGAGAAGTTTGGATAGACCAGCTCTGGGGGTTTACAGACTATAAAATGTACTCAGTGCAGACTGTTTCCCCTTCTCTATGTGGGGAAACACCTTGAGTTCAGCAGGAGCTTTACCAGTGTGAGGACTGTAGGGCTGGAGCTGAATTGTGGCATTTTACCTATGCCAAATTATGTATTTTGGAGTGATTTTAACATTTTCATAACTGTTGATATTTGAAGAATATTTTGGTTCTTTTTGGAGCAAGCACCTCTACCAGCATTAAGGGGTGTTGAAAGCAGATGATGACTCTTACATGAGTGAATATTACAACAATATTACAACAAAACTGTTCTTGATAGATTCATAGGAGGATGTCCATGAGAGAATAATGCATTTATTTGCAAGCTGCATCAGGAAATAGAGATGTATTTCTAGACAGAGTATGTCTGCCTCTGGTGTCCTCTTTGTTGGTTTTGGTTGCAGAGAATTGGCATCAAGGCATGCAAGCCAATCTGTCCTTGTTCTGATAGCTATTAGTGTGTAAGGTGAATATTAGTATTTTCTCTGAGTTTTTTGTGATCCTGGGACACAAAGGTAAGAGCAAGAGCTGTATTGCTATATAGATTTTGCATCGGTCTAGGTACAAAGTGATTAAGTAATTTACTAAGACCAAATGAGATGGGAAGCTTATATTTCTTTTGATTATGGTCCTATGTTTTCATCTTCACAACAAAGGGTACAGTGCTTTGTAGCTGAGATATTATTTTACCTTTTAAATAAGATTCTTGCTAGACAGCATGATTTTTGTCACAAGCATTGGTTTTTGTCACAACTGGTCTACCTGGTACCAGGTATATATGACCCAAACCTCCTAGTTTTGGCCTAACACTGGCTTGCTTCCTGGCCATTCCTGTATTCCTGTAAAATATATACCCCATAATGTTCACATTGCAAGACTTTATACTTTGAGAATAAAGATAAGAAATTAAATGCTGTCAGTGTGTTGGCTGCACTGTACATAGAGGACATAGGTGGATTCTGCACTAGAGTGTGTGGATCCTGAATGTCTCTCATATATTGGCAAATACAAATTTGCTGATAGGCTCTGGTCAGGGACTCTGGTCTAGGGCTGCTTGTGATTGCCCTTGAGTTGCCATCTGTGGTGTCTTCCAGTGTAGTGTGGGAAGCAGGCATCAAACCTTGTGCAGTTCTGCTTTAGTGCTTTTTTCTTTCCTTATTCTAGTCAAATCGGGTTTGCCATTTGGGTAACTGCAGCTGGGCCACTGTTTGGGGATCTGAGGATTTGGGTTTTTCTCATATCCAAAAGAGGCTGTAGTTTCTTTGATACTGCATGGGGCTGGCATGCTGAGACCCTTGTGTTATCCAAACCCATTGGAAAAGTCTTCCTGGAGATACAGGAGAGCTAGAAAAACAAATTTTACTGGATAATAATCCTGAGTTGCCCCTGCAGTCCAGATTTTTGGGATGTGATAGAAATGCTCTTTAAGCTCATTTGTTTTTTGGCAATATAGTTTCACTACATCCATCCAAAAGTCTTTAATTCAAAGTCAGGATGGCTATTCTTTCATGATCCTCACTTAAAACACAGTGACATCTCTTATTATGAAAGACTTACTGGTGTTTTTAATAATTTAAAAAATATTTTATTTTTTTGAGAGTAGCCTGGACATGTTGCATATAATGAAATGAGCCAAATGGTTCTTCACAATAGCAGTGGTAAATGCACAAGTGATTTTGCTGCTTTGAAAACAGGAAAAAACCTCATGTTGCATCATTCTGGCTGGGAAGTGCTCGAAGTTATTGTGACAGGACAGTATTTTGAGCAATTGTTGGTGATTTGTTTTTTAGCACACAAAGAAAGTAATAAATCTGTCACCCTGAAAAATCAGGTTGTGACCTAAAGGAAGGAGAAAATTGTGGCTTTAGGTAAAAAAGAGTGACCTGTCTATGAGGGTCATTTATCATTATAACAAAATTGCTGGTGCTTTCCTAGCTGACCAGGAAGAAAGGCTGTGCTAAGCAGAATTGAGGGATGCAAGCATCCGAATATTTTTAACTGATCAATATTTTCAGGATTTACAAGCAGCCCAAAACTGTCAGCATGCAGAGTAAGTTCACTGTGCTAAGAAAGCACAGTGTAAGTTCATCTGTTCTAAGAAAGAAAACAGGGGAGAAGAGAGTTTATTTTGGCCATTAAAAATTAAATGCATTTTAGATTTGGCATCAGTAGTTCAGTTCACAACTATATCTGAGTACAGATGCTTTTAGCAACCTGTATGTCTTGTAGTGATACAGAAAATATGTATGAAACTTAATTCCCAAGTAGAATGAAAACAATAAATAACATAAATTCAGGGTGTGGTTAGCAGCATTGAGTATCTCAGAATTCACTTGGGGTTTATGGTTTCATTGTTTGAAAGTAACAGGATCAAAGTGGTTTTGGTAAAAAAAAGAAATAATCCCCAAACTTTCATTATTAGCTCACCCTCACTTATTCTGTATTATCCTATATGTAAATAGATTTGCATGCATCTTATTAATAAAAAAAGGCAAGTTGAGTGCCACAACTAAGCTTGGTAGAGATTGGATCCATTACAAAGTATACATTCAATGAGTTCAAATGTGACTTGCATGGAATAACAGCTGAACATATTTTGAAATGCAACATTGACAAGAAGAATTCTTTTTATGTCATTATTCTTAGGTATCAAAACTATGTCAAAATTTAAACTACTTCTGGCTAATTCTGGAAAATATTTTCCTGCTATTGTAGGTCCTAGTTGTGAATTTTCATTTTAATCTGTTTTTATAGACATCATAAAGGCATAATGAGAGTGCAGGGAGACAACCCGACACAATTTCTTGTACAGTAATTTTCATGCCAATTGCTAATTTCCACTGATTGCCTTAGTGTAGGAGTGTCTTATCAGACCAGAACATCCAATGCTAAAAACCAATTCTGACATGTTTAGAAAAGCATTTATGATTCAGGCTATCCCTTGTTGCTTGGTATTACCAGTGTTATACTGTATTAAGAATGCTTAAAAAACCTATTTTAATACAATTTATAAGGGCATTTTAGTGTATCAAAGCTGGTAAAGTACTGTACACTTTGCAGGTGTTATGAAGACATTAAGATAAAAATTATGTAGAAGGTAAAATAGGAATTTAAAATATGAACTTTTTAAAATGCACATTGATAATACCACTTTTATTGTGGCTTTACTAAGGAAATTACTTTAGCATAATTAAGTTTTGAATATAAATTCATTAATTGGTTCACTGTTGACTACATGGCAGTGCCAAACTCTGGTATAATTCTGTACCAAAGTGCCCTGTCAGATCTTACCACTGTGGAGGATAAGGCTGGACTAGAGGCACTTAACTGAAGTCTCAACACTTTATAACTGAAGTTTTCATGCTGTAAAAAGTTTAGGCTTTTTTTTTTAAGGTTTCTTCCACTTTGAGGAGTCAACAAAGCTACTCTGGAAAAAGGTTCCCTAAACAATTCATGAGACAGCAACATCTTAATCTCACTCTTGCCTGAGAATGTTGAAAGTAATTTTTATGCTGATAGTATGAATTTTTTTTTCCCACGTTCTTCTAATTTTAAAAGAATGAGAAAGTTCTATCACCAGTATGTCTCATAATTTTTTTCAAATTTGGCTTGAAAAGTGTGTACAAATCTTGTGAATCTGTGCTCAGAGATGTTTTTGTTGTTATATATCTATATGTCTGTATGTTATTGACTCAGGTCAGACTTCCAGAAAAGTCTTTACCTATTATTTACTATATTATATATTCTGGTTTGGGTTTTTTGCTTCCATTAAGTCTATACTTACAAGATCATGTAGTGACAGGACAAGAGTGAATGAGAGTATGCACAACTTTGATGTGCAATCCGGGTTCAGAACTATTGAGACCCTAGATTATTATCAAATGTGTGGATAATCCTTCCTTTCCAATATATAGAGGTTGATACTATTAACTGTGAAACTTCCAGTCAGAGACTTTTTCTTAGCAGATAAAATGAGGATGTGTTGAATGTTCTGATTTCTTAATGTCAAAAACCACCAAATATCTGTAACACCCCCATTGTTGTTCTGCTCCTATTAATTAGTCAAATTATAAATTGCAACATATTTTCCTTGCATCTTTTAATTGTTCCTGATAGGAGTCATAGCTATTGCTAGAGAGTAATTTTTATCCTATTATTTTTGAAGAACTTCCTGGGTCAGATGTGAAGTGTTATCAGGACAAAGGTGGCAGGCTTTATCTGAGCAAATTTTCTTGTTATTTTTAGGAACAAATGTGATTGTATTGGGTACCACAGATTGGCACTTAGATGAGGCTGGGGCAAGCAGCTAATCAATCATATCTGGATAATAGACATCAGTGATATTGCTTTGCAAGGTTTACCCTCTTTGATTTATACTAGGGGATTTTTTTTATGGGACTTTTAGAATATTTGTCACTGAATAATGTTTTCATGACCAAGGCACAAACACAAAGCCGATATTTCTTTTAAAGCTGTCGATCAGGAGTTTGATTAAATTTGTACATATTTTGAGAGCATTGATGACTGGATGCCATCAAGTGCGATGAACAGAAGATGCTTCTAAAGCAATAGTGGTGCTCAGCCTGAATTGCTATTGACCATCACCTTGTAGAGTCATTTACAACAGAAGGATGTGAAAACACAGCTAAGTCAAAATGCCAGCACTTTACAGGCAGCCTGTACTCCCCTTTTCTTGCTCTAAAGCTCTGCAGAAACATAAGCACAATGGAGTCTTGAGCCATTGTCCATTAAGCATCAAGAAATATTCAGCTAAAACACTTTTTTTTTTTCTTTTTTTTTTTTTTTTACCCTCACAGGATTAGATGTGAGGACTTTTGGAGTGGTCCAAGGGATCTGGATCCTCCAGAGGACTTGTCAGATGCATGCAAAAGGGTTTGGGGCCTTATTGGTCTGTCTTTCCAGAAATGAATGGGTATAGAGGGCTGCACCTTTGGGAATCTATTCTTGTCTCCACCTTCATTTATCTGAAAGGTTTTAGTGATTGTCCTGAGCTCACTGAAATGTACACAGAGCAAGTACTCTGCCATGTGATGGCAGTGTAGAACATTAAGTCACCACTGAGGCAATTGCAGTGAAAGCTGTCAAAATCTGCTGGGTAGGTGATTTGGGAAAAATGTATTTGGGAGATGTGATCAAGTTCTCAAGTTTAAATCACTGTCTGAGACTTGGCTACACTGATAAGATAAAACTGAGACATTACAAGTGAAGCAGTGGAGACTTGAGCTGTAGCTTACAGTCAAAATTAAATGTTTTAACGGTATCCTTGAGAGAAATTACAATGTAAAAATGATGAGAACTACATGTTCCTCAGTGCTATGCAGAGGAGGCATCACAATGAACAAATATTATCTCTCTGTTTGTAAACTAGTGTTTTGTCTTTAATCTACTAGTGGGCAAAATTATTCAGATGCCCTTCTTTTGTTGGCTATGGTCACTCTGATCCTCCTGTGCTCAGCTTGATTCAGTTCCAAAGCATCCTTTCCTGAGACTTTCTTTTTAGAAGACAACATATTTCTAATCTTTTGTTAAGAAAGACAGATAATATTCAGCAAGAGAGATTGCAGTTTTACAGTGCCTGGCTCTGATCAAATACATTTGCAGCAGAGTATGGCCAGTCAGGGTAGCAGAGAGGAAAAGGATCCTCATTCCCCAAAGACGAGTCTATCAGAAATGCCACATGCTTCCTCTTCAAAACATTTGCATTTTAACACATGAGCTACTATTTCCTCCTGCAGTCTCAGACTGTATCCCTGGGCTTAGCACTCCACAGTACAAGAGCTATATTGGGACAGAGATTTTGATATAAGGCTGTCCTGTGTTGTAAAAATGCTTGTTCTAATTTTCAGTATTCCCCTCCTTTTTTTTGTTATGCTATGTGAATGGAAGGTAAGACAGAAAGTAACTAGAGGAGTCTTATTTTGGGGCTATGTAAATAAATGCAATAATTACTCCAAAATAAAGGACAGCAAGGAACAATGCTAACAACACTACCTCTGTTATCTGAACTTCAGGGGCTCTGCACATGGATGTGGCACAGCTACAACAATCACCAGAAGGATGTGGAGAGATATATTGTATGGATCATTGGTATAATGAGATGTGCCTATTCAGGATGGCAGCAAAATTTAAACCAGAATAGTATAGCAAACCTCAAGTATCTTGCTCAGGGATGAGTTTTTCAAGAAATGTTTCCAACCTTGCTTCCTAGCACATGGTGTTCTTGCTGAAGGCTTGGCTTTTTCAATTCAAATCACTGTTCCATCCTGCATCTCTTTAGCTGTGAATGCTGCTACTTGCTGGGGTTTAGTTTCCTTCAATGGACATCTGCAGTTTATGAATTACTTTTGCTATCACACCTTGTAGCATCTCTGGTTTGAGAGGACATAAGCAGAAGTAGCTTGGTGATAATCTGCTAGTTTTCAGCTGCACATAGATTTTTGGACCATGTTGCAGATTATATACAGGTGACTGTGATGGGCTGGGGCAAACCAAATGAACAGAAAATGTATCTCAACACATAAGCACTCACTGAGCCCAAGCAGGGGTCACAACTTTCAAAAACAGTACTCACAGGAACTTTTTGTGACAATACCCTTTGAAAATACACTTTTTGTGTAGTTATTACTGTGAACTCTGAGAGGGTTTTTGTTTCCACTCTGCCTTTATGACTTCGTTCGTGCTATAGTGAGCCATATAATGTTAAAGGATCTGGCAAATTATTAGTGAAATCCACTTTATGTGGTCCATTATCAAGTGTGTGATTTTTGTGTTTAAATAATCTCCCTGTTTATTGAGGTGTGTGTGCAAATAGCATCCCTATAACATTTTTAGGGTTTTGTTTTAACAGAAAGGTTTATGAGCAGTCAGATATCAACTTAGACAACAGTAGCTATTCACAGGTTGTTGGTTTGACAGATGTGCAATATAAAGTATGTTTGAATACAGCAATTGAAGCTGTATTTGTGTTCTTAAGCCATCCTAGAGCTTTATGAACAAAGACAAGTATCCACCACAGATAGTTTCCTGTACTTCTATTCTACTTGGAAGAAAATACTTTTCAGTAGATCAGAACCAACATTTTCATGGCTAACTCATCTTAATGAACTATTGGTAAATTACCTACATAAAATAATTTTCAGTTTAACACCATTCCATATACTAAGGAGCAAGTATTCCTCAGGGGAAAGGATATCAAACCTTACTACCAAACTTCCAATGTCATTGTTGTTGGTGCCATGACACTGGCATTAATGTAATGACATTGAGTTTATCTCAAACCATTGAAGTGGGGTACAAACGCTGCTGAATGTTCTGTTATTCTTTTTTTTTTTTCTGGTGGCACTTTAGTGGTAAATATCTCATTATTCGAGTGACATGCTGTTGAGCATCTTTAGGAGCCATCCTTTGTTGCACAAAACGCTTGAGTCATAGAACTGTTTACTGGGCTTTTACACAATAAATGCACATGGATTTGTATCAATAAAAAATTAGGAATTAACTCTAAATGGGCATTTCTATGAGAACTCTGATTGTTGTAGAGGAAAGAAGTGATACAGGCAATACTAAGTAATACGGAAGAGGTGTTTAATTTAAAGCATTTACTATAATGATTTTTTAAGGAAATATATTGAACTCTTCTAGCATCTGTGAAGACCACATTACACCTGAACACTTGCTTGCTACTCTGGATGCAACTATAAAAGCAAAAATAAACTTTATTGATTATAAACTTGTCCCCCTGCCACTCTTTGACACAGCCCAAAACCCCCTCAAGTACCAGTTCCTGGTCTTGTGACCTATTCCCAGAAACATTTCTGCTCTAGTCTCAATAAGGGAATAGAATGCCTTTATTAAACATGGAAAATGTACAGACTTTTGACAACATACATGAAGACAAAAAAGTGTCATTGCCAGGCAGTGTCTCTCTTTTATCCATTTTTAGCCTCAGTTCCAAGTTCACTTTGGCACAAATCTGTTAGCCCATACTGATAGTAGTTAGCTCACATTGGATGTTTGTGGAAAAGTCTTCTGTATCCAGAGCAATTTACTGAGCAGGAATGCTGACTGACACAAAAGTGATGTGATCCCCCAGCACACAGCCTGTGATGCAACTTCTGGACCAAACTGAATAGAATAGCATGGGATTGACTAACCCTGGTGTGGTGCCTGAGCTCTGCCACAGATCTGCATCCAGCCTTTAAGACATTTAAGATAGATCTCCAGCACATAAGATAACAGACCATATCGAGGCAATAAAGCCTGTAGTGTTGGCTTACAAAGATAAATGTGGGTAACAAACTATCAAGGAAGAAGAAAAGTGTGAAATTAAATTCATCTGTGTAAATATATTTATTCATATATATTTGTCTGTAGTAATGCACAGAATATTTGGAACACTTTCGTGGGGGTTGGTGATGGTGGTTGTTGCTTGTGGCTTTTTTGGCAATATGAGAATTAGAGAATTCTGAGAAGGAAGAGAAAAGAGTCTAGAAGAGCTGCTAGGAAAAAGAATAAGTCACAATATCCTAGACAGTTGCTTGTCACAGAGCACTGTCTGTTTGGTGTTTCCATGCATACTCCTTCCGTGCTGAATACCAACTTGAAAAAGACAGATCTGAGAGTACACATGTGTGAGGTTAGATGCCAGCTGCATACCAGACACTTAAGACATAAAAGAAAACTCCTGACTCAGACAATGCTTTTAAAGCTGTTGAGATAAGAAACTGAAATTCCTAAAATGCAGGATGTCCTGCTGCAGGAGGGGCCATTGAGAAGGAAGTGGAAGGAAGCTGGACAATCCCAAAGAGAACCATTCACACAAACTTAATTTTGAGACCAAATCCAAAACCCAGCCATGCAAGTAAACTTGTATAAGAGAAATGATTGCAGCAAAAAACCTCTGCCACCTGTTGTCTTAAAGGGATATGTGTGGGCAGTTTTAATGAAGGAGCTGAACTTGTTCTTAGTCATTGGATCAGTTTTAATAAAATGAGAGTATGTGATTTATCTCCCCAAACTGAGAATATCTCTTCCCATATAATTTATTAAGGTTTACTGGAGTGGGTAAATGTGCAATAACTTTAGCTTAGGACCTGTTCCTAATCCCTCTAACTCATTCAGTAAATCTGAAATGTGCTTTAGGTCAAGTCTTAACATTCAGGAATTTGTTTTTGCTTGTTAAGTGGTTTATTTGTTTCACTTTCGCTAGTTGTCTTATAGCCATGGAACTTGCAAAGAAAATTTTATAAACAAATTTTAGTGCTAAATACAGACTCTAAATCCAAATGCCTAACAGTAATTGCTCTGTATATTTTTGTATAGATATGAAAATGCATAGTTCAGTATTGATATATGTAAATGTGTGTATGGATATGAAAAGATGTACAAAAATGTAAAACTGCTATAGCTACTTGCCTTTAGTAGCTATTTTTTGAGAGAAAAGAGGTTTGTAAACAATTAAAGGATCCATCCAATAAGCCTGAATGATTTGATTTAGGTGGAGATTTTTGCAAGAAATAGGAGAGCATATACCTGACAACAGAAAACAGTATCAAAAAACTGCAGTTTGATGTGGAACACAGAACCAGTTTGCTTTAATTCATTAAGATACACAGAAAAATGTGAGAGAATATTTTTTGCGACTTCTTTTGCATTTTTATTAATATTCATACATTTTAAGTGTTCTCCCCTGTTACATTTTTAATTATGTTGGAGAAATGTGCAATGTAGATTTTTCCTTCTCAGATGAAGTGTAATATTATGGAAATATATTAAACTGAAGAAAAAAATGATCCTGGAATGTTCCCACTGGCATCCACCAGTGTGATTCTCAAATATCAAATGGATGTACATGACAATTAGCTCAGGCTTTGCCTTAGAGAAGCATAGAACAAGATGCCAAAGTTCCTATTCTATGATGCAATAAATTTGGGGTTTTTTTAGCAGAGCTTCAGTTTTCAGTTAAAAACAACCTAAACTTGCACTATGTACTTTATTCTCTATGATGTGACTTGGTGCTCCTTCATGGAGTAACTGATCCAACACTTCACAGCAATTCCTTACAAGAGAACTGTTAGTAAAAACTAACTGGAAATTCAAATACTTCGAGTGCAGTTTAGATTGATTTATACTTGCAAGAAAATATTTCAAACTATCATATTGCTGGTTACATTTTTTCCTATATATTATACACACACGGAAAAGTAATATCATCTGTGGAACATCAATCATTCAATAGACCCTGTTTCTTCTCTGAATGCTACTTCTCTTAGATTTTTCCATGCAACTGAACTTTAGGCAGATAATAGTGTTTAATGCATTTGCTCATTAAGTCAAAAGTAGCAGTAATTTTGCAGCTGTATTCCCTCAGCATATGGAATATTCTCCTATGTTTTGAAAAGAGTAATGCATATCTGTAACATACAAAGGCATGTTCTTTAGGTACATAAATGTTTTGGAGGATTAGGACATTTGCCCTAATCAGGTTAAGTGTCACATCATTGTCCATTAGAGGCAAAATGAACTATGGACACTTATAAAATTGAACTTTTCTAGCAGTCTCAGAAATTATTAGTGTTTAACTAGACCTGACACAAGAGAGACACGAACTGATGGCATAACTTGGGTTCTGCTAAGGTTCTGTTTTGCTAGTACTGTAAAAGTGTTTGTTAATGATCACAAAATTTCCAAGTCATTCCCATTTTGGAAACATACATATTTAGTGTGTTTATACTACAAAAGCAATTAAACATGGTTTCCCTGATTTGCCTTGAGATTACTGCAGACGAGAATTCAGCCTTAAACACTGACAACCCTTCAAACTCTGCTTAATACTGTCTACATGAGCATGCCATGTCTCATTTAAATGCAGTTCTTGGAGAATTTTTTTTTCAGTTCAGCTTCACTAAAAGCCATGGCTTTTCATCCCTGAAACACCATTTCTTCTTTTAGAAATGTGTCCTATTTGGACTGTCCTGGCACCAGCTTTACCAGTAAGAAAGTCTAGCTTTAGGTCATATTTTTCCTATGGCTACTTTAGTCATGTGACATGGTTTCTAATAGGAAAGGTTACCTTTATCCATGTCTCTGTAGTGACTGATACAGCAAAATACCTAAGTTTGTGCTGAACCTTGAAAGTCACAAGAAGTTTTAAGTACAGAGAGCCTATGTTTTAAATTCAAAACAATTAAGATCAATCAAAACATTGTGCCAGCATAATGCTTTGGCACTGTTTTTTGGCATGACTTCAGCTTCAGCATGTTTTGTTTGTGCTATTGTGTTTATTTGGGTAAAAGATGGATTTTGTCTGATAGCTCATAGAGCAGGGTTTCCCAGTTCTCCATGAAAGAGCTGGATGCCTCCACTGATGAATAAAAAATACAAAGGTATTGGTAGTATGGGGAGTACCTGACTGTGGTGCATGCTGAAAAAGTTTGTCTGCATGTTCTGTGTATCCTGTGTGAGCTTTGAAGGGGAAAAAAAGCCATCTTCCTTATAAGAAAGGCTTTATTTTTCCTGTAGGGCCAGGAAGTTGCCAAAGGACTGACTGATGGCTGTCTTTCCTTCTGTTCCAAATCAGCTTCCTTAGCACCTCTCACTGGGTGTCAGGGGAGACTGCACATCACATGAGGTGTCATTGCTTGGGCAGGTCTCTGCTCCACCTCCCACATTTTTCAAATGCCAAGCACACCAGCACACTTTCCTTCAGTGTTGCTGGTGGGTTGTGATTTCCCTCTCCAGGAGAATGAGTAGCTGATATAGGAGCTGTTGATAAAGCTTTTCCTGAGAGCCACTGGAGAGTTGCATATGCTGCTGGCATAAGAGGGTGACTCCTACCATCAGTCACATTAGAATAATCTGGTGTACTAGAGATGAAAAATATATATTGATATTACAGAATTAGTTACAGGAGGAGAAGGTAGGAATTATTTTACTGCCCAAGAGCAGCTGAGCATTGCAAAGAGTCATTACTGAGCTGTACCAATATTTCCTCAACTGAATAAAAACCCTGGGAGCATCATCAGGATTATAATGATTTTTCTAAAGCTATACAATACTTTTTGGTGAGGGAGAGGAGAGTGGAAAGCATGTGGTGAAACAGTGCTCAGACTTGCTGGGTGTGGATGTTTCTTGCAGACCTGCCAGTTGGTTTCTGCAAGTACTCTCGTGTAACACTGCTGGACAAAACCACTTGTAGGTGGACAAGTCCCAGTTATTTTAAACCTTAAAGCATTGCCAGCTCTTTTCTGCATGTCTTTGGAGAAGCTCATAAATTTTTCTATTATTCTGGTTTATTCAGTGCAAGAATTTTGCTATAACTTTGTTGCTTGCTAGCTCAGCTTCACACCCATGTGGCTGTACTTGGCAGCCAAGCTGTGCAGTGTTCAGGCATTTCATAAATTGACCAATAATACAAAAGCAATAATAAGAAATGAGTGAAAGAATGCTCTTGGGAGAGCTTTTTTTTCCTGGAAACATGAGCTCAAATGTGAGATTAGTATAGGAACATGTCACAGCTTTTGTACTTTTCTCTGCTGGCAGCTACATGTTTGGGGTTCAGCTTGCACAAATGCAGCTGTACAGCTGTGGGGAGCCTGGCTGCAGCCTTGGTTGAGTTTACCTGGGAGGCATGAAGCATTCAGAGGATGGTAGATGAAAAGTTGTCCTGTCTCTGTTAGCACCATATGACTTCTGCTGTTTTATCTGTATTGGTGAAGCCCTTTGTGAGGTAAAACAACTCAAGTTACAGACTTGAAGGGGAGTCCAATAAAGCAGGGAAAGCTTGTAGGTCCTTCCTTTCAAGCAGCTATAGGACACATTTTTTTCCTGAAATAAACCACTTAAACCGATTTTATAACATTTTGTCTGAGGCATATATATTGAAAAGAGAATTTTAAAAGGAAAATCAGTGTGAGCTTTGGTTTTAAATTTAATGAGTACTTGCTTTCATTACAACCACTTATAATAGCTATTACCTGATAATTTTGGTTTTTATTTATATGTGCTGATGTGTTCAAAAGTAGATGCTTATGCTGCCACCTGCATACAATAATTAGCTTGTGCAACCTCAGGGAACTCGGCTGGTGGCATAAAAAAAGTGCTTCAACTAGGATGTGTGCTGATACATAATCTCCTATGCCTTGATAAAAGTAGATCTTAGGCATCACAGGCATTGAGAGACACACAAAGCATGGCCAAATCTTGATGGGAAATCACACCTGCTTGGGAGGACTCATGAATCAGAAAGTTAGGCCAAGAGTGAGGTGGGAAATAGAATTGAATGCTTTGAATTTCTAATGCAGCAGAGGAGCAGCAAGGCTGCCTGACACCAGTCTTTTGCCACTTAGGTCTTCTGCTGCCTCCTTGTGCTGGCCTGGGTGCTGGCCTAGATCCCTTGCACTTTACAGTCAAAAAGGGGAGGTTTTCCTTTAGGACAGAGAAATCTGCCTCAGCTGCAGAATAAGAAGCTTCCAGCAGGTCAGAGAACATATTGAAGTTTCAGGGTGGTGTATGTGAGAAGCATAAGAGAACCTGTCTAATGAAAGATCAGTGTGAGTCCTGTGTGAGTGATTGCTAGATAAGGAAAAACACAGTCCAGGGAACACCATAATGTTACCATAAGCTATTCAGTGCAGCACAGTACATGGCCATAAATTTCATAGGGAGGTTATAACAGTTTTCTCCTCAACAATTACACACTGAATGACTCTGAAAATGATAGTGGGCTCATCTGACATGTCTTTATAATAAAATATTTTTTTAAAGGGGAAAATTGGAATGTGAAAAATAAGGAGAATATTTATATTTCACCTTCTCCTGGAGTATGAGAGCCATATGCAAGGGTGCTCTATAAACTCATATGGGGGACAGGGATGGGGAGAAGTGAGGATTTTGTTTCTCATGGCCACACACACAAAGGCAAACACTGGCACTTCTGTCTAAGTGCCAAGAGAAGCAGAATACAGCACCAAAATCTGGAGACTAATACTCAGCATTACTTGGGTACTCTAGAGTGCCTTTCTTCCTGCACAGTCTGTGCAGGGGCATTTCAATAGGCAGCATGTTCCTGCTGAGGAGCCTCACTTTTCTGTTCTGCTTCCTGTCCCCTACTCTCAAGGGTCTCCTTCAGCATTAAAAGGTTCTGGGATCAGAACCATCTCTCTTAAGTAAAGCCAGTAGCTTCACCAGCATCTGGTAGGACTCAAGTTCTTTTTCTTTTCCCTGTTCTCTCCTAATCTCACTTATTAATGGAAATCTCTACTTCAGAATGCATTTCTCTTTTTTCTTTCCTGTTCTTAGTAAATTGTTTTATCTGCATTTTTCATCAATTCAATGCATCAGACAAAATCTTGAATCAATTTTGACCCAGGAATCTTATGAAATCAGTTAGGAATATAAATATTTGAAAATATATATGTATTTGAATGTATAAATATTTCATTTATAGATCACATTTAATAAGATGGACGAAACCATTTTTGTGGTGTGCCAAGAGCTGGAGTTGTTATACTGAATAATATTTTCAGGCAACCTGATGACAGAGTGGCAATCTGGGGATAGGCAGTATTCTACAACACTGGAAAATACTGATGTTAAAAGTCGGTGCAGTTTTACTGTAAACTTTGTTGAGAAAAAAAAAAGAAGCTGCAATCTATCTTTGGTGGAAGTGAATTAACTGGCAGCATTTTCATTGGGAGTTTCTCAGTTTTACACCAAAGCCTAATCTGCTTCTATAAGAACTATCTCTGTAGTAGGAAGCTGTAAACAATGACTTCTCCTGAAGTTCTTCTATCCCTTAAACTTTTACCAGGGGTGATTTGGCCAGGTTTCACGTAGTGTAGCTAAACTTCCTTCTTTGGTATTGCACTTTTTCCCCCCTTTTCCCTTTTAAACACGTGTTTTTTCTCTCCCTCTCATACTAGCAGATGGTCTCCAGTTATATGCAGGAGCTTCTGTTCCCTGGGTTGCCATGCAACAAAATGCATCCTATCTGCATCCTTTCTGCACTGTATCCCGTTTCCGTTCAACAACTCAAAATAACCAGCTTAGTGCTTCAACATGCTGCTTCCTCTTTTCTACAGAGTTGAATATCTATCAAGTATCTTCCTGGGCTTCCTATCTCTTCCTGTTACAGCCTTGAAAAAAATGTGTTTGCCCTGAATTGATTTTCCTCATCACTTCCTATTTACATCAGTCCACTTAGTGCTAAGGCAGGCAAAACATACATAAATGAGTCACGCAGCTGCTAGCCCATAAAAAAATAGTGTCAGCCAATTGTGTGATGTTTGAAAGCAAGATTCTTCATTGTTGTCAGGTGTGGGGTTCCTGTTTGTCCTTTTTATCGTGGCTTTGTTTCCCTACTGATACCAGAAAGTTGAAAACAAACTTTTTCTTCTTATTTTTTTTTTCCTGCTTGACTGGTGAAAAGGAAAATATTAATCTCCAGCACAGCATGGGAGAAGATGTGACAGAAACAGTAGTGTGGTTTTCCCTGGCTGATAATGAGGCAACTTTTTGATGGGGGTTCATTTTGTGTTACTGGATATTGACCACTATGGTTGTAATTGCAAGTGTTATGAATTGCTTGTTCAGTAATCACTGCTAATGCTAAGTTTTGCATATTCTATAGCACCTACACTGTTTTTTAATGCTCATCAGGCTAAGTGCAATTACTTTGCACTTATAATTATTTATAGATTGACTTAATTCCCATTTTGATCATATGTTGGCTTTCTCCATAGCAGGAAATGCAAGCTCTGGAAAACATTTTGTTGCTTGTTCTATAGATAATTTAGTAGGGTAAAGGACACAGAGATTTCTTTTGTGTAACTTGAGCAGTCTAAAGTCAGGCATGTGGTGTGTCCTCAGCACCTACACTCCCTCTAGTCAATGGAGAAAGAGGCACCTTCAGTAAATGAATTACAGTAATTCAGTCATTCACAAAGATAGGTGGGATCAGTCATTCAGACACAGGATTTCTGTCTCTTTAGCAACAAGAATTTGGCTGATAGCTTGGGGGAAATGTCTGATTCTCAAATTGCTGAAGTGAATCTGGATGTTAGCATATTTTTCTGTTTCTCAAAAATAATTTCCATTTGTTGGTATCCCATGCCATCATTTCCTGGCACAAATAATTTGATCTGTGGTAAAACTACAAATATGACTGACCATTCAGCCAGTTTGGCTTCTTATAATTGCTCTTCGGGGGTAATATGTATATATAACAAAATATCTGGGGTTAATATACAGAAATAGCCATAGATAATAAATAATATATTTATTTAGAAAGTGCCACTTTCAATCAGACATTAATAATACAATAAAATTAATGCACAGAGGAATTTTTCCCTGCTAGATCTTCAGAAAACCTTTACATTAACACAGAAGAGAATGAGTGCTGTAGTTCAGCAAGGTGTGGGAGTTGTTGGATGTTATCTGAAGGGCTCTGTGTGTGGAAAGGCAGCCTTGGGTGTTCATGCTTTGTTCTAGCTTTAATGTTTTGGAAGCTGTGCATTCAAAGGATAAGCAGTGAAAGGGGATGGCTATAGAGAGGCTGTCAGGGATCATCCTGTTAAGTAATGTGAGCCATTTTCTAATATAATGAGAAAGGAAAGGAGTTAAACTCAGGAGGGATGAGGAAGTTCTACCCAGTAGGAACTTTCACAGCAAAGGGTAAGGTGTGTTTTGCTCTGAGAAATGATGGAAGGATCCCTCTAGACAGATGATGCCTCTTAATGAGACAGGATGTAAAGTGGAATTTGGATTACAGCCCACAAAATTTAAGAAGAGAAAAAGGCAAAGCTAACCTATACTTTATTCCTTTATTCTAATTAGCAGCCCCACAGCCAAACATCTCTGATGTCCAAGGATCTGTGCACATAAGGACATTGGAAAGCTGAGGCCCCACATTCAGTGTATGTCAAACACAGAGCAGTGGCAGATGTGCTATGGGTGGTGTTGCTTACTTACCCATGTGCATTGAAATGTCTGCCACTGTTTAAAGTCCATATGAAGATTTTTGGACTCAAGGCTTACTTTTGCTAGCATGGGGTATGTATAAATTAAAGCATAATTGGTTCTTTTTGTAGATCTTGCTGTGTTGAAGGTAGATTTCCTTTTAATAAAACAAATGCTACCATAACCACAGAATGATAGTATATTATATCTGTGGCTAAGTTATTTCACAATCACATTTTTATTGTGAAAATGGTATTTCCTCTTAAATGCTTATTGCTTCCCAATATAGAATTTAAAGTAACCTATATGAAAAATACATTCTCAGGATATTATGGCTAATTAGGAGATACAGATACATATACTGGATTATGACTTGGTAAACTTATCTTTAAAGGGAGCTCTGTGCCCTCTTGATGTCTCTCTTAAAACATGTAACCTAGAAAGACACAGAAAAACCAGCACAGACTAACACATCTTCAGTTCTTTTAAAGCAATAGAAGTCCAGGTTTCATGGAGTTAAAATGTTTGCTTGCAATCTTTTCTAGGAACCTGATTCAATCTGTTCCTATTTGAACTTTAAATTTAGCAGTCACTTTTCCTGAGTTTTGGCATGGTTTTTTTTTAATTTTTTAAAAATTTTTTAAAATAGGAGATACGTTTAGTCCCTTTTAAAATAAATTCTGACACTCATAGGATGCTACGGTCTTTTCTAGCTCTGCCTAATAGCAATATAATGATGCAGTTAGAGAAACAGATGAATTCATATCTCATATGACAAAAATCTAAGAAAATATTAGGAAAAATCTCCACTGGGCCAAATCTTTGGGCTGTCTTTGTTTCATCATCCAATAACAAACAGGTACTCCTGGAAGAAACTGTCTTCACAATGATTTTTGTTTATTTGTTTTAAAAGTCAACAAAGCTAATCCCTGGGAATTGGAGGCCAGTCAGTGGGAGGTCAGAGTGGAAAGCAGAAGTGCAAAGCTGCAAGTCATCTAACAAGAGATGAAATTATGTCCATGTGTTTCTCTAATAAGCAATTTGCATTAATCACTTTCTGGTAGCTTCACTAGTGTGTGTCCATGGAGGGATGTTCTTTCCCAAGCATTGATTGCCATTGTACATTTGAGTTACTGTCAATGTATTTTCTGATCATATTTAGTATGCACATAGAAGGGTTTGCAAGAGCAATATTGCAAACCAGATTTTAATAAAAATGACAATTACAGCAAAATGTTTCAACACCAGCTCTATCTTTGTTATTGACACAGTAACAGAAGAAAGGCAAACACAGTAATTAACAAAGCAATCAATTCCAGTATTATGTAGATTTTCTGCAAAGAAAAAGAGACTATTCTGTTCACACATCATGGATTGTTTGCTTGAATAATAAACCTTTTGCTGCCTCATTTCTTCATGTAGCCTGGTCATTAAGACCCATTTAAGAAAGTCTGGGAATTCATACTGAGTTTACAATGTGACTACATGAAATCAATAATATATCAATAAACAACATTTGTTATATGTAAGCAAGCAATGACCAATATATTGATAAGGAAGGCTAAGTTCTAGCTTTCACTACTGGAATATCTATCTGAAATTCATTATGACAATGAGCCCCATTTAAAAGAATTAACAAATGGTATTCTCATGCCTCTCCAGAGAGGGGGGGAGCATTGTGCTGCAGGTTTAGATTTCATATGTAAGTAATGTGATATGGCAAGTGCCCTTACAGGCTGTTGCTCCTAACCTGCTGCTGGCAGCAGTGGGGCTGCATCCTTCATGCCATGCAGGTTACTGGGAATTCAGCTGGCAGTGGCTGTGTGGGCAGGTGGAGCCAAGCTCATCAGCACAGTGTCAGGGTCCAGGCAAGGCCACTGTGGCTTCTGAAAGCTGCAAGGGAACTTCACACACTGGGTGGGGGGTAATGTACACAGTATATCCCATGGTATGATGCCTTTACAGCATCACGTATATCCTTGAATAGAATTATTTAATGAAATATAACTGTTTTGATTAAAAGTGATTTGTCCTGTTGCTGGAGTTATTCCTTTTAAAAAGCAGAATCAGTAACTAAACAAATTGAGAAACTGTTTGCTTATATAAGTATATTATCTCTGAGCCCAAAGTGTCCTTCTCAGTATGTTAAGTTTAAAAATATTTCTAATCCTAAGTCTGTAGAAGGTGCTCACAAGGGACAAATAGCTTAATATTGACATAGCCTTAAATATATTGAAAATACATAAATCAGAATAATGAGATTCATAAATATGTTAATATTAATGGGGAAACCTTTTGGGAAATGTAGTGTAAAATCAAAGAAAAAGATAAACGAGATGTAAGCAATGATTCTAGTTAAATGAATAAAAGATTGGATATTTTGTTCCTCAAGTCAGAAAAAGACATTACATCCTTTGAAATTGTGCTTATGTCTTTAATACTGTCATAAACAGACCACAAAAAACATTAGGGGAAAAACCTAAAGGTATCTGTAAAAGCCTGATAATAAATTAAAACACTGGAATGATTTGTTTTTCGCATCATGGAAGGAGGAAAGCACCATGAAGCTTTTCTTTCAAAAATTCTCTCTAGAATCGATGGACTAATTCTACACTGAATTTCAAGGCTATAAAACTTTATTAGCAAGAAGAATATGTATATTGTTATTCATTTGTTCACACTGCAATGGTTAAGGTCCTGTCAGCATTTCCATTAAAAACCCCTATAATTTAACAGGAAACTCCAACACACAAAAAATACATTCAGGCTGCATTTGACAAAAGGGCTGCTCTAACCACATTTTCAAAATTAATTCTATTTAGATGTTTTATAGCTTGAAAATAAGTGAGTCATGTACATACAATCTCATACTTTCTGCAAAGTATCAGCAAAGCAGCAGCTGCCAGACCAGTGCTCCTATCTCCCCTTCCCTGGCTGACCCTCACTGTCCATCCACTGCTGCACAAGGAAATCCATACCTCCTGTCCTGCTTCCAGTTACTGTGCCATGTTTGACTTCTCTGCATTATTAACCTTTGTTGGGCTGTGTGATTTTTGTCCTGAAAATCCTTCCATGGAACTTTGGTGCTGTCCAGGGCATGGAATAGGTTGGATATGCAGAGATCCTGAGTTGTCTGGACTGAGCTTCTGATGAATCTGAGCTTCTAGGGCAGCTGCACTGTCTATGGATGAGGACCTAGTTCTTTCTCCTGCACAGATCACTGAGCTGGAATCCCAAAGAGATACTGGGCTGGCTCAACCTGGTGTCCCCTTTGCAGAGGTCCAGGGGCTGAATCCCATCTTAAATCCTACACTAAACTCAGCAGTTGCACTGATGTGAAGGGGCATCTTTGCAATCACTTCCTCAAGCAGTTTGAATGTGAATAATCACATGCTTTGCAAAAAGCTGAATTTTGTGTCTTAAGACAAATATATTTTGATATAGTAAGAAATATTTTACTGCTAAAGATTTAAAGAGATGCTTGTTGTATGTGTGTCTAAGGCAGAATACAGCTCAGGAGTGTTCAGATAGAATTTGTTAGCAAAGTAAACTCTGGCTGTTGAAACTACCACACCTTCATGCTTTAAGCACAGCCAGTATAGGGGTATCACACCTCCTGGATATCAGACAAACCCAGGCTCTGCGCTGATCACTGGAAACTGGGCTTGTCAGGGTGGGAAACAAGATAGTTTAGATGTTTTTATGTTTTCCAATGTATCATAAAATCTTCAGTGAATGTCTCAAAAATCTGTTTAAGATTGCAGAAAATCATGGAGCTTTCTGAGCAATAATTAAGTTGAAGTTTTTGTAAAAATTTTCAGGTTCTCCAGTGCTTAGTTGCTGTGTAACAGCAGAAGCCAGACTGTAAAATACTGTTTGCTCCATTTATTTAAAGTTCCATCAAAGATTGCTCTCATTCATGTGTAGCTGACTACTGTACATCAGCAATGTTTTCAAATCTCAAATCAATATCCTGGATGTTTCCAGAGAAATTAATTAGTCTCACTGAGGAGTTGCTTTCCTAGTTTGGAAAAAGCCCCCTTTGCTCCTGTTGGTATTGACTACACAGTCAACTGGATAGACACAATGTTTACCCTCCTAAGAGGTCAATTTAACTGCTCCAGGCACTACAGTAAATGTAAGAACACACTTCTCTGCTGTTTGGTTTATAAGCATTGACCACACACAGACTCTTGGTTGAGTAAAATTGTTTCAGGCTATTGTTTCACTCCCTATTTTCATGACACCTATCCTAGATTTTAATACGATTCTTAAATTAGTAATTTTCTGTTTAGAGAAGAAATATATAAATACCTTTATTTATTTCAAGGGAAGCAGATAGATTTTTTTCAAAAGGAAGTTTTATGATTAAATAAAACATTTAAATACTGAAATTACGAAATTCTATAATGTGTATTAGAAAATAATTTTGGCTACAAAACAAAAGCTCATAAATATAATGTACATATGTCTCCACAACTGTATTTACATATTTATTATACTTTGCAGTGTAGGAGTGATGCAATATTTGTCCCAGAGTCAGAGCTGCCCTGCCCATTTTTAAATAAGGTGTTTCTGCAGGAATGTGCTGCTCTTCGATATAACTTAGAGATGTGCATTTTTAAAACTACATTAAAAGTATCTTTAAGCTGTTTATGCCTACATGGTGCAGATTTTTATGAGAAATTGATGACTTCCTTGGCAACTTTCGACAAGTGCTGCAGTGCTTCCAGAAATGCAGACCTCCCACCCCTTGTTCTCAAGTAAAAAGTTTGGAAACTGGGAAATTTCATTTTGGTATTTACTAATGAAATGGTTTTATTTTATTTATTTCCTTTTCCATCACCGAACATTTTCCTAGAAAAAACCCATCACACCCCACCAAAAAAAGATCCCAGCAAGTTTAAGTGGCCTGAAAATGAAAGGATGTTGGGCTGCTTTGCACTGGCTTTCAACCATTGATCTTAAGGTCTCCAGTTTATAAAGTTGGCATGTCATCAGGAAATTAAACCAGTAGTGAAATTCTCCCCTTATCTAAAATGTCCTAGCTCAGTCAGAGTTTACTTCCCAAGAGATAATGTGAACTGTAGAACCACTGAACCCTTTGTTTCAATGTTTTGTGTCTCAGGAGCCAGTGAGACTGTCCTTTAGCTTACTGTTTTGGACATGTTCTGAGCAGAGAGGAGACATGGATCAAGGGCCCTTGAGCACAAGAGGAATTCAAACACTTTTCTGTGGGGAACTTCTCTCACCTCTGGGGTCCTGCTCGCCAGGGAGGGACTGCTTGTGCTTTTTTAACTTTTTTAATTTTTTTTTTTTAATTTTAGTTCTTGGTTATTTTGAGATGGAACTATAACTTTGGCAATAACTGAATAGGCTTTTGCCAAAGACCACATCTGATGAATGCTTTATTTGCTGAAAAATCCCTCAGCCCTGTGTGAATAATTATGGATTTAAGTGAATTCTCTTGAGAGAGTATATCAGATGATTTTTAGAGTGCATAAAGTTAGAAACTCAGAAAGTGTTCTGCAGTCAGCTTCCTGCATGTCTATTAAAAGTGGGGAAGCCCTGTTGGGTTTTCCTTCCTATGACAGCTTACCCATAACTCTTTAATCAGTTTTCCATAGCTGAAAAGTGTTGTTGGCTTTGTTTATTCCAGAGAACTGTGAGTCTGTGTTTTCTTCTTGGTATAGCCAACATGAATCGTGGTTTATAAACATCCTGTTGGTATTGATGGAATAACTGGGAACTTAATAAGACTTTGATCTTTTCAAGTAACTCAGATATAAGGCACAATGTCGGTACTCTTCAAAGTGTTAACATAAAAAAAAACAACCAAAAATCCTCACACAGGAAAACCTCTCCACGAGTATAGGGTGTGCACTGAAATGCTGTTTCATGTGCAGTGTTTCCAAGAATATATCTTAAACACCCTAAAATATTTGGATCCAAGGAATACAAAAACTGATTTGATTTCTTTCTGCTATTTTATAAGAATATATTCAGGAATTTCTTTCAAGAGCTATAGGAAGGTTGGGCTGTTCTGAAATCCAGACTTTACAATTTTTTTTTTTTTTTTGTTTTCCTCTGCTTTTAAAAGATATTTCCTATATACACAATGGCTGACATCAGTTATAGAGATGGTTATATGTATCTATATGGCTACAGACACTATAGGTAATATAATTATCCTTTAGCAAAACCCGATTTCTTCTTGTGTCTAAGGCTAGCAAACAGTGTTGCATGTAAAAACAGTTTTAAAATTACATAATTGATGATGCAAGTATTCTGAAAATAGAGCATTTGTGAACCAGTCAACAGTTATGAAGCAGAGTTTAGAAACATCATTTAGAAGGTGGGTTTTTTTGTTGTTGTTGTGGTTTTTTTTTCCCAAACTTGACAGTCCTTTAAAGATGACCCTGTGGAGTACAATAGATGGGACAAACAGTGAGAGACAAGTTTCAGATTGCTTTTGAGTAACATCTGAAGCTTCGTGGTGGCCCCTTTGATGTGAGTCCAAGGGGACTGAGCACCTGTGTTGCTTTGTGCAGTGATGATTTGTTAATCAGGAAAACAAGAAATGCAATACGGCCTCAAGGAAACCTTTAAGGAATTAGAGATTAAATTTAGGGTTTTTTTCATTATCTTTGTCAGTCTTTATACAAAATAATCTCATCAACACTATTATTATTAATTCAGTGATTTTCCATCCAAACTTCCAAAATCATAGATTTTTCATTTTAAAAAATTATTTTCCATTTATCTCCCAGAATAAACTGAATAAAACAGGTTAGGTTTCTTAAAAGGATAGTCAATGTATGTGGCCAGTTCCTTTTTGCAGCTTTACAGATGTGAAGTTTACTGAGGGATTTTTCACTTCATAAGTCATTATAAATTATTGAATATATTTCTGAAGTAGCCACTACTATAGCAGAATCTCCCATGGCCTGATTTGTTCCCTAAGAATAAACAAAAGAACTAGCCATTATTAGTTTACAGACTTTTAGAAAGATAAAGTAATCTGATACTATAGGATAAGAAATGCTGATATCCACACTCGTTCTTGTTTCCATGGATTTCAATACTTATCAATGAGGGAATGACAGATATTTTTCAAATTTTATACTGGCTGTAAATCAACCATTCTGCAGTCATCTGAAGTGGTAGTAAATACCACCTCTTTATAATTTCCTGAACATAAAAATTATATCTATTACTTCAACTAGGAAGTTAATGTCAAGAGGATATATTGAAGCTTGAATTTCAGTAATAGAGTGCTGGACTGGTGAGCATCATAGTATTTAACATACTTGCCAGTCATTTTTGCCTTTTCAGAGATAATTGCAAAGGGAAAGAAGAGGGTTTGTTATAGATAAGCCTACAGAATATTGTCTTCTAGAAAGTGTAATGTTCTTTCCCTACAGAGAGTTCCAAACAATCAGTAATACAGGGTTTTCTCCAATAATGACATTTTAGCTTGTCATATTTCTTTCTAGAACACATATCTGAAGGAAAACTCATCATACATGTTTAGGTGTATTTATAATGAGAAAGTTGCTAGGGAGTACTTAAACTGCAGATATTTTTGAGTGAAGGGCTGAGTGACTGAGAAATGCCAGTTTAGTTAAGGCAAGGACACAGAGTTTGGTTGATGTCTGTAACAATGGTATAAAGGAGGTGTAAGGCTGCAAAGTTGCACTGATTTGAGTGTTAGGGGAAAGCATTAGTGTCCTCCAGACTTGTTCTACAGATTGCTGTGCCCCCCTGGTGAATTTAAGTTTCAAATGGATTACAGGCTTAAGGCCTTCTCCTTATTCAGGACTGAACTCAAATCTATCCTTTAGGATGTAGGCAATTAAGGGACAGGTCCAAGAAGTTCCCTTCTGTGGTGTGCTGAACATCTGCCTAAAGAGAATGTCCTAAAAATTCCTCCAGCTTTAGAGTCCACACCACAGGGGCTGGGAGAAGCTGAGAAGCTTGGGGCTGTAGCTGTCCTAGGCTGGTTCTAGTCATCCCCAGCTCTCAGCTCCTGAGATTTTAGAGCATTTTTAGCCCACACCTGGGAGTGCATGTCCTGGCTCTTCAATACAGACCCTGGAGCATTCAGAAACACAGGCATGGGCAAAGGTGGGGCCCATGCCAAACCTGTGTCTTTGGGCAAAGGAGTTGGCTCCTTACAGAGTGGCAACCTGCTTAAGAAGTGGGGTAGAATAAAATTACATAAGCACAAAAGGACAACAATAATAAAATTCCATGGGCAAAGTTCTCTTACTACTTTCTGCTGTAAGTTTTATTTGTACACTTCATTCTTTTCTCAAAGTGTGCCTTTGTGGTAGAATTTCATATTAAGTATATTTTACTGTCATCCAGATAAACGTGTTTCTACCTAAATGCTACTGCAAGCTCACAAATTCCACTTATGATTTGTTTAGTTCTGTTTTGTAAATCTTTTCAATTGAAGTGTTGCTGTTTTTGCCTTGCTTACTTTAAATCCACCGTTGGGATTAGTTTGGTTATTTACTCTTAATAATGGCAATAAGTCAAAGGGGAAATGCTTCTCACACTGAGCAGGCACCATGTTTTTCTGGAATGAGCATTCTTTTCCTTTGTTTTTGAAACAATCTTTTGATTTCTTTGGTTTTCCTTTCATGACATTTAGGAGAAAAGGAAACTGCTGTTGAATACGGGATGCCTGGGATTTCTGTTTTCCATTAGACTTTTTTAAATATTTGAACTCTGCTTTGTGACAGAACAAATTAGAGCTGAAACCACAGGGTGGGTAAGGAGTTTCAAGGTTTCCTTATTTGATTTTCAGGGGTCTATATTTACCCTACTCCATATTATACTGTGAAGTACCCTTTCTGCTCATTCTAAACCGTCTTTTTATTGGTAGCAGGCTTCTAAACTCATTGGCAGCTGCCATGCAGGTAACTATTGTCTCTACTACTATGTACTATGAAGAAAATCAACCAAACAACAAAACCCCAACAAAAAGAGCAGATTTCTTCTTGCTGTGTGCTTTGACAGACAGATGAAAACTTCCCTTATGTCCTGTTTAATTTTTTAAAAATTCTCTCTGCCTATCTCAAAGCACAGTTTTTTGTAGCTTGATTTCAGCTTTAAGAACAGTAAAACCTTAAGGCAGTGTGTTTTCCCTTCCTTGGTGAGCAGCTGGTGAGTCAGAGACCTGGATGTTGCAGTTTTGTTCCGTGGGACACATGCAGTGCCCTGCAAACTGGTGCCTTCCCAGAGTCCCAGCAAGGCTCCATCTGGAAACCAGTACTCAGTTCAGATGCTTGTGACAAGGGGACATGTAATCCCCTTGCTTCCTTATTGGAATATTTGCTGGGAATATTTCCTTATTCCATATTTACTGTGAGATAGAAACTAGAGAGAGATTCACTTGTTCAATAAAAAGGCAAGTGAGATGAAACTCATTTCCTAACATATTTTATCTATGCCAGCAGTTTGGTAGTTCTTATATACAGTAAGCAATAAAACTAGTTAAAAGATCATTAAATAACTCCCATGAAGTTATAACAATGCAATAAAAAATCTTACCAACACAGAGCACCTTGCATCATGGAGCCCTTTAATCAGTCTTTTCCTGGGCTGTGTTCAGACCAGTGACCATAAATCTCTCAGCTATCCAATCTCCAGCACTGCATTTCCTTTATTCTCTGAGATCCTGGGCCACCATGGAAGGAGAGCTGAAATCTTGCTGTAGTTACTGTGGTGTGCCAAGCAGCTGTTCAAAGCTAGAGAAATTGCTTTGAACAAGGCAGAGAGAAGTTCTGATTTTAAACTTCTATATTAAAGTGGTAATGAAATGTATTTTTGTACATAGCTTTGAAAATCCCCACTGTGGAATCATGTGCTATCAAGGGTCATTTTAATAACATTGATTGTTAAAAGACACAGCTCCCAGTGTAAAACCAGAACTCATTAGAATTCAGGATAGAGCTGATTACAGAGCAATGCACAAAACTGAATATTAAGAAGATTAAGAAGAGCTGGATATCAGTGCTATATTCCAAAGGGAAATCCACATGTACTTACTGTCCCAATCAGTGGTACCCAAAGGCAATGTGTACCTCTGTGAGTGTACCCTACTGGAGAGGGAGCTCTCAGAGTTTGGCCAAGGGTAACTATAAATATTAAAACCTTTATTATCAATGTTTGATAGAAACATAAAAAATTTATGGTTGTATACAAATTCTTGCTTTAGCAGAGGAGACACATGAGATTTTATACTGCCACTGTTAAGTCACTCTTTTCTTTCAGACAAAATCTAATTATTTCTGCCCAAATTTCTTTCTTTCTTTCTTTGACAGAGGTGGCATCATCCAAAAGAAGTAGAACAGAATAAATAGCTGAAGCCCTGTATATACTTAAATAGCAGATTCTGTATCAAGGTCATTCAGATAGGCTGTTCTTCTATGTTTTGTTTCTTTTTCTTTTTCCCCTTTTTTCAGCCCCCTTGCCTCTCTGCCTCCTTCTGCTATTCAGTATGTGTTTGTCACAGACTCTTTTTTGTTTAGAAACAAATGCATTCAGACATCTCTGGTACTTTTAAAAGCAATCTCAAATTATAGCAATTGCTAACATAACAGGAACACATAGAAGTTATACAGCACATGGGAAAAACCTGGGAAGACTTCAGTGCACTCTGTAACTGCATGAGATGGAAATAAGAGGTATCTACCCAAATGTGAATTTCCATGCCCCCATAACATGCAAATGGAAGTACTTTCAACATTGTTGAGAATATTCATTATATAGATATTGAATCTGAAGAGGGAACCTTCTTGTCTTGTAGTAGGAAGCTGTATGAGATGTAGCAACCTATATATTTAAAATACGATTATCAGAATTGAAATGCAGAATTAACCAATCTCACACTATTTATGCTAATGGAACAATACATATAAACTTCCTGAAAAGTGGGCAATGTGCTGAGAAACTAATTTAAAAACTAACAGTCAATAGTGGCACTAGTATCATTCTAGAAATATATTTCATAGTTCTGTTGTGAAGTATGCAAAAAATCAGGACATATTTGGTTTCTACATTTTACTGCTGTTTTCTACTTTCTCAGCTGGTGTAATTTAAGTGGCCAGACAGAACTCTCTGGGACTCTTTCCCCCTCCCAGCATCACCTCCAGTAAGGCCCCAGCTAGGCTGTATTTCTGTGTAATACTCTGCAATAAATAGCCAATAATCATCTCTTTAGTTTGTCTTGGGCTCTCTGCAAGTCCAGTAATGTTATTGTTGCAGAAGCATTTGAGAATTACATAGAGGGAATAAAAACCCCCCAAACCAACCGAAACCAGACATTTAAAATATTCTCCTAGGCTGCCCATCCTCCCATGTGATGTTACTATCATGCTGCCATTGCCCTGCTTCAGTTATTTTCCCTCTTGGCTTTCATGCAAACTACTCAACAGAGTGTTAATTTTCATATATTTTGAGTAAAAATGCACATTTAGATGTAGCAATATGTTTGTGGTGACATTGCTATTGCACTACTAAGATGCAAGATTCATTTTACTTACATTGCTGTAAGTTTATTTAATTTAGATTAACAAAAGCCATCATAGTATTAGGATAATCAAAACTATATAAATAACTGAAGCTTCTTTTGAATAAATCAATTTTTGAATAGACAAAGAGTAGAATACACTTTCCTGCAATCTAGGACAAAATGCTGTGTATAAAAGTTTCAGTAACTGTCCATGGACTGTCTTTGCTGTAAATGAATGTTTTTGAATAACACCAGTAATCTGAAGGTAATGAAAGCAGTTTATGCAAGGTGCAATAAACAGCCATTGTTGTGTCTACAGAATATTACTTTATGCTACTGTGAAGATTATGTCTTTTTAGTCTTCCATCTGTTTTGAAAAAAAAAATAAAACTCAGAGGCCACAGTCTGAAAGAAACAAGGACAAGATAATAACTAGAGACACAATCCCTGTGCTTTGGAATAGGACAAATTGTTACAACAATCACAGAAAAAGCTGTACAGAGGTTACAGGAAGGCAAGTTAATGCAATGCTTAAAAAAAGGGAACAAAGAGTGTTAGAGCTAAATTACTAAAGCAAAGAAATGGAAATAAAGCTTAATAAGAAACAAATGTTGCATGCTGTGTATTAACAGTGGAATGCTTGCAGAAAATATGGAAAAATCTTTGTTTACACAACCCTGAGTCATGGGCAAAGGTTTACATAAACTGAGCTTCTATCACAGGTATGTGGGAAATCCTGTGGGGATGGATAGTCAATAGGGCTTCTCACTCACTTGAAATCAGACAAATGTTTGGACTCAGCCCCTCAGGGTACAAACTTGGTTACATAATTGTCAGCAAAAAGCTCCCATTTTATCACTGGGGCCAAAATGCCACAAATGCAGCAGGTTCCAGCTCAGTTGCCAGCACAGGCTTCTAAAGGAGCAGCAGAGAGCCAGCAGGCAGGATCCTGGCTGGATGTCAGCCCAGCTCCTGGATGGCAGCACAGGGAGCTCTGTGACTTCCCCAGCTGCTTCTGGGGCTCTCCTCCATCTCTGACAGGAATGAGCCTTTGTCTTATGTGCAAAGGAGGAAATGTTAGCAATAAAAGTCCTGATTAATGAATATACAGAGCAGATCCTGCTTTCAGTCATGCCCTTTCAACCTCACTGAAGTTGAGGCTGTCTTGAATCTCATCAGGACTCTTTCAAGCCTGCATATCTCCAAAAATCCAGAGAGCCTTTGGGATGTTAAGGGCCAGGACCAAGAAAGGAGAGGTTTATATAGTGGGACATCAGAATGGGGTAGAGAAAATGCACCTAGAAATGACTGCAGTGGGTGATGTAAACCCATATTACAGTCTATAGCAATTTAATGAAAATAAGTCAGAATAAATAAATACCTGGGGTGGAAGCAAGAAGCAGCTGACCCAAACTCAATGGGAACTAAATTGCAGTTGACCCTATTGCATCACTCACAAATTGCATCACAAATTACCCTCCTCAAGGGGAAGGAATAAAAGTTCCATGTTGGTTTTTTTTTTTTTTTTCTTCTTTAAAAAAAAGTTTTAATAATTCAAAGAAATGTCTACTGTTGGTAAATGTGCATGGTAAGTACTTGATGGATTGAATTAATTCCCCTCATTGTGTTCTGACATCCTTCTCACTGCATAGGGAGATTCTACAGATGTATAGAAATGCTGCACAGGATGGGATGTTTCTTTATGGCATTTCCGTGTGCTTTAAATCTCTGAAGAGTTTTCTGTGTGTGTGCTTTATATTGAGTCATTAAGTACAAAAACAAAGTTATTCACAAACCAGCTTTGATCTAGGCTTCCTGTGATTTATCTCGGCTGCCTATAGCATGCACTGAAATCCTACCTGATTGTTATTAGCTCCCCAAATATTTATATCACTCCAGATAATCAATGCTTATCACAGCCAATACAGACGTTACGAGTTCCTCAAAGAAAGGCACTGTCAGCATAATAGCATTTTAATTATTGCAACATATGTTTTCAAATAAGTATTTTCTTTCCAGTATCAATTGAACAGTGGAACTATACACATCTTATTAATAGATGATGTTGAAAATATTACACATGTAAATTACAGCTTTCCCACTAAGTGTAAGTAGCAATAATAGGATGTCTTGGAGGTATTAATGTTCACTTAATTTAAATCATGTTGCTAGTGCTGTTTTCTGTTCTCATTCCCTTGCGTTTGCACTCTCTACAGAATGTTTTTCATTCAACTGCTGTGTAAAACAAATTTGCTTGTGGGGGTTTGGTGATATAAAGTATCTGACTGGCACCAGTGCATTAGTTATTCTACATGTAACTGAAAACATAAATTCAATATTTGGAGAAGTAGAGATAGCAGCATCTGCTGGTTTAAAAGATGCAGATAACATGCTTTTGGTTATCAAGTGTGCTGCAAGTTCATGGGGAAGTTCAGTGGAGAACACACTGAGCCTTCTGTCCCTCAGCTTCCCAACTTCACTGTCCCTCTTACACCCTGCACCATTTTGAAGTTCTCCAACAGGAAGTGCAATGCTTTTTTCTTTTTAAAAAAGATATTTCAGAGAAAATAGCATTATTTACTTTGTAAGGAAGACTAAATATTCATCTGTCTCCCAACAGAATCCAGTCTAGGAGCCCCTCAAAAATACATCTGTAGGCAGCAAAGTCATGCTTTAAAAAGGGCAATTAGTATTTATTTATAAAAATATTTGTTACTCAAGCAATATTCTGATTCATTTTGATTCTGAATTAGAATTCTGATTCTGTCTTCTGGATAGGTACAAATCAGAAGAAAGATATACAAGTTGGTATGAGGATTTTTCATGCCTTAACTACCTAAAACTTTGACTCTCACCTAGAATCAATTAAACACTAAATGTAAGTTAAAAATCTTTTTGAAGTGGTTGAGCATATTGCTTTTATTACTGTTCTCATGCCACAAATTTGTAATTTTTTTGTCTCTGATGTATACAGAATGTAAATACACATACATATATGCACCCACATTCTGACACACAAAGTCTGCTGAAATTCTTTGTCCTTCCTACTCACAATGAGTACAATAATCAAAGCTTTTCCTGAAAATCCCTGTTCCTGGGGTCATTTGATTATCTGGAAATTTCAGCTTCTGTTTGAAACACAGGCTTTCTGGAACCTCAAAACCACATTGTAAGTCTGGACCTTTCATGACTGACTCAAAAAAGCTGAAACATAACAGGAGTAAGTTATCTGTATATTTAGAAGGAGGGAATAATTTGGGTAAACAGTTATTTGAAAGTTTATAATGCATCTGAATGACACTTCTATTTTCTTTTGCAGGCTTACAGACTTGCCATTTTACAAATCACACAATGTAATCATTGTAGGTCCCCAAAGCCCATATTTCTAGTCACGTTACCTGTGAAAAGCATGATTCTTCTGCTGGAAAATGTATTTTATATATCATCTTTATTGTTACTTACTAGAATCACAGAATTATTTAGGTTAGAAAAGACCTTTTAGATCATTGAGTTCAACCATAAATGAAGAATTTGGATGAGTATATTGGAAGGAAAACTTTGCTTTTCTGATGTGTTTTTGTGTGTGTGTGTGGTTTTTTTTTTTGTTTGTTTGTTTGTTTGTTTTTGTGTTGTTTTTTTTTTAACTTCCCAGAGCTCACTTGTATAGGGTTGTGAGATCACTAATCACCATCACAAGACTGCAAACTAAAAAGCAGGTTAAACTTAAGTTGATTTAACTCAGAATTGAATGTAAACTCTTGTTTCTAAAAAAATCCAAGTGCACATATGTGGATAATTTTCAATGCAGTGGATAAACTTTATATCCTTTCATAATTAATTTGACTGTTTCTGTACAACTCTGCTGGAGGACTCTGACAAATGTGATACTCCTGCTGTGTGAATGTCTCATTCATGTACAAACTGTACCACTTCAGGGGAGCAACCAGTGTGAATGAAGCACTGCCTGCTGACCTGTAATCATAAAGGGAAGAGAAAATTGGAAAAAAAAAGGACCATGTTGGTAATGCACATTCCATTTTAGGATTAAGGAAGTAGTCACTGGAAATAGGTTTGGTTGAGCAGACTCCTCCTCTGTTGATTTCTATCAGAAGTGTATGAATTGTTTCCTTTACACCACTGAAATGTAGAGAAAGGGTTTTAATGCAGACAGTGACATTCATGGTAACAACCCTTATGTGAATGTGCAGAGGTGCACTTGTATCCTTGTGGTCTGGTCTGCTGCATGGATCTCTGAGGACAAAAATATCAGGAGATTCAGTGCCACTGATCTTGGATGCACTAGAAGGGCAGTGGATTAAAACTTGATCCCCTGTTTTCCTTCAGCCTAGATTGAGTCTCTTCAAGTAAAGTTTCAGGTCACTTCTGGGGCATCATTGCAGGTAAATGAGCACTGTGTTTATTAGTCTCTCTGGTAGATAAGAAGGTTTCAGTTTTAATGATTGCAAGATCAAATATTTGACAAAAAGTGAAAAGCAAAGACCGGAGGTATATATTCTAAAGTGATAGAGGGACGAGAATAATGAGTTTGAAAGGAATAAAACACAGGCTGGGTAGTGGAAAAGAATGCTACAAGGGTCTCTGTGTGAATCTTCAGTTCCTGGAGTTTCTGCCAATTCCTTTTATTACTCTTTCAAGTAACCAGGTACATATGGCATGTTTGTAAGTAAAGCAGTCAATGAAGTTAGTTACACCTCTGCATTTATTACCCTACCCCTGAGTATTATTAACTTTTACATTCCCCATAAAATATAATTTATCACTTAAATAATTTGCTTTGTGTCAGGGTTCAGTGTGCTCCAGTGCTTTCCTGCTCATTAAATGAGATATTTTTACTTAATGAGCCCAGAATGTCCTTTGCATTTAACATTAGAATTGATTTTAAACACTCCATTTTTCTAACATATTTGTATGTAATTTCAGAATGTGGACTTCATTCCACAGTCTTACTCCGAAGAAAAAAGAACTACAAAGAATAATGACCCATGAATTCTGGAGAGGAACACAGTAAGTATGTGTGAATATTTTAAAAAAAAACCCTATTATCTGCCTGCACTTTGCATCCTTTCATCTAGTTTGAAAGTCTGAGTTACTATTTGAGCCTCATGCTGCAGTTATTACAAACATAATACTCAATTAGAAAAGTGTTTTTAGAAGGGACTGCAAGATATGGATTTCCATGAAATTAACAGTATTTAAAAATAACCCCACACTTTGATGTATATGTGTGATGCCCTGATTCATATAGCAGACAGTCTTTCAAATGTACACAGTTCACATATAAAATATATATCCATAGGATAAATAAACATCATAGAACTCTAGAGATGAGCGCCTAATGGGGATCTGGCTCATCTCTTTGCAATTGCAAATAATCACTTTGCAATTATTTAATAAAATCTGAATAGAGAAACCCTCTATTGTGCAGTAAATAATTTGCTCATAATAATCACTGGAACCAAAAACCAGCCCAAACTTCTGAACTATCTCAGCAGTTCCAGGATAAACACTGTGCCACACTTCAAATGGAATTTTGCCACCAGCTAGATCTCAAGCAGTCAGTGGGTAGTATATGATGGATTCACAAGTGGGTGTTCATTTGAGTCCACTATAACAAATGTGACCATCTGTACATGAGCTGTACACCACTGACATGCAGGGTGCAAGTCTGATCAGTCAGGTGCTCATCATGGCAGTGTGCATGGCATGAAACACTCCATGAAGGACAGAAAAACTGAAATTCAATCCCATGAAAATGCAAATATTGTAATACAGATTTTTGTTTCTTTTGAGTGGAAAAAATTACCTTGTGAGATAAGCAAAAATATATTTATATTTAACTGAACTTACAACTTCTTTTCAGAGTACACTTGGCCATCATTAAATGTCATAGGCAAATTTTTGCCTTGTCTCATCTGATTAAGAGCTTGGGCCTCTCTTTCTCCTTGCTCCTCTGGGCTGGTTCCTTGGCTGATCGTGGGATGTGCTGTGGCTACCACAGCACATGGAGGGCAAAGGAGCACAGGCAGGTAACAGTGAGTAGGCAGCCAAGGGAAATCTCAAAATTCTCATCAGGCTGACAGAAACAGCTTATTTGAAAAAAGAAAAAAAATAAAAATAGTGCCATAATATTTCACGAGACTGGGTCGTGTCTTGTAGGTCAAGGAGAAAAAGAACATTTCCTTGGTTATGACAACAGGAGTTAACAGTGGTGTGATTATCCATACAAATGTATGAAATGTGAGATCTTCATCTTTGCTGTACAGGGAGAAAAAAACAAATCAAAAATTGGAATCAACTGTTGATTATAATTTCGTGGGTGAACACACCCAGGTTATTTATTAACGCCATATCATCATTGAAAAGGCTACTAAGTAACATAATAGCTCTGATACAGACTGGGGAAGCAATGTCATGGAATATGTAAATATGAGGGAATCTGAACTCTTCTTTTGCTGTTACCCACCAGAGGGTGCATCACATTCCCCTAGGAAATCAGTTTCTTTTGCTTTTCCTTACAGTCCTTCATCATTTAGCCCATTTGAACTGCAGACAGTTAAGGTTGGTACACTCAAGCTGAATGTGATTTTGTTTTTCATATTTTTCTGTAAAGGGAAGAGTGATGGAGTTTTGTTTTGTTTTGTGCTTTGTTTTATTTTGGTTATGTTCCCTCTCCTTCCTTTCCCTCTCCCCCAGTGAAAAATAGTGCTGTCATTTGCTCCAGGAAAATAGTGAAATATCACTTCAGATACTGAAGTCTGTAATATTGTAGCATATTTACATGGTCTGATGAGTTCTCAGATGATAAGAGACTTTTCTTTCCTTCTGATTCTATAACAGTAGTAGACCAGCCCTTCATTTCATTTTTTAAGAATAGACATGAGATATTTAAAATTTTGTTTGAATTACTTTTCTAGATGATAATTAACATTGATATGTTTCAAATTCTAATGTCAAAAAACTTATTTTTAAATGAAAAATAAGAGATATCAGTAAAATTTCAGTAAAATACCTTGCCAAAATATCTAAATTTCAAAACAAATTTTTATCTTTGGCACTGTGAATGTTTAGTTGCTCTGGATGAATAATAGTTTGGTTATTATATAAATCTTAGGGATGTCTCAAAGTGTGGAGAAAGGGAAATGTGATGCAGCTACTTGAGAAATTTCTATGATGGATCAGCAAGTCTTTTGGGAGAGGGGGTTGCTGTGTTGCTTAGAATTGAGACTGGACTTATTGGAGCTGCAAAACCAGAGCTTTCTCCCCTTTAGTTACCTGGAAACAGATTGTATTTTAAGAAAATTCAGGTAGATTATAGAGGAGTCACGCCTATAATATTTCCTTTATTACTGTAATTGACAGTTTGCATTTTATTAGTGTGAGTACAGCTGATATTGGCATGGGTATTAGGAAATAATTCTTTTAATAAGGAAACTGCCAAGGCTGTTTTTTGGTGGCTGTTGTAGTTGGTGGTGTGATCCCAAGCCTGGGGAAGAGCACAGTTTGTTGTGCAAATCACACCTGGGGTATTGCAGAGCTGCTCACTGGCAGCAATAAAAAGGCACCAAGAGGTGCCTGCAGCTCAGGCTCATATGGGGCACCTCAAGAAAGTGAGGAGCACAGCAGCCTAAAGTCATACCCTGATTTTTCTCTGACAGTGGAGACCCTTGTCTGTGGCTAGAAATGGTTCAAGAAGGAATAAATGTGTGATGGATACAAGTGTTGTTCAAGGGATAAGTTCATTGCTCCACTGGGCTTGTATCAAAGGATCCAGTATATGCATCTGCAGGCAACAAATTTTACTTAGATTTTTTTTTTTTTAATCAACTATTTGTATTTGAGAAATAATCAGTTCAGTTTCAAGAGAAGGTGAGATAATGGTGCTTATCAGATTCCTTTTGGGAATGGCAGTAAGTATTTTATAGCTAGTTTCAGTTAACATAAACTTTCCATAAATGAGATACATAACTTTTTACACATGTAGACTGAGGCCAAAGGTTCTCTTCACTCTTTGAGAGCGCTGACATTAAATTTTTTATTACTACCCATGATGAATAATGCACTTGGCTTCAGTTTTGACAGTACTATTTAGAGAAAATACTACATGTTTCTTGCAGAAGTATCTAAATATCCAACTTTAATGCTGAATAAAATGCTTTATATTTTTTTTAAATGAATGACTTTGCTCAGTTTACCTCCTGTCAGGTGCAGCCTTTCTTGCATCAGCAGTCTCTATGTTGCTGCCATCATATTGTTTGTGTGTTCATGGCTGGTTTTCAAGCTACCATTTCTTTGTGTCTTGGGTCTGTGTGGTTTGGTTTTACAAAGGGGTCCTGGGTCTAATATTGCCTCTGCCATCCACTTTGCCACTACTGTGTATACTTGCAGCTGTCCAGAAACTCTTGCAGAAAAATGTAAATTGCTGTTCTTAAAACTAAACACAAATTTTCATAGTTTATACTATTGGCCACTGTGCCCAAGTTCATCTGGAGTTACTTGGGCACTCTCCTGCTTTTATAGCTCAGATTCTTCACACTTTTCTATTTGAGTCCTGTGATGCTTTGACTTCTCTGCTATGTTTGGGATGCTCCCATATTGTTTTCAATTTGGCTGCAGTAGCTTAGCTTGCTCTCAAAATCCCTGGCTTTATTTTAGATCTTTGATACATTCTTTCCAAGTGTTTTGATGCACTCTCTGAGTGTTTTATACCAAATCCAAAACACCATCCAGCTTTCTACCAGGAAGTTAATCCATCCCTCTATATTGTGAGGTTTATTGTAGTTTCAGATCAGTTAATGGCTTGTCTATGATTTCTCTCTCCTTTTCTATTGCTTGCTTGAAATTGAGTTTCTTGCTTTGCTTTTGTTGTTGTTGTTGTTGAGTTTGTTTGCTTGTTTGTTTGTTTGGTTTGGTTTGTTGGGTTTTTTTGCACAGGAATACTTTACATGTAGCCTGATTCATACCTCCTTCTTACCACTGCAAATCTTAAATGAACATTAAATAGTTGCTGAAAGTTGTGAGTGACACAGGGCAGATTTTCTTAGCGTCCTGTGTTTCTGGGAAGTTAAACTGCAGTTAGAAATGCTCAGCAGTACAGAACTTTCACCAGAACTTTTGAATTTTCTGAACTGCCATCTGAAATTGTAACTTAAAGAAAATAAAACCGCTGTAAATGAAACTGGCTCTTATGTTCATGGATCTAACTTTGCTATTCTGCAAGTCTCCTTCTTTTACATGTTAAGTGTAAAATGATTCTGTGAGGCAAATGAGCTTGAATCTCATTAGACATCATCCTCTATTAATGGAACTAGTTCACTGATATTTTATTCATTAAATATTATTTGTTAATGTGTTTTTCTATTTTAAACTCTTACTGTAAAAGAGGGCATTATCACCTCAAAGTATTTGTTTCCTAGAGTGAATGCCAATATTATCCAGTCACGCCATAATCTCCTAATTATGCTGAGAGTTTCTTTCCTAACAGCATTTATTTTCAGGTGTCAACAATACTTCAGTTAAATGTAGTGTAAAGTGCACTTATTTAGCAAACATGTCCTTCAGAAAAGGTTTTTTTTTGTCTTTAAAACACCTCTAGATTGTTTCTTTCTGTCAGTGCATGATACAATAGAAATCTTAAATCAATAACACTTCTTATTCCTATGCAATTGATGCATAACATCCTTCTTCACACAGAGGTTTAATGTGTTGTAAATTAATTATCTGGAATGCGTAGAGGGTCAATGGACCTTGGTATGACTGGGATGTAATGTTAAAGTGTTCCATTTCCTTCCAGCCCTGCTCAGCTCTCTTGCTGACTTCTCTCTCTGTGTCAGCTATGCCATCTTCTGCACTTTGGTCCCTTAAGTGTTGTTAATGCCCCTTGAGGGCTTGATCGATAGGAAAAATTTGCTTTACCATAAATTTGTCCAACAATTTTCTTTCTTCTGAAGATGGAGTACCTTTCTTAACTGGACTTGAATAAGGCTCCTTAGTAAACTAGTCTTACTCTTAGAGAAATTGAAAATAATAGCCTAATTTTAAACCATAATGAAATTGCAGAGATTCTGCATAAATAAATGCAGATGTAATTTTTGTCTTTTAGGTGCCTAAAAATGAACCAACTATGCTTCAAATGTCTGTCAGGAGGAGTTTTGCTTTACTGTATCTGCACATCAAACCACATAGATGAATAAAACTGTTATTAACTGTGAAGAAATGCTGAGGCAGAGATTCTCAACCATGAAGAGCACAATTAAAACATGCATTCACTGGGTTTAAAGTAGCCAATTTCCTTTAAAAATAGGAGAGGCCACCTCTATTATGTTTTTTGAAGCCAGCTTGGCTATTAGTTGCTAAGGTAACAAGATCCAAGACAGTGAGTAAGTCCTGTCCAGGCAGCACAGTGTTATGGGTGTCTAAGATGAAGGAGAAGAAATGCTTGTAGGAACATACAATTATGGATTAGTTTAATTTTTATTTATCAGTCTTTTTACTACAAGGATGGTCAAAATATGTATATGTTTGTAATTAAAAAGGTGCTGGTATATTTTAGTTGGTTGAGTAGCACATGACACTAAACTATAAAAGCAGAAAATACTTCAAATCTCAATAAAAAAAAATAGAAAGAGATGCTACTTAAAACTCCCAGCATGTTGGTGGGATCAATTTAATGTCCTGTGCTGTGTCAATGTCACTTTCATAAACTTTTGCTGAAGTGCTTTTCCTACTGTATGTTGAATGATGTTGTCAGGACTCTGAGTCGGGGGTATGGTGGATTTGAGTCTACTTTACTTCCCTTGATGAAAAGGTCACTGCCACTTGTAAATCTGTTTTACTCCCTGCACAGTTGTTAGTGTCAAAGCCTGTCAGCTCTGTGGGATGTTAAAATTATACAACTGTGGTAGGAACAAGCATCGCAAATTCCCAAGTGGTACATCCCAAGAAAAAGTCTCTGATCTTTGTGTAAAAGTCCTGTGGAAAGTTTTTCATTCAGGATTTTCAGCTCACTTGGGCTTGATTGCAGAAATAAACAAAATTTCTGTTCTATTCCTCCCATCTGGTGGGCCTTCCCCACTGATAGCTCATCACAGGGCCACTTACGTCTGTAGCTCATGGCTGCAAGTGAAATAATCTCTGCTTTATTTTTTTAAGGGTGCAAGGGCTCCAGTTAGAGCACAATTAAAACCTGGTCTGTGTTGTGTTACGTGATTATGTTTTGACAAATCATCACTTTAGATCAGCTTCACAATTATTCATAAGTTATTTGGAAAATGCAAGCAAAAAACACAAAGGAAAACAACTGGCCAATTTAGGAGAGGACACCCGACCTCCAAACCTTCCAACCAGTGTAAGAAATGTAAATGAAAAAACCTCCAAAACCCTAAACCCTCTTTTCCCTTTCTCATAGCATCATAGAAAGTGTTCTGTGCATATGCAAAGAGAGTTTCTCACTCAGCACTTTTCCCATGTGAGTGCCACCTTTGCCATGTGCAGCAAACGCAGTGGGAGCAGAACCAGCAGAGCCACGAGCGGCCGCGAACTCTGAGCGCGATTGATTGCCACGGGGAGTTCTTCAAGTTTTATGCTCTGGCTGTTCAGGAGATGGACACAAAGTTCTTTGCATGTGAAGTATGGCCAAAGCTTTTAGGTGGTCAATTGCCTGCTTAATCCAAAGGCCTCTGCTAAGACAGAGCCAAGCTTTTCATACCGTGAGCTATTTCCATATGACCTTGCAACTAAATTGATTTTTGAATGAAGTGGAGTAGTTTGCTGCTGAGGAGACAGAATGGGACCTGAAAGGGGCAAACACTGAATCTTTTTGGCTTGACTTTCAGTCAAGGTAACTCACTGGGGTCCTGAAGGTGATGCAAGTAAACATCTGCCAAGTGAATCTTCGTGTCAAGGCAGCCATTTTGGGCAAACTGGGGTATGCAGTCTTGGGTAAACATATATCAGTGTGCCAAGTAACCATCAGCATGACAGGGAAGAGGACACACTGTGATCCTGAGTTTCTTTTGCTTTAATTTTGGCAGGAAATTTTTCTATATGTGCTGCTCAATCTGATTGAGAAGCTGTCTCAGGCACTCCTTTCAGTGATGTGAAAGCAGAACTTTCATATGAAGTTTTTCTTATTGTCTGTTAAAGATCTGAATGATAGGTAAACAAATGAGAGGAAAAAGAAAAAAACCCTGAAACTTTAATTACTCTGAAAAAAATCCACTGCCATCTCTATCAATCACTACCTTGGTTTTATAGCTATCTTTCAAAATTTCATCCAATTTGCCTTTAAGATCACAAACACTTCAGCTTTATCCTCCTTCACTGTCTCCTGAGAGAATTGCAGCATAAAAAATCATCTTTTCCCTTTCTTATCAGATTAATTTCTACTATTTGAAATTGTCAAAATCCAAATGGCACATATTTGTTCTTACATAATTAGAAAGCTGAATGGGTGCCTGTAGTATCAGTGCTCCTGTTTGCTGAAGACTCACAATGTTAGACAGAGGGCATGTCTGAGGAATGTAAACAAACACCCACCTTATCAGGACTTTTACCACTGAGAAATAGAAAATAACATTTTTTTCCTACCCTCTGCCTTCCCTTATCCCTCCAGTTCTCTAGACTTTGCTCAATCTTATGCAGTTTCTAATTTTCAGCTACTCTTGGCCCAGGCAAATGAAGTACAATTACAAACTCTTGGAGTGATTATTTTAAACAGGAAGAGTGGTTCCACAGCCTCAGGTCTGTACACACTCATATAATGAGTATCTGGTATATTGCTACTTTTTCACTCTGAAATCAAATAAAGGAATGTATATATGCTAATGTATCTGCATACATCTTGGGGATATTTTTATTTTTTATAAAAACAGATTTTAAACAACTGATTATTTGTATTTCAAAATAAAAATCAGATATCCATTTATGATTTAAATAATCAGATTGTATTAATTATTTTATTCTGGACCATTTTTTTACATATATCTATGGGCAAAAGAAAATAAAGCTTAAAACAAAGACTCTGCCTGGATTTTGAGAGCTTTGGTAAAGTTACTTACAGATCAAACCTACTCACTGAATATCTGAGATGATTTACAGACAAAAAATGTTTAAGGCCTTTTGTAGCACTTTCAGCCTTTCCAGGGAAAAGGGTTGCCTAGTTGTTCAAATATTCAGTATAAATTTTTTAATGTCTCCCTTAGTAAATTAATTTAAAATACTGAATTTTAAAGTGGTTATAAAGCATTGTGGTCCTTGTGATAAGAGACAGTTCTTAGCTGCTCCTTATTCTTTGAGTCTCATTTAGACATTTTGAGCTCCATTCAGATGCTCTAAAACAGGCTTGTCAAACACACCTGCCCATGAGTATCTGGTATTACTGGGTATTTTGCTTATGCTTAACCCTTGCCTTTCTTTAAATTTTCAGTCATATTCTTCCTGATTCAAAAGACAAAATTACACCCCTTTGGACTTCCTAAAAGCATTTATTCTACATCATCCTGCAGAGGTTTCCTATGTTCTCAGTCTTATGTTATTATAATGTGTCCCCTCTCTTTTATTGTATTTTAAATAAAGATTGGGGTTTTTTTTTTTTAGATATATTTAGACATATTTTATTAAATGCACTTAAACACCTTTTCACTTTTATCACAGCTTTCCAGATCTCCCATCTGGTTGCCCAGTCTGTGCTGTCCAAGTCACAGCCTCTTCTCTTGATATTCCAAGAAGGCGTTTTCTTAAATCTTGCCCAGAAACTTTCCTTTCCCTCTTGGCTTACCAGGCAATATTTTGGGATATTCTGTCAGATAGACTAGCAAACACCATCACTTTATTTTGTAGATCTGGTGACATGCTGGCAGAGCCCAGAGCAGTGCTATGAGGAAGTTCTGTAGGTCTCAGCTCTGTGGATGAAGGATGTCTCTTGTTTTGGACTCTTTTCTGATCCTGGGGAAAGAATTCCCTTTTTGCTCATTTACTTTGACCTAGTCTCCACACTGAATGTTGCCTTAGCAACATTTCTCAACTTCTCTTCAGCTAATTGTTATTTTTATTCAGAGAATGATATATTTAGATATACATGAGGAGAACCAGGCCAGGTATGAAGTGCTTTTCCACAGAATGAGTTCATGTAAACACTCCTTATGTGGATTCTTACAGCAGCAGCCTATAGAACCCCTTATTTGTATGTCCAAGACTAAAGGACTAGATGGAGACATCTAAATTTGTAGTAAGTTTTGCAATATCTGATATAAAGCATCAATATACTGGTGTTAAGCAAGAGGGCTGCAGTTTTTTTGAGAGAAACAGATGTGTGAGATGTGCATAGGGCTACTTACCAATGGTAGCATAGACAGCATTTTTTGAAAAAACTTCAGCTCAAAAATGTGGCTCAGGAAGAGGCTGAAACTGAAGTCTCTGCTCAGCTGAGATGGGAAATTGTATTCAGCAAGAAGTGAATAAATATCCATGACAAATCTTCAGCTGCTCTAATCCATAATGGAAGTTCATTCCCATAATGGAAGATCATTCATAAATGATCTTTACCCCAAACAGAGGCTCTTAGTGGCAGTAGTAATTTAGGCTGGAGCAAGAATGACTATGTTGATCAAACTATACTAAAGGAGGAAGTTTATAAAAATTATCAATTTGTGACAGACTTTCTGCTCTGAAAAAATGTTTATACTGATAACTTAAATTTGTAGAAGCATAAAGTCCTTGAAAAACTCCAAAGAATCACTAATTCTTTTAACACTTTACCCAGCCTTATTTAATTGCTCTTCTGCAGAAATTTTTAAGGAAAAACAATTAAGAAGAGCTGGTGTGTGCATAAGTGGAACATTCCCAGCCACTGCCATATGGCAGCAATCCTGTCCCTGGGGTCATGCTGTTCACTGGCAATTGCAGTGTGAGGGATCTCTGGGACAGTGAACCTGCTGAACTGGGGAAAACTGGTGACCTGCCACCCCTAAACCAGGTTATACTGTGTTCCTATACTTGTTCATTCAAAAATCTGTGCAACAAATCTAGCTAAACTCTCTTTACTGCTAAGATACACAGCTGAATAATTTTATAAATTAATTATTTTGAAACCATCTTTCTAATTGCTTCAAAATTGTCATTGTTTCATCTGGAGGTATTGTATGTACCTTACAGATGCAGTGGCATGCTGCATTATTTATACCTAATATTTGATGTATCATTTTTAATGCAAAAAAATACTGCTACGTAAGTCCCTTCATATAGACTAGAAGGAGAAGGAAAAAACCCTCCATCATTTCCATACACTCACCCTCCCTGTACAGTTGTGGTCTGGGTTGCCCCTGTTGTTGATTAATGTATGAATAGCAGCCTGCATTTCCCACCTGCGATCAGGTTTTACTGCAGGAATGAAGCAAGGTCAAAATAATATCTAATGTTTAGACAGCCTGCTGCTAGTGTCCCCGTCAGCAGACTATTCTTAAATAATAGCAACAAATTAGTATTAAAAGCTCTCCACAACAAGATGTGCTAAAATCATACTGGATGCTCAGTGACCTGTGCAAAGAAAATGTAATATGCTCCTTTCTAGTACTCTCAGCCTCAGCTGCTGTAGTGTCAATTATGTCACTACAGCTTTTCAGAGGTGGAACCAACATGACTCAAGAAAAAAACAAAACAAGAAAAAGAAAAGGAAAAAATTAAACAAAAATAAACTATGGATGCAAGAAGAGAGAGGGTTGCAAGCAGAGAATGTTTTGCTCCAGTGCTGAGTTTGAAGGGACTGCCCCTTTAGCACAAGGGGAGCCAACTTCCCTGCTGTGTTCTCTGAAGTGGCTCATTGCAGTGCAGTAATATTATATCTTAATAAGCATAACACTCTGAACTGAGGCATATTTTTAAGTCAGACACATGGGAGGGAAACATATCAGAGCAGAGCTGTGTTATTTTTAATGGAGCATGTGTTTGTCTTGTAAGTGTGTCAGAAGAAAAGGAACAGGGCTCAGGTTTCTTCTCACCATGTCTAACGTAGGATGGGCACTCCAACTGCCTCCCTGAGTGACATCAGTGTTCTTTGATATTGAAAATGACACTGGATGCTCTGGACTACACTTGTACCCCACATTCAGTGTCACTGAATACATACTGTATGTTTCAGTGTTCATTGAAACTCACCTTCAAGATGAAGCTCTATGAAAACCACAAAGACCAAGATAGCTTTCATTTCATAAACAAAATCATCAGAAGAGATTTTCCTTTTTCCCAGCTTTGCATGGGTAGGTGGTGCAGGTGATGGAGCATATGCTCTACAGGAAAGTATTTCCATTTACATTCAACTGGAAAGCAGATCTTGCAGTGTGGAATTGATAGCTGCCATGTGCACCACACTGCAGCCCATGCCACTCACCTCTCATTCTTAACATCAAAACCGATATTAGAATAAAAATGTCTGCAATGAAATTCCTAAGGAAATTTTAAATTTCAATTAGTATTGATAATGAGTTTTTAAATAAGTTTTAGGTCAAGATGTATGATAAATCTATTTTCCACAGAGCACAGAGAATATATACTTATTCTGTCTTTGTGGTATGACCAGATCTAGTCTTACATCCAGCAGCCAGCTGAGGCTGCTTGTCTATTATAGTCTCTTCCACCATTCCTGACAAATGAACAAATAACTAGATGCCCTGTGAAACATTTTAAATAGAACTGTCTCCTGAAAAAGCTGTTACTGACAGAGACAGGTTCGATCCAGATCAAGAGAACCTGCTGTGTAGAAGATCAATACTGGTCACTGCCTTTTTTATTTCAGGTTTTTTTTTTTTTTTTTTTTTTTTTTAAACTAAGCATAGGTATAGATTATGATGAATAAAGTAAAGCAGAAAACAAGCAATCTATGAACTGAAGTGCATCCTTCTTATTAAACCTTATTGTGCTCTTAAAGCAGTAGCAGAAGCTGTTGCTATGAACTCTATCATGCAAGAGGCTTTCAAAACAGCATTTAAAACTGTATATTAGCTAGATGTTTGCCTCCAAATTCTGAAAGAGCTGAAAGTAGCTTTTGAAAAGGAACCAATGTATTTCATGGCAGAGTAAATTAGCTGCTATTTTTTACTCTTGAAGTATTTGATCAAAATCCAGTACTGAACATAGTGTCTTAAATTAATTCTATTTAGAGTGCTTCTCTGCAGGTTATAACCTGGAGCCTGTAGCACCAACTGCCCCTTTGCTGCTGTGTTCTTTGGTGTATGTGGGAGGATTCCATGTTTCCAGCACCAGCTGGAGGCTCTAGGGTCACGTTCTTATCTTTGGAAACAAGGCATGGCTTTGTGGACAGATGAAAAACATGGATGTTTTTATTTATTCTGTTCAAATAGCACCATCCACTCTGACTTTGCTTAGCCATGAAAATAACAATTAAGAGAAAAGTCACCAAGACAAAATCAGCCAGCAATAGAAAACAATAAAACAAAATTCGACAGGTTTTAGGAAGCAAGGCTGGCATTATAGCCACAATATTCTTAATAGCCTTTGGCTAAATCCAGGAATTTAGTTTGCAATATAATCAATTCTGTACAATCCACAAGTATTAAATTCATCATTAGAATGTTGTTTTCTCCTTGCCAAACCTTCCATGTAACAAGCAGCTTGGTAAGATGAAAGACATTTGTTACTGAGAACAGCCTTAAGGAAAGCAAAAAGAGCAAATCTGGAAAACATATTCATATTTTTCTGGAAATGGTAGTATTTATAAAACATTTAGCAAGTTCAAGGCCAACTTGTTCTCCTTCTGTATACTATTCATAACAGGCATTTGACAACTCAGAGACAGTGAATCCAGCAGCTGAACTGAATATATTGGGCCATCCAGTTTAAATGAAAACTAAATTTTCATTGTGAAATGAGCACAACAAACCCAAGAAGAGCAAAAGACTTTCCTGTTCTGAAATTTCAAATAAGATCAACAAATAGAGTTACAAGGAAATAGATCAAATTTTGATAAATAAACAGATGCATGCATAAATGGCAAGAGATTATAATCCTTCACACCATGGTGGTGATGTATTCTCATTTAAGTAAAACTTAATAACCCTGAGCACTTCACAGATTTTTTTTTTTTTTCAGGATACCATGTCTGCAAAATATGTAACATCGATAAGATATTGACATTTTGCAGTTACAATTACTCTGAACTTGTCTTTTCAGTTCCTATACCAGACCACCCTGGAGTTTATTCAGTTGACTGTTTCTCAGTTTGCTCTGGGATACAGTAAAAGGTGTCCCCTAGAGCCTGTTGTCCTGCTGGAAAGTGAGGAGATTACACTCATTGGATTGGAATCATGAGATTTTCATCTGATTTCAAAACCTGGTGAAAACAGCACAGGGAGCCACAGAGATATATGTGTTGGAAATCCCAGGGATTTTGAGTTTTGTATTCATGCAAATTCTGAGGGTCGATTTTCAATTCTAACATTTTTTTTTTTTTAGTTACTGTCATCATGGATCTTAGAGAATTTATTCTTTGTCATGCACATTCCAAACAAAATGGATAAACATAATGTATACCTATCTTTAATAACAATTTTTTCTAACTAAAAATTAATCTTAATATGGTGTATCTTGAAGACTGATGGTCCTAAATAACAGCTTATGCTGTCCCTCCACCACTTCCAAATGGCACAGACATTTCTAACAGTGAAAGTGCATCACATCACCAATTGCCTTTTTTCAGCTAGACATACAATGAAAATCAGCTAGAAATTGTTTTGTGGGTGGGTTCACAGATTAAAGATCAACTATAAATTGAGAGGAGTATCGAGTTCACAATATATTTGGTTCCTTTTTGGAAACCACTACCTGGTTTTGTTTTTAAAGCTGCCATGGGTTTTCAACACGATTCTTACTCTAAGCACTCAGTATCTTTCATCAGCCAGCACCCACTGAATGACTACCAGGGATGTCAGTGTCAAATTCCTCTGCAGACATCCAGCTGGACTCTCTGCAGGGATTTATCTAAAAGGGTTTGCTGCAGGAATGATGTTACTAACAGTTCCACCTTCCCTGCTCTGCATCTTTCAAATATCAGCTATAAATATTTTGAATATGCTCATTATTTAAAATTTTAGACCTCCTCCCCAGTTTTGCCAGGTATTTTAGAAGGCTTTCTGCCTACAATTATAATGTATGTCTGCAGTCCAGGAAGACAGCTGAAAGCACAATGGCTCTGCCTCTATATTTGGAAACATCTGCTGTTTCATTTCCATGATGCACAGTGACGTGCAGTTCTGAGAGGAAGAACAAGTCTGGCACAGGAGACATTAGTTTGTGATTAAATATTTTGATACTGAAATTGGGATTCCCTCTTATCTAACCCTGTGGCAGTACTCCTCCTTTGAGTAAAGGATGCTGGAATTGTTGCTTAATGGTCCTCTGACTTTTTATGGAAATAAATCTTACCCCTAGTAAGGCAGCCCTTTCAGGTATCAGCAGTCAGCTTCCTCCACATCATTTTTTCATTCTTGAGAGAATTATAGAGGCAATAAAGTGTGATGTGGAGTGAAAACAACTAAATTGACTGGGGAGGAACTTTGGTTTGAGGATTCTCTAGATTCAAGGTGAGATGTTGAGGATCTGGGAGAAGATTTGCTTGACTCTAAGTTCTATGAAACAATTGTGCCAAAACTCCATTGTATTAAAGCCTAGTTGCATGTTCAGGAGAAATTCCCTGTGATGAGTTGAGAAAATCTGGCAAAATTCTATTCTTTATAACGATTTATTGTTTTTAATAGTCAATAGTCTGTCAAATAATTTAAGGAGAACATTGTGTGAATAATCTTAGCAATGCTTTTTGGGGGGCTAAGGCAAATTGCAACACTGGGTGCTAGGGGTAGTTTTGACTCTTGTCCTCAGCTGACCTCAAAAAGGGCCCCTCCATAGGTATTTAGATGTTTGTTCCAGATAAAAGGTCAGAGTTAAACCTTGCACAGCTCCAGAATCAGGCCATGGGTTTTGCTCTCCTTAATAGTGATTATCAATGAACAATTTAAATTAGAGCCAGGAGAGAGCATGGGGGCTTAGGAGAGCTGGGATAACACATCTGGAAAATGTTGTTTTTGAGGCTGAGTATCTTCTGAGTGTGTCTGTCTACAAGAAGGTTGTTAAGTGTACTGACAGAAATTTTGGAGAATGTTGAAAAAATTTTTTTTTCAGAAGCCTTCATACAAATTGTATTTAAAATTCCCTTGTGCATTCATTATGTAGGAACTTTGTTATATGCTTTATTTTAGAGCAATATAATTCTATTGGCCAGGAATTCTCTGCTTTAAAAGACATGAAAAAGGCATGAAAAGCTGCCTCACTTCTACAGAGAGACGGGCTCTTTTTTTTCCCTCTGAAATTTAGAACTTCGTGGAGTTTTTCTTCAGCAAAACTAAGAAGGTGCACATTTTGATCTGACAGATTCAATTTGATTTGTCAAATTTTCTGAATCTCTGTAATCAAAGCTACAAAGATCAAACTATTCCATCACTTGACCTGAAAGTAATACAATACAGTTTAACACAGCAACAATATTTTGCCCTAAATGTTATGTTAAGGCTGTCTATCAATAATTCAGCTCTTATATAAAATATTCTTGCAAATAGTATATCGTACCTCAAGAACAAATGATCTGTGCAGACATATTTTCAAAGAATATCTGTCTCTCTGTTTATGCTAGTGAAGAGTGAAAGAAACCCAAGGGTTAGAAGTAGAACAAGACAAGGTTTAGTGAAATATGTGAACTTGGAAGGAAAAATTATGAAGATTTTGAGCAGCTGGACCTATAGCATGGAATGTGTCTTAATAGCTCCACTGCTTTTTTCACTAGTGTTTTAAACCAACTTTCAATAGATAAAAAGTGACAAAATAAACTTTAATGGCAAAATATCCATAAGAATGCAAGAAATGTAAAATAAGTGCAGCATGTAATGACAAAATGGGCTGTTCTGAAGCATGGCTCCTAACCTGATAGCTAAAAGTGAGAAAAAAAAAAATTACTTAAATCTCATTTAGGATAGACAAAAGAATCAATATCTTGGAAAAAAAAAATCTATGAATTTGCCCTGAGGTGAAATGCAAAGGTGATGGGAAAAGCTTCTATTGTAAGATGATGATATTATATCCCTGCATTTTATAAAAGAATATTTAATGATATTTTCTCTTTATGGATTGTTTCATGTTTGCTTTCACTATCCAGAAACATTTTGCATCTCCACCTTGTAAATTGCCTGAAGAGGCATTGTCCAGCCATCTGGAAAGGCAGGAGTGACTGCTTATACCACTGATTTGTAAGAGGTATGTTTGGTTTTAGAGTTGTAAAAGTTATGTTCCAAAACCTGCAGCATTGCCAATAAGTATTTCAATAAAATATGTTTGAAGTATCTAGAAATCATGAGATTGACTTCAAAGCCATGATTTTGCAGTTTAGTGAGCACATTTGGTATGTCTGGCCTTTTTTGGTTTAGAAGTCACTTCCTAAATTTTTCCCACAGTCATGAATAGAGTATTTTTTAAAAAAGAGCACTGGATGATTTTATAGCCATGTGACTCTAGGAACTGGTGTTTAAGTATGCCACAAGAAATTCAGATGCTGCAATAAGTAGTGCTAAGTGCACTGTTTGCTCACATGATTTTAGATGCCACCCTGAAGGAAAAGGTTAAAACGCCAAAATTCTTCCTGCCAAGGTTGTTTTTGTTTCTTAGAGAGATTAACTGTGTCAGAATGAAATCTTCCCTCAGGCCGTTTTTGTTTTTTTTTTAATAGCTGGATCACTTTAGCCACCAACTCTGGCAGTAAAATTATTCATATTTGTATAATGAACAGTGAAGTTAAAACCTTCTGGAGAAGAAGCTACCAAAGTTGTGCTCTTGTCCTGCAGGGTTGTTTCAGTGGGATTCTGCCCCAGGTATTTTTTCAGATGGGAAATGGAAATTTGTCCTGGTTCCTTATAGCCATACTGATAATATGTCTTTTTATCCAGACTCATTTGTCTCTCTAGAGATCTCCAGCACTATTACTGATAACACAACTTTATATTGCTCTAGGCAGCTTGTCAGCTTTACTGATCCTAACAATTATGAATGAAGATTTTCATGTGGGCAGGAGACAAAAGGGAATATCACCTGAAAGTTTCTGAAAAGAGAGTATTATGGGGCTGGCCCATAAGTGAGAGATAATATGTGGTCTCCAAGGCCCCCATTAAACTTTCCTGAGGAAAGCTGCAGAGCAAATAATCCCAGCACCAGATTGTTTCTCCAAAGGGAAATAATCAGTGTGTCAATGAAAATGGGTAGGCCAAATGTAGCAGTGAGTACAGATGAGCCCCCTTCATATTCCAAATAATAATAGTATGTTTTCAGATTTATGGTGTTGCTCCTTTCCTTCTCCTGCTCCATCACTTCACTCTTCCCCTCTCCTACCCTGATGGCAGATAATACATAATCCATAAGATGTATTGGTGTGGATATGATGCTGAGATGGGATTTTTGTTTCTTCATTCTTTTAGTAAGGGAAGCTGAACAGACACATAGAGATGGATGGGTGAAGTGAAGTAGAATATTACTGAATAATCTCCAACCTTGAATGAGGAAAATGAGATACAGGATGCCTAATGTTTCATTGACACCCATGAAAAGAGACATGAAAACATCCAAACCTCTCTCAGTGGCAGAAAGTTAAGGGGACCACATGCAAATCCACAGCTCCAGTAAGAATGGTGACCCTGGCAGGACAGCAGGGATCCCACCCATGCACCTCTCCTTGTGTGGCCACAGGGAGAGGCTGTGCCTGGTGCATCAAGAAGAAAATCATGTTTGGTGTGTTCTCACTGCAGGGCTTTCCTCCTGTTTCTGTGCAGGAGGTAATATAGAGCTCCATGTTTCTTAATTTCTGTAGTAATTTCATGATTATGTTTCCAAAAGAAAGGACGCCTTCTTATTTTCATAATTAACAGGAAATACATGTTATACATTAAATGTGACACAAGAGAGATGAATTATGCAGTAAATTCTGTGTGTGCTGATCAGCACAAAGCCCAAGGCACATTCAGCAGAGTTGCTGTGAAGATCTGTAATGAGTTTCAAGTACATCATTTCCTGATGGAGGGTAAGAAAACATCCATCAATGCTAATTTTCCCAGTTTTTAGCTTTTTATGAATACTTTACAGCTTACAAAAAAGATGAATTTCTAAAGTGCAACTTGAGGAAACTCTCTTAGTAATTAGAGAGTATTCCTAGCCAAAACTAATGAGGTCTGAACCTTAAACATGGGGATGGTTCAAAGTTGACAGCCCCAGCCTCCAATTTCTTCAAAAAGGTTAAATTAATTCCTCAAATCTGAACATAGATATTTTGTTTTCTAGTTGAATTCCAAATCAGGTTTATCATTGTGCCTTCAAATGTGCAGAATTTGGGTGTCATTCCTGATTCTGTAGTGGTTTTGTACAGGATTATGTGGTATGAAAAAGCAAACTCCAATGAGATTGGGGCATCTTTACCCAAGATTCAAGCTCAAGGATTTTGTGAAGTGACTCTGACTTTGTAGTGGAGCACATGACCATGCACACAGCTCTGTTCTTCTCAGCTTCGGTCAAGATGTTGCAATAAAGCCATCCTGACATTTTAAGAGTGAGAAAATGGATTTTAGATACTGGCAAGGAGGGAGGGACAACTTTTCTAATTAGGGTGGTCTCCATTTTATATTGAGAATGATCTACTTGGTTGCAGGCTTCAAATTACCCAAATATAATATCTAGGAATATTTTTCCAGCTGGTGTCTGTTTTTATTTAGTGATAAAACATTAAATATATTCCATGGTTAATTAATAACAAGTATTTATACGTTGCATAAATAAAAAACATAAATATATTAAATATTAAAAAATTTTACCTGCTATACCAAGTTGCTTAATACCTTAAAACTGGTGATTTTAGAGAATTTGGAGGTTATCAGGTCAAGAGTTGTAAAGAGCTTTGATATATGAGGAGGGTAAAAGTTTTGATTAAAACTCACCCTCAGTGGGAGCATCAGGTTGTTATTTTCCTGCGTCTCCTGCTTATGTCCTCCAGTTATGGTAAGTGAAAACTCTCTCAGAGGAGATCACTACTCTTATTCAGTCAGAAGTTTTTTTTCTGAGATAGAATTTAAAATCAATGTTCAGTTTCTTAACAGAGACTACTTTCCAGCACCTGTCACTTGAATAAGAAGGCTTTTCTATATCCAGAGTAGATTTTATTTTACAAATCCCAGAATCAAAAGCCATAACCTGAACAGCCTGAGGGCTGCAGTGTGAGCAGCCACAAACAAAATAATTTCAGATATATGTGAATAAATTGAAGCTGTGCTTGCAGAATTTACAGTCACTTGAACTCTGCAAGACAATTCTCACTCTTCAGTGTTTCATCAGTTCCAAAGCAGAGCTTGTTCCAGTCATGTTTATGTTATCATTTACACTCATGGGAAGAACTGTATCTTCATAAGGTGCAGCTTTTCATGACCAGCAGTACTGCAGAGACACATTCATCCTCTCTGAAACATTTCAGGTGTTCAGATAAGACAGAAACAATTCTTAGGGACTGCATGACTAAGTAATGAAAACTAAACACTCACTCTGGATTAATCTGGTTTCTACAAATAATTTTTTTTTTTTTTTTTTTTTTTTTTTTTTTTGTGCTTAAGGTAGGAAAAAATAAGTTGTTGAGCTATGGTACTAATACAAAACTATTTTGTGATCCAACAAGGGACTGGAATATAACACTGAATATTATTCACTAGTCTTTGAAGCAAACAAAACTTTTGTAGTCTAATACTGCACTCATTTCCCTGCTCAGTAGTTAGCATGTCAAGTGTTCACACTGGACCTTAAAATGAGTTAGAAAGCTCATGAGTATATCAACATTTGCAGCATAAAACTGTCTTCTCTTTGATCATTCAAGCTTTCCATCACTCTAGGTGGTCCTAACTAATAAGGAACTGTCATCCTCTTCACCACTTGATTCCAGTAGCCACACAACAGACCACATGCAGTTAATGCTTGCCATTAGTGTTTCAGTCAAATACCAACACTTATCTACAGATTTATGATCCTTTTAATTACATATTTATAAATCATGTCACTATATGTATGGGAAAAAAGCTGTCTCTTTTAAGGATTTGAAGATTCTGCATTTTTTTGTTTGGGATTTTTTTTCCCCTCAAGGCAAAAACCTGTGCAAGTTTTTAAATGTATATGATATGTGTTATTGAGCAGGGACACTGCTGTAAGTTCCACACAAACATGAACTGTGAAAAATAGAACTCTTTGATTTGCTTCAGATATTTATATGGAGTTCTTTGTACAAGAATCTGGTTTGCAAATCTGACATACCTGTGCAATGCCCAGACTGTCAGCATTCAATCCCATATCTGTGCTTCAGCAGCCCTTGTCTGCCAGGTTGTGGATGCTGAGCTCTAACAGCTCTACTCACTTTTTGTGCTGAAAACTCTGAAAAACTCTGAAAATCCCTGCAGAGAAGGAAGGGGCAGCTCAGAATTAAATACACACTTCTGGTAACATTCTTTTCCCAGGCAGCTCTTCCATAATGAATTAAATTCTTTTGAACAGTGATGATTGCACATACAACACCAGTGAACATGTCCTGTCCCAGTAAAGGAGAAGCTGTGGCTGTTATGGGATAACATTCCCATGGAACAGATACCCAGGAGTGGAGCAGAAATGTATCTATGTTTTGTTTAGGTATTAGGGTGTTAAGTATTCATATGACAAATTAGAAGGGCTGATAATAAAATTCTTGTGATAAAAATTCCTTCTAAAAGGAGTTAAAAGCAGCTTTAACCCTGTAAATCCTCCTAAAATATCTATTCTGTGTATATATATAAAAAATCCCCTAATTTGAGATTTTTGAGAATGGGAAGGGAAACTTTATTTTATAACTGATCTCTATGAAGATCAGTTCTCCCTAGGCTCTTCTTGCTTTGATTATATGTTGTTTGGCTGATCTCATAATCTTAGAAAATACATGTTTGTGATTGGGTCTTGGTCAGGTATGTAAGTTAAAGCAAGCCCTTTTGATGCATAAATAATTCCTGTTTGAAAGGTTTATGATAGTAAGCCCCTCTCCCCAAATCTTGTGCAGACAGGAGTTTATGCCATGATCTCCCCTGGATGCAAATGATTTGCAGCTTAGAGGTGAAGGACACTAATTGGTTCCTTTTGTAGTGTCTACAGCACCTATGCCCAGTTATTCCTTTGGGATGCCTGGTTAGGCTGGATTATCTGACTGTGGGTTTTTTTGGGGCCCTGAATTTCTCCTGCAAAGTGCCACCAATTTGAAACACTGATTTTAAGCACTAGTCATCTAAAAAAAAAAAAATTTAAATGTGACCTTTTTAGTTTCCTTGCCATACACAGTCCCATAATTCCACACACTCCTTAGAATTTGGGTTAAACCCCCCTGGCAGTTATGTGCTAGTGAAACACACAGATTTTAGACCTTAATTTTGCCCCATTTTAATATAGAAGTGTAGATTTTAAATAATTGTGAAAGATATGAACTTAAAAGAGGGAAGATGTCTGCTCTAAGAGAGGAATGACAGAATGGATTTGCTCTGAACTGCCTGGGATCATTTAAAACCAATGAATTAAAAACCAGATAGTTGGTGAGGGCTATAATTTACACTACAGAGGTGATAAAGCCTTTTGTGTTCCTATTTGCAAAGAAAGCATTAAACTACAGTGATTTTTGATTTTTTTTTTCCTTCCCACCAGGGAGAAATGTGAAACTCAATTTTACCCCCGATTGGTAAGGTGCTAATTTGTCTGACAAGTTGTTGGAATCTCAGCATGTTTGAGGTATCCTTGATGTATCAACACCTTCATGCTGAATGAAGGATGCCTTTAATGTGTAAATGTTTAGTACATATCCTATATCTCATTAGCCAAGAACAATACAAACCACACACAGGCAAGAAGGGTCAGAAGCAAGCTCCAGTCAAAGAGGAAAATCTTTTATGTTCTAATTAAATGAGCAAACATTTGGAATACATCTCTTTTGCAAATAATTTATCAAAAAATACACTTGAAATTCGCAGCCTCACTTGAGTTTTAAAGCCCTGATGAGTCTAATATCAAATGATATTAGATTTGAATCCAAGTACCATAACTGATGTCTCCAAGTTCTTCTTACCACATGCAATATCACAAATGATTAAGATTAGTACAAGAAAAGCAGTTGTTAATAAACCCACCAAGGTATACTTCTCTAAACTATATCTGTTTTTCTAAACCTTCATAAGTTGTACATAAATTTAGAAATTTAGCTTCATTGACTCTTTTGTGGGAATGAAAAGTTTTCTGGGGAGAGCTGAGAGGTGCTGGTGAGGTGACATGAATCCTTTACTGGATGTATTCTAATGGACTGACCTGACTGTGAGATGAGGAAAGGGATGGCTCTGGCTGAGGATATGGAGGATGTGTTCACACACTTTCACATGGTTCTCCACCCTGGCTCTGCTCCAGGAGGTGCCTCTTGGTCTCTCTGCACCAAAGCATAACATGGGCATGGGTCCACAGGGAGAAACACAGAACCCCTGCTGCATTTGGAGCCCTAGGAGGTGGACACCTGTCCTGCTCAGTCTTTGTTGTGGTCCTTGTGCACTCCCTTCCCTGCAGGCCATGTGGGCACACTGGTGTGCTGCAAACTTCTGGCTGAGAGATTGGAGATACTCTTTTCACTACTATATATTCACATTACATTACATCACATCAGTCTCGTGTTTGTCAGTTCAGTTGCAATTGAGCTCTGGTCCTGTGTATGAGTTCATTCCTTCTTTCTGCTTTTCTTTTCCAGAGGCTGATCCCTTTGAAGTGCTGAAACCTGATGACTTGCAATCAATAGTCTGTGAAATAATAAGTTTGGCAGTGAGACGATTCAGATTTTCTGCCTCTAAATGCAGAATGATGTGCTCAGCCACTGAGGTGAATCTGACCTGAGCTCATTGCCTGATAGAAGAGTGGAGTGGGAGATTCAAAAGTATCTGGAGACATGGAGAGCTGTTAATACAGAGTCCATTCTCTTCATACAGATAGCTGGGGGACATACACTGTGTGTGCCTGTATTGAAAACAGTGAGACTTGGAGAAACATGAATATACTTGCAGATCTTGTGATTGTTCTGTTCAAACATGGATTTTCAACTCTACAGATAAAGCTGTGGTTTTGTTAAGGTAACGACCACAGAGCACTTGTCTACTCCTAATTGATAGAAGTAAATATTAATTTCAGATCTGAATCCAACCTTCAGATGCCTACATATTTCTTGGTGCAGATATTGAAAAAAAATGCAGGAGTGCGTGTGCAGAATTGGGAAATCAGACATGGTCCTTGGAATTGCTCCTGGGCCATAAGCATATGCAAAGCAGAGTACTGCTGGTTTGCTCTGGCTCATTTCTAGTTTTGGGATTCCAGCAGTTGATGCTAAATGCAAACCCCTCAGCACTGGCCCCTCCTACATTTCCATTTGCAGCTGCACATTCTGAATGCTGTGAAAGCAGATCTCAGAACATGGTGTGATCTGCAAACATATACATGAAACATGAGCCACAGTAACTGTTCAGGTTTGGAATGGGAGACATAGACAGCTCACAAAAAGCTGTATTTGGAAATAAAAATATGAATATGTATGAAAGGATAAATGAGTGCCTTGGCTTCTTGGCATTTTGTCCCTAATACCACTAATACCTAATACCAGAAAATGCCACTGCCTACACAAAGGCACAGAATTTATTGTCCCTGTCTCTCATTAAGGGTGTTTGCCTGAATAATGTTGGGATCAGCTGTAGCTAAGACAAAAGTCACACTGATCCCAGATCCATATTCTACCCCAGTGCTGCTGGGCAGGTCTAGCAAAGTCTCTCCTGGTTTCTGGACATTTCCCATTGAAGCACCCATGGTGCAAGTTCAGGTAACAATTGTCTGCAATGCTGAAAAGGCTGCTAGTGAGAGCTGGATGAGCTTTCTAGCTGCTCCAGCTGTTTTCCCCATCGTGTTCCTGGCAGCCTTATGGGGTGCAGTGGGTGCATGGTAGTGCTGGGACTCTGAGCAGCACTGCTCTGAGTAGAATCCATGGCTCTGCTTCTGGATACGTCTCCTCAGCCCCTTGCTCTTCCCAGATAGTAGAAATGTCTCTTTTTCCATCTCTTTTCCTTTCCTATTGTACAGGCTCATGCATATATTTAACATCAATTTTCACAAGCTATAAGCCCTAGTATTACTATATTTTGCTACCTTAAGGAACCTTATTTGTGGTTAACTAAATCTTCAGCTGATTTAGAGCACTGTAATTCATTGACTCAGCAACACAGTTAAGACTATACCCCCTGGGTAGTTTTTTCCCCCCACAAAAATTCCCAAGGCACAGCGGGTAATTTTCAAGGCTTGTATCTATCTAAGGCATTTGAAGGTCAAGCCCAAGTGGTCTGTGGAACTGCTTTGAATCCTGAAATCAAATTCTTTCAAAACTGGTATCTTCTAGTAAGGAAACAATCTGCTGGATGTGGATATAACATATATCTGAATGAGTGGCCTATTTCTCTAGGGTTTGTCCTTGGGAGCAAACAAGCAGGGTGACTTTCTTATTCCTGGAAACTGGGTCTAGGACACAATCTTTTTACTAGAGAAACCAACAAAAGACACCCCAAATTTCCCCCTGACATAAAATAAGGCTTCCTGGCAAGTGAGGCAGAGCCTTAATAGTGTTAAACAGATCTGCTGGTGATTTTAATTCATTTCAAACTAAAACTTCACATGTGTGAAAATGTGCTCCAAGTACAGGATTTTGTTTCCACTTTTCTAAGGGGAAACTTAGACAGAACTTAGGAGATAAAGCAGAACCTGACCACTTGGCACTGATGCCAGATTTATACAAGGCTTTTCCTTAGGCATGGAAATGAAATAAGGGACAGCTAAAAGTTTCCACCACCCAGAGCTCCTCATGACACTTGTGGACAAGCCTCTTTCAAATTTCTAAAATTTCAGAACATTTTAAAAAATTTTGCCAATGGCCTATAAAGACCAAAAGGGAGTTGGACAAAAGCTGAGCCTGTGAGCAGCATACAGACCCTCCCTTCTCACTCCTCTCATGCTGTTCTGGTACCCCTCAGCACAGAGGAACTGCTCTGGTTTCTCAGGGACAGAATTTGGTTGTTAAATTCATTTCTCACAGGGGCCTTTCACTCTTATCCAGGCTACTTCAAAATGACAGGCAGAACCAAAATCCCATTCGATTAAAAGCAAGTTAAAAAGGGAGATGAACTCATAATAAACAAACAAAAACAGTTTGAAATTTTGACTTAAAAAGCACGGCAGTATTTTACCAGCAAGCACTGAATTCATTAATGCTACCTTAGTTGTGCTACCATTAAGAGTTTTTCACTGTTACTGTTCAAAAGCATTTTTAGAACCTGCTGTTTTACTACTTTGAAATAGCTCTACCCAGGAGTGAATCTTTGCATTTATTTTAAAAACAATCAATTCTTCCACATGTAAGACTTCATGCAAGTCCAGTCAAGACAAAAAATTACCAGGCTTCCTTATTCTAGACCACTTTCCTCTTCTATTCCTCATCTCCTCCCACGTTTCCTTTTATTTCTTGTCCAGCAGCAGTTCCTATGGTCATGTGCTGGGGTAACATGCACATGCATGCCCTTGTACACACACAAGAATGGACTCAAAAAATGCAGATCAGTACCTTTTAGCTCCCCTATAAATTCTCAATTATTTTGGTTTCTACATATCTTCTCCTCTTCCTTTTTCTATTTCCTTTTCTTTTTATCTGCCCAACTTCTCTGCTGGTATTTTATAATGCTCTTCAATGCTTTGATATTCTGAATCCAGGGTTCACAGCAGTCCTTAGCTGCCCTCATTGCCAGTGCTTCTTGACATTGAGCACTGTCAGTGCTTTTTGTGCTGCTGGAGCCACAGGCAGAAGCCTGTGATCTCCACAATTATCCTCAAACCATTTTGACCCAACTAGGACCAAATATAGACTCTTATTTTAGTATGGCAAATGAGACCTGATCTAAAAGACCATTAAAAACATGTTAGATGTTGGAGTTGGAATAAAAAGCATGCTTTTGTTCTGAAAAGTGGGAGTCCCAGCACAAGAGGCTTCTGTGGAAACACAAACTGAGCTGGGCTAAAACACCTCAGCACTCATGTGTAAGACAGCTACATGGGTTAATAATGTGAACAGGCAGGAAGCAAGAAACATTGATGCTGTGTCAACAGCGTAGTTCCCATCACTTCCTTGGCAAAGGCCAGAGCACAGTGACAATCTGACAAACACATCCAGCTCAGGGGAAGGTTCCTGTCCTAAATGTTTCTGTACCTTTCAAACTGCTGCTTTACAGCTGCAGTCACTATGCTGAGCCAAGCTGCAAAACATTGAAGAAATAGTTTAGTGGGATTAAAATAAAGAACAGAGGTAAAATAAATGTGAAAACCCTAAATGTGGCTGGGGACGTCACCACAGCCCAAGGCAGAAGGTGTCAGAGCCCCCTCCTTCTGAGCAGGGCAAATGAGAGACTTTGGTAAGCGGCCGCACACGTGGGTGGCAAAGGTTCAAGTCAAAAGGTTTGGGGATTTTTCAGGGTGGTTGTGTGATAGCAGGTAATGTTTTCAAGTGAAGATAACAAACTCATGGTAAATTCGGAGGGAATGGCTTTCCCCTGCCTGTAGAGCAGAGGATACAAGGAGCAGTAGGACTGCTCGCAGCCTCTGGAAGCCGCGCAGCAGGAGCACATCGCGGGTGGGAAGCAGGGACTGGGCTGTTTTTCCCGATGGAGAGTCTAGGCTGTTTTTCCCGATGCAGGTTCTGGGCTCTTTTTCCCGGAGCAGGTTCTGGGCTGTTTTTCCCGATGCAGGTTCTGGGCTCTTTTTCCCGGAGCAGGTTCTGGGCTGTTTTTCACGGAGCAGAGTCTGGGCTGTTTTTCCCGATGCAGAGTCTGGGCTGTTTTTCCCGATGGAGAGTCTGGGCTGTTTTTCCCGATGCAGGGTCTGGGCTGTTTTTCCCGATGCAGGTTCTGGGCTGTTTTTCCCGATGCAGGGTCTGGGCTGTTTTTCACGGAGCAGAGTCTGGGCTGTTTTTCCCGATGCAGAGTCTGGGCTGTTTTTCCCGATGCAGGGTCTGGGCTGTTTTTCCCGATGCAGGTTCTGGGCTGTTTTTCCCGATGCAGAGTCTGGGCTGTTTTTCCCGATGCAGAGTCTGGGCTGTTTTTCCCGATGCAGAGTCTGGGCTGTTTTTCCCGATGCAGGTTCTGGGCTGTTTTTCCCGATGCAGAGTCTGGGCTGTTTTTCCCGATGCAGGGTCTGGGCTGTTTTTCCCGATGTAGGGTCTGGGCTGTTTTTCCCGATGCAGGGTCTGGGCTGTTTTTCCCGAAGCAGGGTCTGGGCTGTTTTTCCCGATGCAGGGTCTGGGCTGTTTTTCCCGATGCAGGGTCTGGGCTGTTTTTCCCGATGCAGAGTCTGGGCTGTTTCTCCCGGAGCGCTCCCGGCAGCAGCGATGGCACCGCCTCGGCCGCCACCTCGCGGCCAGCGCTGGAACTGCGGGCGGCGGCGGCAACGATGGGCCGTGATCACAGAATCACGGACGGGCCCCAAGTCATGGGAAACACCCCAAACTCTGGCTCATCTTCATTTCAGCTGGGAATTTAATCCTATTTTAATTTTATTTTAACAATTTAGGCACATTGCTCACGCTGTTAATAGATCAGGGTATTTTGCCACCATATAGCAAGACAAAGTGTTACTTCTTAATCTCTTTCATCGCTCATTCCTCTCTTCTACCAACCTGAAAAAGTGGGAGGCAGGGACCCTTTGTGCATTTCTAAGGACAGGCTTTATTGCTTTGAAATGTTAATAGAAAAGCAAGTGAAATAACAAACTGCATCTGCTGCATCTCAGTTGTTAAAATGATGCTATCAGTCAGTGTAATTCCCACCAGCTAACAATAAAAATGTTTTGACATCCAATCTCATACACACTTCAATAATAGTTACCCACCAGGAATTTTCTGCTATGGAAATATTTCTTCTCCACTCTCTCAGAATCATGGAAATGTTGATGCGCTACAAAGTCCCGTTATAAAGGGCACCCTGTCAGAACAGCGGTCACCAGAGCAGCTCTGTAAATTGTGCTGTACACAGCAGTCAGGTACAACACAGCTGTTATATTTCATACTAAAAACCAGCTTATCACCACGGGCAGGCGGCTTTTGTTTCTTACAGAAAATACCATCAGACCAGACAGTGCTTGTAATTGGGAATTCAGCATCTCCTGGTTCTTTGGCTAGTTAAGCTTCTTCAGGCTGGACCCTGAGCAAACAAGGAGAAGGTTTTCTTTGGGCAATTGCAGAGCTAATGGGTGCCCAGCTTATGCTTAGCTCCACAGTCATTAACAGCATCCAGCTCAAACAGAGTCTGACAACTCCTCCGTTCCCAGCTCCAGAAGGCAACAGAAACCACAGCTCCCTTGAGTCACTTGAGCTGTATTTGCAAAGCAGCTGGACTGTGCAGAGGAGCTCTGCTGATCCAGGCTCTCCACCACACTTCTGCTTGCAAAGGCAGGCAGGGATGTGGTTTCATCTCTGCATGGATCTGTAAATGATTTGAAGGTTCAGAGTTCAGGGGTGGTTTGGAAAAACACCCGTCGTGCTGCACTGCCCGCAGGGGAGCCGTCTGGTTTGTTAGGGTGTCTCTGGGTATTTCTGGCATTTCACCTCCTGACTGAAGTCAGGAAAACTCAAAGAAAGAAAGAATATGGAAAAATACATCCAGACACTTCCGAACATGGAAACCAGTTTCCTAATGTTTAGTCAAAGGCAGAAGTCAGTTCTTGTTTCACCCAGCCTCTTTGAATTAGAAAACATTCAGTGCAGTTTCCTTTCAAATATTAGATAAGCTGCACGAATAGCTGCCCAAGAATCAGAACCATGACTAATTCTTGTTCATTAGATGGGCAACATAAATAACTACTTGTTTCACTACTGATTAATTACAGTGAGATGCCTCCAGCTCTGTCACATGTGTCCAGATTTGCTTCCACACTGCCTCCTTCGAGTAAATCCATGTCATCATCCTGCAGACTTTTGCCACTGAGAGGAAACGGGAAAGGCTGGCTGCCAAGGGCATCTGGCTCTGCAGCTCTGGCTCCTGGGGATTTAAGAAGAGAAGGTTTAAGAAGAGCTCTAGGGGGTGAAATACAGCCACTAGTTGTTACTGGCATAATACCCCTTCTCCAAGGTACAATTCCCACATGGCTTTCCTAGGCCATCATGCTGCAAATATTTCTGGGGAGCTCTGTAATTCGCCTCAGCAGTATACACAAACATTCCTTAATGCATGACTTTCATGCTGTCTGCCTGCTTCCAGGATTTTCACTGGGTCACTGCATTGGTGCTGATGCATTCCCTGAGGCTGCACACACGTTGCCACGCAGCCAAAGGCAGGGGAAGCTTTGCTATTTCAGGTCGAGTTGATTACAGGTTTTTGACTGAAACATGCTTTTTCTTTTTTTTTTTTTAAGAAAACACTGAGTCACAGAAACTTAAGCTTCCCTTTTAAATGGATTGATTTTGAGGGGCAAGTTTCCCAGATGAGATGATCTTTCTGTTTATAGCAAAAAAGGAATTCTTCCATGACTGGGGCATTTGCATGTGGGTGCCCTTGTAGCCAGCAAAGTGCAGTGAGTTGTGAAATAACAGTGACTGATCCTAAGAGGGAATCAAGCAGGACAGGAGTTTGAACCTACTTTGCAGAGTAGTTTCTAAGTATTTGGGTTGTGGTCTGAGTATGCTCTGCCAATCCATTTTGTAGAGCTAATTATAACTTCATTGGGTCAGGGAGAAAACATCCTAGGCCAGCATTTCGAGCAGCTGGGTGTGATATGACCAGACACACTTCCAAGCCAGTGACAGGAATGACCTGTGCACAGGTATGCAGTGAGCCAAGGGGGGATGCTACTCTCAGCACAATGTAGAGGCAAACTCAAAGGCCTCAACTCTTTTTTTTTTGATGCAGCCTTCCTTGTTTCTTCCCACCCCAATATCTATTTATAATCTCATTTTCCTCCACCTCCATCTCGCCCGCTTTTAAACGTTCCTGCGCATTCCACAATTGCCTTGAAAGGACTAATTTTGTTTAATTTCAAAACTGAAGATGGTAAGAACCAAGGATACCCTGAAAGTATTTGTATTAACAGAAAGTGGTGCTGTGAGGTCAGGGGAAAGTGCAGGACCTGAGTGCTCAAAATACCATCAGCTATGTCATGAAAACAGATGTGCTCTGCAGCTCCTTTCCCTGTGTGGGGAATAGGCTCCAGATCAGGGTGTGCTCTGAACAGCTCAGCAAAGGTTTTTGTCCTATTCTTCCACTTTCTACCTTTCCTATTAGAAGGGAACCTATTTGGGTTTTGTTTTGTTTTTTGTGTTTTTTGTTTTTTTTTTTGTTTTTTTTTTTGGTTTTTTTTGGGTTTTTTTTTTGGTTTTTTTTGGTTGTTTTTTGGGTTTTTTTTTTTGTTTTTTCCCTCTCCCCACTTGGTTTTCTGGTCACTGTGGAAAACTCTCTGAAGTTAGTGTACAAAAAAATCTGACTGGTTTAAAAAAAACCCTGAACACCAAAAAGCCCACACTGTCCTCATTTCCTCTATTTAAACCACATGTTGAATTATAACCATTTAAGTAGGAGGAAAACAAAAACATATTTCACTGGGTTCTAGGAAAGCTCTGAATGGATTGCATTTTTATTAAGGTTTTATGTGCCCTATCCAAACACCCAAAAAATTGTGCTGTACATCAGATTTAAAGTGAGCTGTTTTATGATGTGTCCAGAGGTGACTACATGGCAGTGTGCATGCTTGTAGTCCCTGCCTCAGGATTCAAGGTTGATGCTCTGAGGTGAGTTTTTGGGTGGTGGAAAACAGTTGGTGAGGTTTCAAGATTCAGAATTATTATGGGCTATTTCTAGTGTGTTTTAAAGCTGCACAGGATGAGCTTCTGTGATTCAGGTAGCAGCAATATAAAATGCTCCTATGTTTTCTCATACACTCAAAATTAATGAGTTTGCACCCTGGTCTTCCTCTTGGGTTTGGGGCTGTCATTGCCCCCAAAAGGACTTCTTGCAGATGTACCTGTCTTTGTTAATTAGGTCAGGGTTCAAGTTTGCATTTGTATTTGAATTTAATTCAAATCTAACCTCACATACTGCAATTTTGACTTTTCATAATAAAAAATTACAGATAATGTTACCCAGAACCAGAAAGAAAAGGTCTAGTTTGCAGAAAAAAATAAGTTTCCTGATGCCAGAGAAGCGAGGCAGCCTAACTTGTGGTGTTCATTCTTGCTCAGCTACAGTGAAGATAAATTAAGGCTAAATTACTCAGTGAACAAATGTCTTGTTTTCTCTGTGACTCCACCTCTTTCGGGCATCCTGCCCTGTCCCCACCCCTTACACTTGTCTGCATTTCTTAATGGCAGTATTCATGCAGCTGGTAATTTATGTGTTTGAGAGAAGATTTACACAGAGCCTTCCCTTCAGTTATTCAGAGAATCTGAGATTCAAGTATGCATGTGATTTGTCAGGTCCCAAACTTCAGCTTAAAAATCATAAACATCTTAAGGGATGGACTTGAATGATAGAAATTTTAAAAGGAAAAATTTCAACTAGAAGTTAGTTCTTAGGTCCTCACTTTACACCTAGTTACAGAAGTTTGTCTTCAAAATAAATACAGTGCCTATTGTAACATAAGCACAGAGTCATTTGGGGCAGTTTGGTGTTCTGCTCTGGAAGACAGACAGAGCTGATCCTGTTACTGAAATCTCCTTGATTCTCTTGGTGTCTGGTATCATAAACATGAATTGTTAATTTCATATTGCTCATAACAGGCACACTGTGAATGTTTGCAGAGTTTATAGGGGATCAGTTACAAATGTGATTATACCAGCCATTCCTCAGGACTGACACCAGTTTCAAATTAGAAGCTGACAGGCCTCACCTGCTCCTGAGTTCACTGACAGGTCACCTTCTTGTCATTTTGGCTATCTCCCCATCAAAATGACACCTGTGTTCATAAAGAGACAGCGAGGGACTTGAAGTTGTTAGAATTGTTGCAGAATAAGAATAAAATGTCATCTACTCCAATAATGTAGTGCTCAACTTTGGCCTTTCAGACAGCTTGATGCTTGCAGCCCCTGACAATGTTTCCAGCTACAAGAATAGCTGGATCCAAGGGTCAGCAGTTGTTCCCTCTTCTCCTTGTGGATGTGAGGCATTCAGCTCAGCCCAGGCCACAGGGCACAGACAGCCCCAGAGAGAAGTAAAGAGCTTTTAAAGTGTCTTTGCTTTTCTTCATGTAGGATAATACATGTAGATAAACAAACCCTCCTTACAGAGGCTGGTGTAACTCATCCATATTTTTAAACAAAGAATGTGTGAAAAACAAAAGGTAAATATTGTTAAACAAGTGGATAAAAATTGAATTTTTTTTTCAATTTGTTGAAACCCTTTTTGTCATAATAGGATATTTTTCACATTCACTCAATTTAATGGAATGGAGCTAGCTAGGTCAGTCCAATTCTTGTACCTTTAAATTTCTCAAAACTAGGAAAATAGACTGCATCTTCAAATACAGACTTTGGAATTACTTCTTATTTCTGTCATTAAAGAAATAGAAATATCAGATCCCAACAGTGTCAGACTTTGCTGGTTAAAGACTGTTATTCTCCTGGATTTCAAGTGTAGTAAACAATTATATAATGTATATGTGCCAGCTATGGAATAGTTGTACAGCTGTCTTCTTAAGGTTTGGCTTTTCCAGGGAGTGAAAGAAATGTAAGTGTATATAAAATCCCACTGAAGTTGCCTGAGAAGAAGGTTTCTGAGTTGTGGGATGTTACAAGCTCTCGTCAGGCTGCTGGGAAAAGAGCACAAACATACTCATTAAGAGAGAAGGTAGGCAGGGATAAACAAGATGTTGAATTACACTCTGCCAAATGAAGGGCTCAGGGCAGCCAAGGCAATTCTTTTTGTTTTTCTCTCCCTAAACTAGATATTTATTTTTGGCCTTTTATTTGTGGCTAGCAGAGCTGTAAGGACATTCAGTTATCAGTGGCCATCATTCTCTGAAATCTGAAGTCCTTGGCTTTTTTTGCTGGTCCAAGAAATATAATAATATTGGCATTTTATCTATATTAATCTATAACATAAGACCAGATTCCTCATGGTGTAAACAAGCATGACTTTAGGAGAGCAGTGCTGGTTAAGGCTACCTGAGTGTCTGAATATAACAGGGACCATGCTACAAGAAAGTGAACAGAAGCAAAGATTTGTTATAGAAACTCATGTCACCAACATAGACTCCCCCCAGCATCCAGCAGGGAAAAAATTATAGCTAAGGTAGATTTACAGAAGCCACCACTTTTCTTTTAATGATTTGGATATTGATCATTTTTAATCTTCTTCTCAGAACAACCAGGAGATCTATTACAGCTTGAGGCAGCCATGAAAAGCGGGTCCGTTCTTTAACCTGCCCCAATTCACTTGGACATATTTTATATCTCCAGGGATTCAGCCACGAAGTCCATTAGAGCATCAGATGCAGTGAGGTCAAATCAATTGTCCATACTGCAGACAAGGTAACCATCATTTACTGTAATTCTCCCCCGTCATGGTAGAGGAGAGGAAAGGTTAAAAGCTGTATTACCATGAGGCTGTCTCATCTATCTTTCAGTATATTGGTAATACCTAAACATTGCTTAAAGAACGGAATGTACAATCTTAAATCTGGGCAAAACTGGATTTAATGGTTAGATTGCCAAATCAACAAATTTACTAATGATTTTTTTTCAGGTAGGAGCAGACAAAAAGAGCACCTTTAAAACAAAATGCGAAACCCTTTAAATATATTGTCACGTCTGACGCCACACATCCAACGCTGTAATGGAGTGTTCATCTCAAGATGCCCTGAATGACTGATATTTATCCTTCCCCATATGTAGATAGATTTACCTATGAAGTAATTTGTTGTCATCCCCTTAAGCTGGAGGTGCTGCGGCAGACCAAAAACAAAAGAGGAAGTAAATTCGGGATGTATATTTCGCACTGTAAATCAAGTCCTCGTGTGTTTGCACTCCAGGACGGGCAGTAATAATTGACTGAAGCAATCACTGCTGTGGGAAAACAACCGTGCTGGCGGTGCGGCTGTGAAGGTCAGGCCTGCTGACACAGTAAGCGGCTGAACTCTGACGGCCTGCGGGCGCGCCGCGCTCTGCTGCAGCGCGACGGACGGGCCGGGCCGGGCCGCGGCTCCTCCAGCCCTGAGGGTGCCCTGCCGCCTCCGCTCCTGCCCCTGCGGGAACTGCACCAGCGCCCGGAGAAAAACGCGCTGCTGTGCCACACTAAGGGATCCTCCTCCTCGGGGACATTTACCGTGGCCCCGACTGATGTCACAGGGGCTGCGGACCCTGCCCACCCTGTCCCACCCCTGAGAGATCCAGCACCGTGGCCAGGCCCTTGCTGGAATCCTCTGTTGGAGTGGGAAGGGACAATGAAGCTCAGATTAAGTCACTTACCTGTTTGTCTTTTCTAGGTTAATCTTTTCTCTTTTCCTTCTTTCACCTTCTGTCTTTCTTTAATCTTGAGATTTTATTTTATTTTTTTTTTAGTAAGTGACTGAATTAAAGAACTATTGAAATTTGCCATATTTCAGAAATCTTTTCATGGCTGCAGAAATGAGTAAATTTTTTTCTGTGTTTCAGAAGCTGACTTGCTGAGCAAACATACCCATGTATGTGGAATAGAGCCGAAGTAGTAGGAAGGTAATCAAGCACTGTTATTCTGGGATAAGTACATCAAATGTATTTCTGTGGCCAACACACATTCATGATATTCTTCAAGAGAGAAAATGTGATGAATTGCAGTAGGAATGTAAGAGTTGGTGTAGGTTGCAAATTATTAAACATTTTTATTATGAAGCCTATTTTTAAGATCTTAGAAAGGTTTTAAGGCCCTGCACAGTAAATTCTAACTTTAGATAATGTGGGTATTCAGTAAATGTAAAAAGAAACGAACAAAACTTTTGTGTGTGCTGAAGATAAATGTGCTTTAGATTAGGTGTTACATACCATTCACTTAACTACTTTTCCTCCTCTGCTCCTTCTTTTTATGGCTTACCTTAACAGAGTCTGTGCAGGTCCTTTTTCTCAGTCTGTGTTACACTATCCCCTCTGAATTCATCCCTCTGAATGTCTCTTCCCAGATCCTCTGCTAATGCTCACAAAAGTGCAGATTGGAATCATCATTCAATAGAAGTAATGGAACTCTTTAAAAAATTAAGCACTAAATCAGGTAATGTTTTGTTCATTTTAATACAGAAACTCAGAAATAAATCACAGGGATTTAAATCTAAGAAGAAAAAAAATTGATCCAAGTCTGGAAAGAAATGAAAGATTGGAAAGTTGCTTTACTTTGTAATGGCTCAAAATGAGGGCGGCATGCAGCTTGCATGGTCTGTTGGGTTCCTTGTTCTGGAGCAAGATATTCTCAGATAACTCTCAGCTGAGTAGTTCTCTCTCTGCTGGCACATTTCTGCAATGCTAATTCAGAGAAAGGTCCACTGGGTTATTTAACTGAAACCAGAGTCTCAAAAAGATCAGACAAGCTTTGCTGTTCTTTGGCTTCAGTGGATATCACAGCACTGAACTTAACAGAAAGGCTTTGGATCTGGAAAAATGCTTACTGAAATCAATGAGAGAAAGAGCTTTAACTCCAGCAGTTAACACTTCATCCTTCTCAGAGATACAAACACTGGCTCTGCAATGCCCAGTCATATTTCTCAGATCAATATGACAAACGAAGGGATGTGTATTTCCTACCTGTTCTGTTATCATCACGTCAGATACGACTTTTAAAAAATAACTTTTTGATTTTACAAGATAAAAATTTTCCCTGTGCAGCAAACAAGTGTATTTTAAAGGAAATCTGTTTAACTAGGAAAATCACTAAGGAATTCCTCAAGAGTTATATATAGCTCTTAGTTGACAGACTTCCTTAAAGAACTCCTTTTTCTATGTCTACAGTAATTAAATTAAAAGCTGTCTTTTGAGTATTTGATGTTGGCATGTTGCATTTAGTTTAATTTTCTCCAAATGCTAAAGAGGCTATGACAGTTGTAGGGAAGTAGTTAGGTCTTGTGAACATGAGAGAGGGTCAGAGTCTCTGAATTTTCCATAAGGGAATATGGTCAAGAGAGCTTTGTGGTACTCCTGGTCACTCTGTGGGGGTGTAGGAATTGCCTGCTTGTCACATCAGCAGTCGCTGCCCTGAAGTGGAGCTGGTGGCATGACTGCTGCAGAGGTACAGAGAACATCAGTGTGGGGCTTTGGGGATGAAATTCTCCTTTAAGTAACCAAAAAAGACGGCTCTGATTAGAGAAACAATGTTTTCTTATGGGAAGTAACTCCTTCTGTTAAAATGGAAATAGTTATTCATGAATAGCATCTTACATCTGTATAAAAATGTTTCCTACAGTGCTACAGGCTGCCAGAGAAAACTGTACAGCCCTTTTTCCTTTCCTTTCCTTTTTTTTTAATAGGGTGAAAATTAGTAAGTGTAGATTGCCTGGTCTGGCGTTTCCTGGCATGTACAGATAAAGCAAAACTAAGTTGAAAAGCTTTGGATTTTCTCTTCACATTAGCATGCATTTTTCTGCCATGTGCTGAATGCTCTCCTGCTCTTTCCAGTTTACAATATATGATTCTCCAATATGGCACTGTGAAGTATCATTTATAACAGCTTTTTATATCTGAAATCAGCATTTTCTACCTGAATCTCTCAACTTAGGTGCTCTCTGATGTCCAAACTGATGAATCACAGAAGAAAGCTGGGGTTCTCATGCTTTCATGAGGCTATTTAAACCTTCTGGGGCTGAAATTACAGAAGAAAAATTATGAAAAACTCAAATTGGATATACAGTTTTAATTTCTGCAAATTTCCTGATGTTCACAACTTGTAAAAGGCCCTGACGTTTGTGTTCAGATGGAAAACAAACACCTTTAAACAGAACACACACACAAAGCAAACCAAAGTGATTGGTTGAGCCTTTTGGTATTTGCTTTGGAATTGGATTTTGGGCTGAAATTTGTTGTAAAAGCTTTTCAAAAAGCTGAGGGAAAGGTACAGCAACCAGTGAGGGAAGTTCTTGCTTTACACAGATCCATCTGCCTACAGATCTGTTATTAACTGCCTTAAATTATGATTATTTGTCCAAACCAGCAAAACAATGTAAAAATGTATTGAAATGAAACATTGCCCTGAAAGAGTTCCTGTTTTTCTACAAGTTCATTTTTAACCATTTTGCCAGATCAATTCAAGGACAAAATTTGCCAGGATTTTGAGAAACAAAAAAGCACTAGAAACATTTCCATTAATTAGAAGAAAAAAACTATAGGATATTGTCCTCAATGTCCTGATTTCCAGCCCTGAGTTTAGTGTTACTGCTAGCTGAGTGGAAATCTAAATGAGAAGTTGGCTTTTAGAAAAGTGAATTTAACTAATTTATTTTCATTACTGAAGCTGAGGAAAATGCAAGCTGTGTGACAAGGAAAAAGTTATCTTATTGGAACAGGAAACATTTATGTAAAAAAAAAAAAAGTTAAAACATAGAAAAACCCAAGAAAATTAGATGTTTTTTAAATATATTTTTTTAACCATGCGATATCCCTTTCAGCACAGCATGGGATATAGCATTAATCTTATTTGTCTGCAATTTAAAAAACTACTCCCTCACAGACAGGACTTTGCTACATTACCTCATTTTACCCACAGAAGCCAAACTGCTGATTTTTTGGAGACAGTAAGCCATAAATTCTTTTCTATGACAATTAGTTTATTACTAATCTAGACCATGTCTCCAATGAACTAACAAAGAACTTTAATATTGAAAAGCACCTCATAAATAATTTACAATAAGCCAGAAGAAATATTGAGCATTTGTAAATATGACTTCTTTTTGCAGGATTTGTCTCTCTTTTAGTTTTTCTTCCTGAATGCTTGCTACAATTTTATCTTTAAATCTCCATGAAAGAAACCAAAGAAATGGGAAATCAGGTTTGCAGTAATATTAGTTATCCTACTAATGGATATCCTATAGCTTGTTCTTTTTTCCACTTCCTCTTACCTCGTCCTTTCATAACTCAGCCAGATACACTCTTAAATACCCTTTGATTGGAGCCAATGGGTCTTACAAATGTAATTTATGCAGGAGTTGATGATTTAAATGGAAAAAACCAAAAGTCTTGTGCTTTTAAAAAATGTAAACCTGTCTGGGTCTCATTAAAGAAGGTTCTTGACTACAGGAGAAACTTTTTGGGTTTTTTTTATACATTTATTTCTAAGATTCAGATATTCTTTAAAAAACAAACAAAAAACCAAACAAATAACAAACCAACAAAAAAAAAAAAAAAAACAAAAGGCAAGAAAACCTCAAACTTTGGAATCATGGTTTTATCTGTTGGTTTTTGTCCAGCAGCCAAAATCTGGCCAGAGGTGACATGCAGGATGCTGTCAGCAGGGAGATGCCATGATGACCTCTCTGTCAAGACAGAGCAACAGTACAAACATTGCACAACACAGGAATTCCAGGGACCAGCACGTTTATCTTAACTCTGACTCTGAGAAACTTCTACAAATCTTAAAAAATACCCCCCCAAGCTCCAGTGGTTAAAAAGGAGAGCTATGTATAAATCCTTATTACCTTTCTGGTACTGTATGGAAATGAAAACATGACAACTTTGTTCAGCCATAATATCTAAGAAATCCTAGGAGAATGAAGGGTGAAAGCAGCCTGCCTCCATTTGGGAGCAGCTGAGGCTGGCTGATGGCAAACAGCTCGTGTTAATTTGTGGGTAAAGCCCTCCCGATGCAGGTTGACAAGTTGTTTATTAGTGGGTTATATCTTGAGGAGAGATAAAGTTTCTGTGAACTACTTCCAGCATAAATATCTGCCGTTATTCTATGAAGGCCCTAAATGCAAACTTGTATTGGTGGCTAAGTTTCATTTTTCCAAAAGGGAGTGCCAGTGTCTCTGTGAAAGATTCTATACAAGGGACAGGCTTATTTAAATTTTTTATAATTTTGTGAACTCCACATCATTGTCTATCCATTTTCTTTCAAATTTGGGATAAGGATATCCAATAATCTGGTTTTCTTTTTGCTTTATCCTGCTCTGTCTTGCAAAGATAATACTGGTGTGCTTGAGGTGCTTCTATTGATATTTCAGATCTCTCAAGGCAGAGACTGCACCAGATAGTGGTGAACATACCTGACACCTCCTCTGGAAGGAGACAGATTTTCTTTTAAGGAATTTTACTGTTTTAATGGAGACAAATACTGGGAAACTTCTTGAACCTGAAGTTTCTAAAAAGATTCAAACTAGATTCTACTTGCTCCCCCTTCTTGCTCTGTTGAATGTGTTTCAGCTGTATGAGAAATGTTCAAAAAGAATGCCTAGTTCACTTATAACAACTTAAAACTTAGCTCACCAGTTCTGATTCACATACATGCTAGCTTGGAAATGAAAAATGAGCAATGTCTTATTTTTAAGCCAAGTATGGAAATTAGATATGGTTTCTGCTTCTAGTCTTCTTGAGTGGGCGTGGGAGAGAATGAGAACAAGACAAAGACATCTACAAAGAGAAGTGGAATATCTCCTTGAGACCAAAACAGAATTCATTTACTTCTAGTGTGTATTTTTAAGTGGCTTAGATGATGCCATATTTACTGCACACATATCTGGAGGCACCAGAGTGGTTAACTGTGATCAGATGTTTATGAACAAAGCAGGACTTTATCTGCCCTCCAGAGGTTCCCTGCTGCTATTCCTGCTGTGCCCAGCCCTTGGCCATGCAGCACTGTGCTTGGATCCTGCTGGAATCTTTCTTCAGGGGTAACTGAGAGGTGGTGAGAGACTGGGGAACTTGAAATTAAGCTGTGGCTCCTCTCTTTTCCTTTTTTACTGACTTGATAAGCTTCTGGTTTTAAAATTATGACATATTTTAGGGCAGAATTAAAAAAACCCTGAAGTAAATTTTCTATATATTTCTATTTAGTACTATGTTTAAAGTTTATTTATTTAGCACTGTTTATCATGAACATCATACTGACAGAAGACTTTCTCATCTCCATCTCTTATTTGGTCTTATTTTCATCTTAAGCACCTGAATTGTTGGAAGACAATACATTAATCAGACATCTCACAAGCCAGAATTCCATGCAGCTTGATCACTTTTGGGGTAAAATTTATCTAGACTGCCTAAAAATGCTTATTGGTCTCTATGGATTTGTGCTGAATCTATTTAATACAAAGTGTAATATAAAAAGCCCTTTCTGCAGTTAATTAGCCTCCAGGTTATTGCAGGCCCCAAGGCATTGCATTTGAGTTGTCATTGCTACTTGCAAAGATCAGCAGTATTTAATTCTTGTGTTACACAAAGTAGATTCCCTATGCTTGTCTGGCTAGTGTTAATTCATTGTTTCCAGACTCTATTTTTCATTTTCTTCTTGGCTATTAAAGATGAAGAACTTTGCTGAAAGCAGATGTGTTACACTGAGACAGTACCAGTTTAAATTATGGCAGAACTAAACTTGAAGATTCCTCCAGAACTACTCTATTGTAACTGGGGGCAAGATTAGTTCCTGTTACATGATAAAAATAAAAAAAAAATAGGGTCCATTCAGACTACTTTGGGATATAGTGGATCTAATCTTATTAATTATTCCTGTTTCCTAAGGAGAAAACATCAGGTTTCCTCCACTTGATAATTCTGTTTTCTCAGAAAACATTTACACATGTTCCAATACCCAGCTAGCCCTGGCAGGAACTCTTTAGTTAGAGAAGTGGCAGAAGGTTAAATCATCTGACTTTGATGTGATGTTGATTGTTTACCCTTAGTGTACAGTAATATCTTAAAGAAACAAAGCCAAGTGGGTGTATTCATTACTGGCCAAACAGGCTGACAAGTTAAGGAATAAGTGACTCCCCTCAGCTGAGAGCAAAGTGCTTCATTTTAATGGGGATTACGGGAAGGACCAAATGAAGTTGTCTGAGGGAAATGATGTCTCCTGAGCCTTTCTTCTGCTTTGGCCACAAGTTAATAAGGCAACCAGCACTTAACAACAAAATGCAGGACTGTATTATCTTTTAGCAAATGCCAGTCATAGGCAATCCAAACAGGTCAATTACTAGCAAATCTCCAAAGCTCTCCTGAAACCTCAGAAGAGTTAGAGATGCCAAGAAAATGTCTAGATGCACAGAGACACAGGAACAGAAATAGGGCACAAACCAATTTGCAGAAATGGAACTTAACCCTTAGAGGGAAGAACCCAGCCTGCTACATATTCATTTCCACTTCATTAAATATTTATGATGAGACATGCATGTAATGTGATTCTGCATTTTGGAAAAAGCATTTTGGAAAAAACTGAATCTGTGCTGTTTCAGTCATTTAACCTATTTTTTTTCAATCTTTCTGTATCTTGCAGGTACCCTGCAAATGTGGGTATTCTGCCCCTGAAATCTTAAACATTTGGAAGTGAATGTCTTCTCTTGAATAATCCTAAATCAGCACACACAAAACAGCATGTAGAGACTGGTGACAGCCTATTCTTCAGCTCAATAGCATGTCTACAACTTATTAATATTAATGAAACCTGTACACAAGCATGTGGGGATAATTGACCCCATTAAATTCCATTTACTCATGAGCTACTTTGTAAGGTTTACCCCTTAGTTATTGTAGTTTTTATCATGGATAAAAGTTGGAACAACGTGTATACCAACAAAAGACTATTTCAAAAGTAGCTTTGAGGAAAAAAAAAAAAAAAAAAAAAAAAAAAAACCAAGAAAAATGAAGTACCACAATGTTTTCATCCAAACTTTCAACAGCTAATGAAAACAACCTTATCTTTGCTTTAAACTTTTGTTGGGACAGAACATCAAAATCCTTTAGGAGATGAAGGCACTGTCTGTGTCTATTTTTTTTGGGATCTCCATTTTTTTCATTTGCAGGACTTAGCATTGAGCTGGGCAAACATGAGAAGGGTGAGCAATATTTCAAACACATACCTGGAGATCTGGATCCATTCAAGGCCAGGATGGACAGGACTCTGAGAAGCCTGATACAATTGAAGATGTCCCTTTAAGGTACTTTACAACCCAGACCATTCTGTGATTTTGTGGTTTTATTTTTTTCTTTCAAATTCTGGGAATTTTGCTGAGTTTTCTTTCATACTTTTTCTATTATTTTTCTGAGAAAGGGAGTAAAACAAGATAGTCAATCTGGCCAAGACTATCTGAAAACTTTCAGCTAATCTTTTCTTTAGAAGAATTAGCCCATGATATGAAATGGTTTTGCAAAGTTATGTACAACTGTAATCTAACACTCCCAGACACACCAAGGAAAAAAATATTCATGTCAGAAGTTGCATTAGTTTTGCCATAGCTACTGTTTTGTAGTAGATATTATTCAAAATAATAACCCTGGCAGTAATTTTATAGTTTCCTGGTAATTATCTCAAACAAACCTCTTTGAACAAATCTCATGAGATAAAATCTTGCACAACACGAGCACTCAGACAACATGTGCTGTTGTATACCTTGTACTTTGTATTCACAAATTAGCATTTTTTACAGTCCCAGCACACCTTCAAAATCCCCTTGTTTGGGGCTGAGAGCACTTGAGAAAAGGTCCAGAATTACATTTGGTGTCCCCAGACCTGAAGTGGGTGCACACAAGACCCTGTGTCTCCACCAGCCCCAGGCTGACACGCTGCTCGTTGCACCAGAGCAGAATGAATAATCTCCAGACATGAGTTACTGGCACAATTAAGGCAAGAGCACAGCTGACTGACACAGTGAACAAAAGACCTTTGGCAAAGCTTCCAGTGCAAAAGCAAAGAGAGGAAATTCACTCTTGGCTCTGAGCACTCGCAAGTACAAGCAGGATGAACTGCTGATTAACAAGCTCAGACTCTCAGACCAAATTCCAGAGGATGAACAATGGCAATAACATTCTGTTATGTCTCTCTACAGCATGCAAGCAATTTTTCATGAAGTTAAAATCCATAGGCAACTCCAGCAGTACATTTTCACAATCTAATTGATACATATGAGGTTTGGCTTGCAGCTTTCAAAAGAAATCAGAAGTACAGAGAATTCTGCAGCATCCAAGAAGAAAAGCAAAGCTCTGTAATATTAGTTATAGATGTAGCAGATTTTTATGGCTCTACATAGCTGGGTCACCCAATAAAGCAGGCAGGACACAGTTGTGCCTTGGAGGGTGCACCTGAACTGGGCTGCTGGGGTTGCCTCCTAAAAATGGAATATGCTGATCCCTCCATGGGGCTCTGGCAGGTTTGGGGGCATGACTTCTGCAACAGTCAGGTCAACCCCTATCTGGGGGACATATTTTTCCCCTCATTAATTTGATTCTTTTTATAGCTCCTACCTATTTGTTTGCTGCAGAACTTCTGGTTTACTGATCCCTACCTAGGTCACAGGGTCACCTCTGAGCCTTTCTCACATATTTTCATCTTCATTTTCCTTGCCTGTAGTATTGAGGTCAGTGCAAATAATTGATTACACTGAACTATTACCGGGCATTTCACATTTGAGGGAATCCCCTCTGTTCCAAGTGTAATATTTTTTAACACTTTGATCTGACACAGTCCTGGAGACTTTTGGTCTCCTATAGGAACCTCACTGTCTTTCTTTACTGATTATTGATGCAAATAACATATTCAGGTTTCTTGCAATGTATTTCTCTTCCAGAACTTCTCCTTTTGCACCTCTATCATGTGTTGGCACCATCAGTTCACCAATTACCTTCTAGGCTGAGGTAAGTGAATGCAGTTATTAGGTTTGTGGGTTTAGCAAGTAACTCTTCAAAATGTTATGGGCCCATTTGCAGTGGTTTCTTCTCTGATCTCTTATCTACTTTTTTTCCATAGAACAGGACTTACTCTTTGAAAGATGGGTTTTTTCTCCTGGTAACCGTGTTCTCTGCCCTTTATATTTTATATTTTTATATTTATTTTTATGCCTTTTAATATTTTAATATATTTAATGGTATACATTTAAACTGGATCTTTATTGTGCCTTTAGAAAGACTCAACATGGATTGTGCTAGCTGCGCTTTTTTTTTTACTAAACTTTGCTATTTTAAGGTAAATTGTTGCCAAAGTTGGTTTCTAATTTTTCTTTTTTTTTTTTTTTTTTTTTTTTTTTTTTTTTTTTTTTTTTTACTTTATCCAACTGTGAGGATTTGAATTTGAAAATGACAGTGTCAGGACATAATTCTTTTCCTTACACTTACAAAGTTGGCAGCTTAGCTCTGCTGAATGTATGTGACCAGTAAGAGGTATTGGTATTCAGGTATGTCAGTCAGTGTCTTACCTCAGCTCTCACTCCTCAGGGGAGCCCTTAGACCATCTCTGCAGAGCTAAATGCTTGGTACACACTGCAGTAAATGGCACACAATGATATCCTCTCCTCTGGCAGCTGTGAGAGGCTGTCCAAAAGACAGCCCATGAACCACACTGTGCCAGGAGAGGTTTTCTGAACTCCATGCTTTTATATCATACTTGACCTGCTAGTTGAGTAACACAGTGTGGCATTATCTGATTTCTCCAGTGCTTACAGCAAAATGACTTTGTAATAAAAGTATGCACATTCTCCTGTACAACTTCAGATTTTGCTAGAGTGTTATGTTTCTAATCATGAAAAACATGGCTTATTTCAGATGATAAAGTAGCAATAAATAAAGAGCCCACAGGAGCAGGCTGACAAATAAACTTTTTATATGTTGGGTATGTATGGGGATGTAGTTTGTGGTGACAGCACATTGCTCAGAAAAGCAGGTCATATGCTGCTTCCTATTACACCAGTGTCAACCCAGAGAATTTCCATTGTCTATATTTCAACCAGTTCAACTAAGATAAAGATCTCTGCACAGGATTTCATAGCCTTCTTGCCACTGTATAATATTATTAAAAAAAGAAAGTACTGTAGGGGCCAAATTACTTCCAATATTGTTTTTGATAACAAATGCACTACAAATGGTTTTGTTTCATCCATTAATCACAATAAAAGCATAAAAAAGCTGAAATAGATTTCAGTAAGGTATCAAGCCCCTCTCTTGCAATATTTTGAAATTTAGGCATGTGGTAGAAGGCAATGCCTGTCACTGGAAACCAGACACTTCAGGGTAGGCATTGACATTTTAGGTTGCATAATGATAAGATGATGATCAAGTCCTCTGTCTTAGGCTACTTATAGCAAAAAGAAACAAAGATGAAATAACTGAAAGGATAATAGAGAGGATGGTTCAGAGGGACAAGTGAAGAAGTAGTCAAAAGCATCATGCCCCATGCATTTTTCCAAGAACATTATTATCTCTCTATGAATCCGTGTCTCTCAATGAATCCCTCTCTATGAATCCCCTTTTCCATTTTCAGCTACTGTAGATGTTGAATTTGAATTTTGGTATTGTTGATACCATTTTAAGGTGATCTCAGCCTCATATGGATAAGCTGATATGGTTATTCATTACTGTTGGCCTTGCACTATCCCAAATCCCAAAACAACCCCAGCACACAGCTCCACCTTTCTCTGTAATTCAGCTGTTTCTCTCATAACTCCTCCTTAACCACCTGGGAATTCCTCACAGCACCATGTGTACATTTGTCAGCTTCTTACCCTGTGATCTGTCACATCCAGCAATTTCTGATGCCATATTCAGGAGTTTCTCAGGCTGGAGGTGTGTCCCATCCCCTGGCACTCAGAGGCACAGCCACAGCCTGGGAGAGAATGTGTGCATTCTGCTAGGCCTAAACCAGAGCCACCATGGTGTGCAAAATGTGAAAATAGCAGTTTCTGGATTGATGATACCCCTTTTCCATGCTGCTTAGTTCCTGGTTGCCTACAGAATGACTTACTGGAAGAAGAGGATGCACCATCTGCTCCCAGACAAAGGCAGACCTTCAGTTAAATAAGAGCTTGAAAGTGAAATAAAGGTGCTTGTGACATCCTGAGGAACTGGATGCCACTGCAAGATGCTGCTCCAGTGAATGATGGGTTCAGAGCTGCCAAAATAAAACTTTAGAGTTTAGAAATGAATAGTTTAGGAAGAATGCCTTTAAATGAGGAGGAATAGAAAACTAAATAAAACCATGATGATCATCAGAAATGTACAAAAGATAACTTATATTAGATTTGGATAGGTCCTCAGAGGAAAATAAAAACATCTTGGTGTAAAAAAGATCAGCCACAATTGCAAAGTGGATAGTCTTGGAAGTGCATGGGCCTTTTTATGAGCAATTTTGGAAAACCAAGCTATCCATATATGATTTGTTCCATTTTTGTTATAGACGGTTCTATTCCATTTTTACGATTTTAGGATTAATAAACATTATCCAAGTCAAGCATAAAATGAGCAGCACCTCATTCAGCACATTCACTGGAATTTCCAGTGTATTTATCATTTTCTTCTGAAAGCACGGATACAGCAATGATTAGAAAACAATATGGCAGGAAACTCTTGATGTTAAACATTTGAGTTATGTATTATAGATTGTCTCAAATTCTCAGACTTTTCAAATTTAAATCTTTTAAAAGTTTTTCTGAAGCTTTTGGCACATTTTCTTCTAAGTATGTAGAAGAAAGACAGAAGATTCATGGAGGACTCTGGCCTTCTGTTTTTGTTTAAACACTGATGCTTAAGGTTTAAATTTACAGAGAACAAATCATTCTACATCAAAACTAAGGTGTTGTATGTTTATTTACAGACCAAGCTCCAGTAGTAATGTATATTTGTCATGGAAACTGATTTGAGTTTAATTCTAGTCTCTCTTTTGCACCAGGAAAACGTGAGTTTCATTTTACTTGTCTCTGTTTTCAATTATAATTTGACAAAAGAAATAACCACATTACCTATTTGATTTGCCAGAACTTTATCCCAGCACCACCTGTTGAGCCCTCGGCACTTGAATTCTGACATATAGCAGAGAACAAAATTATGCAGTTGGCATTCTAACCAGCAAGGATGCCAACAAAAGCATAATATAGCCTTTGTACTCAAAGCACAACAAAATATATATTAAGCTACCAACTGCAAAGGTTTAAGCAAGCCACATTTAATTATACATGAACATAGCTTTCCAACAAATAGCTCAGTAGAAAAAATGCTATGGAAGTTAGAAAGAACCCTTTTGGTTTGCTTGGGTAAATATTGCAAGCTTAAAACAAATGAAGTTTCACAATACCATATAGATTTACATCAAAGATGGCAAGAGGACAGCCAGCTGGTTTATTCAAATAATGGATTCAACACTATCAGTTTCCCAGCTGAAACAAAATGCCCCATGTTCACTTCTGGCAGAAGATCTGACCTGGTGCAGCCCTGGTACCCCAAGAGGGTGGAAGAAGAGGCTCCCAGCACTTGTCTGGATCTCTTCTACAAGTAACTGGGACCAAAATAACAGGAATCTACTCTGTCTTTGATGCATGTTTCTGAAAGCAGCACTTTGCCACAAAAATACCCACAAGTGCTTCCTTGGCTATCCTGGCCTGAGCTCTGCACAGAACAGGGATGGAAGCTGAAGGAGGTAGGACAGACCAGGAGGGATGAGGCAAAAGCTCTGCTCCCCAGTTCTGCAGAGGTTCACTGGGGCTGTGAACTCTCTGGGGATTTGTTACCAGTGTGCCCTTCTGTGTGGTTCTAGCAGAGATCTTAGAGCATCCAGAATTTGTTAAAAGATATGAGTCAAATCAGTGCACAATTTTTAAGGGACCATTTTAAAATACTGGTGATTGTGACAATTGTCAGATTTTTATCACCTCCCCAAGAAGACTACAAGACATTTAACTGGTAAAAAACCCCAACTAATTTTGTAAACAAGGGAATGAAACAGCTGCAAATCACAAAATAATGAGAAGATTTTACTTACTGTGTTAACTTTTGAATCCTGAGGTACTTATGTAATCCCCTCCAGTTTCTTTCAGCCTAAATTATCTATGATTTGAAAATTGACCTAAAGAAATCAGAAAGTTTTCCCTTACTGTTATTAAAGTTTAAAGAAATGCAATTTCTGTCTTATTTTTTAAAAGATTGAAATTACATATTTACTATTTATAATAGCTTCTAAAACATATGTTTTGTGATTGGCTATGCAAATGTACTTTGATTATTTAATTATTTTTAGTTCAAGGGTTGATTAAATAGACACAGATATGCAAATGGTCATGTAAGTATACTGGGTGCCTATGGTGTCATTCCAATCAGTTAATGAAAGTGTTTGCCTAAAACTCTAAAATGGTGGCTTGAAACTTACCCCAATATCCTTAGTTTTTCTGTGCTGAAAATGTAACATGACAATTGTTAATGAGAAAACCTTTCTTTCAAATTTGTAATAGAAACTGTAAAACACTTTCTAAGAGACAAGCCATATTTAGGAAAGCCAAATCTAGTTGATCTCTCCTTCTCAATTGCAAATATCCTTTGTGGTAACCACATTTCATTCAGGAGAGTAAGGCTACAGGAAGTACACGTATGACAGATAGTTTGGCATCATCCACTTCTGGATTTCTCAGATGTCTAACAGCCAAGAAAATGTTCCATCCTTTTAATTTCTTTCAAATAGCTTATCCTTTGTAATATTTACTGTAAAAGAAAGCTTCAGATGGAGTATCTGGATAGTGTTTGAAAAGGGCATCAAAGAACTCTGCTGTAACAGAATCCAGCATCTCCTAATTTGTCCTGTGTTCAGAATAGCTACAAATGCTTAAATTGCAATGTGGATGGAGCTTCAAGTTTTAAAATTATAAACTACTTAGAAAACTTACTCCAGAAATGCCCTGTGTGGTTTACTGCCTTCCACAATCTCTCTAACCATCCTGGCAGTTTGCTGCCTCACAAGAGCCATCAAAGCCACTGGAAACACTGGAACACTTCCTTGCCCAGCAGACACACAGGAGAGCTGCAGGTGGATTGATGAGCTTGACAAGTGGAATTTTCACCCTTGACTGCTGTTATGAATTTAATGAACCCACCCTGAATATTTGAGGCAAGCACTTCAGCTTGACATGGAAGTTCTTGCATGTAAAATAGACATGAAAATTATGAAGCTCTATAGGTAGATTATAATGAGCTGTACAAAAGCACCTTTTCAGGCAATTGTTAAAGTCTGCTATGAGTAACCCAAATGCCTCAGATACTGCTTAGCTCCTTTTTCACTCAGGTAATTTCTATTAGTGCCTTTTATAATATAAAGGGGGATTCCCTATTGAATGTGATTCCACTCAATTCTGGACCATTTGGGAAGCATTAACAGTTCTGGATTGAAATGCCAATGGCTCTTTCATTAGTTTAGTATTTCGTGTCTGTAGCAAGGGAATGCCCTCACTTTGCATCATGTTTCTCTTATTTGAGTATTCTGATAGTGCACACACACACACACATACATCCTTCAGAAACTCCTTGCCCTAGGGTTCCTTCCACTTTGAGCTTACCTGTCACTGAAGGTGACTGAAGTCAGCTGGCTTCAAATGACTGATCTATAACCCACACTTCCTGAAGAGATAATTTAAATCTAGAGAGAATCTCATAAATTCCCAGGGAGATCTTATTATCCTAAAAATAGGCTTGACACCACTCCAAAGTTTAGCCTCTGCCTTGATAAAGAGGAACCTAAGTCAGTTGTGGTGCAGATCCTTCACAGGAGATACTTCTCAAAGTTCTCCTCAGCAATCTCTTATCTTTTGGTAGCTTGTCACTGATCCCTCTGCCAGCTTTCACTGATACTTAGATACTGCAGCTGATGAAGGTGGGAGAGATAAAGAACTTCTCTGTATCTCCTCCTTGACATCACTATTTGTGCAGATACTTCTGTAGACTTCATTCCTGCTTGTCTTAAGAGGTATAAACACATTTTACCACAGTGATATTGCCAACGCACGAGGGACTTCTTCCATTATATGGCAGTAAAAAAAAAAAAACCCCACTATGGCTCTTGCCAAACTTGTTCAAAGTTTACATGGATTTGGTTTGATGACTGTGGTGGAAACTTATATCCAATATTTTGGGTACTGGCCCATACACCTCCTTACATCTCAGCAGTGCTTCTCCCAACTTTTAAAACAGATTTCTAAATTCTGGTTTTTTTATTTTTTTATTTTTTTGGATTATAATGTTTAAAAAATAGACCACATGAAATAGAACATAATTTTAGCTCTGTAAAACGTAACTCTTCCTGATGCTTTTTTTAAAATTTAAATTGGAAACAATAGTTAGTGATTTGTGCTCTGCTTTTCTTGGATGCTGCTGTTCTAGGGTTATCTGTTGTCTCCAAGGGCAATTGCTTCTCACATGCTATTGAAATAAATCATCTTGTGATGGAGCTGGAGATGACACAATGCTATAGTGAAGGTAACTGGTACAGTGGCAAAAACCATGAGGTTTGTCCTGTCTCACTACCAATATCATTAAATTTCTGTGGGCTGGGTAGTTGAGTGAAATCAATAGAGTATTCTGGTGGACTTTCAATGGACTATGAATGTTATTGACAACAAATTATTTAGTAATGGAGAGGCTGCCCCTCAAGTTTCAGCATTATACAGGAGGAGAAGGTAACATAATCTGTTTTAAAACTCTAAACCATTATCTTGGAATGGTGTATTATTTTGAATGGCTGTAAACTAATAAAACTTCAGCTTTCTTATATGTCATTGGAAACAATCGAACCAGTAATATTTTGTGAGAAGGAAAGTTTGCAGACAGCAAGCTAAAATATTTGCTTGGTTGTCTTTGGCACCCGTAGTATTTAAATATGGGGTGTTTCAGGACTGTCGATATGTACAGGACTCTTAACACGAGTTATAAGCAGAGATCAATAGTTTTTCCTACAGCAGGTCATCGGGCACATAACTTACTGAAATGGAAGGCTCAGTGCTTTTGACCTCCCTCCTACCTCAACCAATAAATCTGGGCTAGGGCAAGCCTATCACTGGTCTCAGGCTTGGGGTCTTCTGGAAATCCCTCCATTAAGCAGAGCCCCTTGAGGAAAATTAAATTTGTTTAACCGGGTTGGGCACTGCGTTTGCATACGAAACATGAAGATGCCTCTGATGATAGATGCTTGCATTCACACAGGATTTGGGCTCTGCTCGGCTCCCTGGGGTAGATGTCTGCTACCCTCGTGGGAAAAATCAGACTGGGAAAGCTAAGTAGGGGTCTTAATAAGTGGTCTAAAATTCAAGAGAATTAACCTCCGATGCGGAAATTTTCCCTTCTGAAGCGCCCCTTCCTTGTGATGATCTTTTGGAGGGCCAGCAGACCCCAGTGCTCAGCAGCACAACGGCAAAGCAACCATAGGTGCTGCAGCTTTACACCGGGAGTTCAGCTTTATACCGGGAGTTCAGCTTTACACCGGGAGTTGAGCTGAGCTTTACCCCGGGAGTTCAGCTTTACACCGGGAGTTGAGCTGAGCTTTACCCCGGGAGTTCAGCCGTCTCCCGCCACGGCTTAGGCCAAAGCCGCGCCGCCCCAGCTCTGCACAGGCACCTTGTCCAGAGGCAGCGTCCTGTGCTCGCTCCGCACACGAGCCCGTTCAGCCCCGTCCCGGCCCGTTCAGCCGGGCCCGCCGCAGCACCGGCCCGTTCAGCCCCGTCCCGGCCCGTTCAGCCGGGCTCGCCGCAGCACCGGCCCGTTCAGCCCCGTCCCGGCCCGTTCAGCCCCGTCCCGGCCCGTTCAGCCCCGTCCCGGCCCGTTCAGCCCGGTCCCGTCCCGGCCCGTCCCGCCGGGGTGGCCGCGGCGCGGCCGGCAGGGGGCGCTGCCGCCCCGCTGGCCCCTCAGGAAGCGGCGGGAACGGGCGGGAGCGCGGAATGGCCGCGTCCGCTTCCCTCATGCAGCGCGGGCCGAAGGAGAGACACAGCACCCGGACCTTGATTCCCGGTGAACAAAACGATGTTGAGGCAATAAAGTTTGGAAGGATCCTGAGCTACAATCTCTATAAGGTGTTCCAAAAGATCTGCCCTGGGAAGATTCTCATTGATTTTTGCGCAAAATGAACTGCCATGCTTGGCTTTTCTACATCTCATGATTGGCCATGGGTTGTCCAAAACAGACACTAAAATAAAAAATATTTTTTCCGCTCAGAATTTATTTTCTCCTTCAGGAAAAAAAGTTCCTCCAGAACTTTCATTTTTGTTCACTTTCAGGGACATGCTGAACTTCCCATTCTCCCCTTTTCTATTTCCCCAAATGACTTCTTTGTTTCCTATTGTTTTTGTCGGGTTTGGGGGAAAGGGGGGTTGAAGAGGGAGGGATGTTTTTTTTTTGCGGAGCTGGGCGCAGCTTTTTTTCTCGTTCGGTTTTAATGTTGTGAAAAGCCCCTTCAGCCCCAGCATCTCCAGTCCCCTGACTCAGCTGTCTGCCCGCCCCGTTTTTGTGTACAAAACTTGAAACCTAGCACAGGTATTCCCCAAACCTCGTCCTTTAATATCTCAGATTAAGAGAGGAAAATAAATTTAGCTCTGACCTGGCTCTTTTTCATCTATAGATGTGTTTTTTCACTGTGCTTTCCCTGTGTTGCTCTGAACTTTTGTTTCATAAATATCTACATCAAAAAACCCCACAGATACTTCTGGGTACATTTATAATACTCCTCTATTCTTTGATTCCTCAGTATGAAATAAACTGAATCAACCATTTAGGTTTACCTTTCTGTGCTTAAAAATAATGAAATACGACAGCTTATGGCTTTTCTCCTCTGGATGGCAGTAACTCCTGCTTAAACATTCGTGACCCGTGACTGCCATATCCTGCAGCAAGGGATTTTCTTTTGTTTGCCAGTGTGCTGTCCAAAAGAAACATTTAATTTTGTTCCTTCTATGTTTTTTTCGAATTTAAATTTGAAAGCTAAGTAAGCTTTCAAGGAAGGAATCTGTTTAATGTAAAAACCTAATTACACAGGTCCTATGTATAAAACCAGAACAGGAATCAGAAGAAAGGAATTGGTGCTGCACATTAGTATTTACTTTTATCCAACAAACTGTTTCGTAAAAATTACCCGATGATGCTAAGAAAATCAAGTTCCTTGACATTAAACAATGAAACAGTACCAAAGAGACAGAAATGTCCTGACCTGAGAGCATACTAGTACATCTGTCCCTTTAAAATGCCATCATTGTACCAGCACATCTGGATTTCTTGTCTTTTCATTACAACATGAAATTTTAAGACAGAAAATGTATCTAGTAAAGGTGATTTACAAAGACCCACTGTGCATTTATGCAAGTTAAACAAGAGGTATGAGTGGGAGTTAAGCCCTTCTCCCTTCACATCTGAGCACGTAACACTTTTTCAGTGACAAGGCTGGACTTATATGTAGGACTTGTGTCTCCTCAGCAGCCAGGACTAATTCTATTGCATTATTTTACTGCTGGTGCAAATGAAGCAGTTCAGAGCAGCAGTTTTCAAACATCAGTGCCTGTATTTATGCAACTGAGCCAGCTGAGGTCTGTCCTTCAGAGCCAGAGTGACCAGCCCAGTTTCTGGGGTGCTGTAAGGGCAGTGCTCCCCAGCTCCTGGCTCAGCAGCAGCAGCACATGGAACTTCTGTTTCCTTATATATATACATTTATAATTCTATCATACACATATATATAATTCTATCAAACTGCACATCAGTGATTTTAGTTGTGCATTTGGTTTCTGGTCTGTGGACTGAGATGGCCAATGGGCCTGTTGGTGTTTTTCTACCAAGAGATTAGTGCTACCAATTCCTTTGAAAACTTTATCTGTTTTCATATGGAGAAAAATCCCTTGGCTCCTACAATTAAGAAAAATGTTTCTGCCCTCATAGTTTTCAGTAGAAAAAACAAATTTGGCAAGTTTATGTTGTTATTTCCAGAATCAAGACATTGGTTATATTTTCCCTCCAAATTGCTAATACCCAGGAAAATTAACTTACTTAGACAGCCCTATTTCTACAGCTATTGTCCTGACTTCAACAGCCCAGTAAGGTTCTGCCCATTTGCTTGTCCTGCCTGCATCTGAATGAGGGAAGCTAAACAGTTCTGTGGTACATGAGCTGACCCAAGGACTGGGGGCCCTGTGTCATGACAGAAACATCAGTACAGCACTGGAATGAAGTGCTTCAGGAAGACATCATGTCTTCTGAGGTACTTCAGCAGACAGGGAGCAACCTTGGTTACTGTCCCTCTGGAAAAAGAGTGGCACCTACCTGGTGACATGAATCCAGCTCCACAGTGCAGAGGGAAATGGAATCACAGAATACTGTGTTTGGACAGCTTTGTTCAGGTAATTTTCTTGAGAGGTGTAGGAGAGATGCCCAAGAAGCATTCAAGGTGAAGCTTGAAGGTGTAAGTGGGAGATAAACTTCAAATTACTCCAAGCTAGTGTCCTGGACTCTTTTTTTGGAATGTAAGGAAAGCTGAAAAATTATAAAGTGGGTGCAGCTAGAAAGGCGATTTTACAGTTTGCTGCAAAGTTGAGTTTTCAGTCTTTCAAAAGAAAAATAAAGTAGATAAATTGTGTTACTCTGGTTTTACTGCAGGTCCACACCTTTGAGATCCCCAGGTTTGCTGAAAAATTTTCTCTGAAGAGTTCATTAAGTTCTGGCCCTGACACCAATTTGTCAGCAAAAGATAAAGCATGTTGAGAAGCTGACCCAAGAGGTTCCTCCTCAGCACATTTGTGTAGGCCTGTTGCTGCTCATATTGACTTCTGAGATCAGGGGTAAAAGAAATAGAAAAATAGGGACAGCCCGAACCCGTGAAACAAGTAAAGGGAAAATACATGCCTTAGGGCATGTTTTCTGTTCTATTAAACACTGCAAACTCTGCAGTGCCCGAGTTTGCCTCTGTTCACCATCACAGTAGGTAAAGGAAGGACAGGCATTGTTAAAAAAAAAAAGGAAAAAAAAAGAAATGGATTAAATGGTCAGCTGCAAATCCATTTTCACTGTATAATTTTCTAAGTATAAGTTTTGCCCAGGATGTGGGAGGAATGCTTCTGCCATGCAACAGTGGCCTACCAAATACTTCTCTCAGCCCTATGCAGCACTGCATGTTTAATAAACCATATTCTTCATCTCCCTAATACATCAAAATGAAGTCTGGTGGAAAACCAAGATACTTTCCTGTGTGATGCTGGGGGCCACTGTGACAGCTGAGGTCAGGAGAGGAGAAGACATGCAAGAACACTTCTGGCTGAGTTCCAGAATACAGAGACTTCAAGTTTCTTGTGAGGACAGAAGAGCACTGTGCACTTGTATTTCTAGCTGTTGGCACTCCAAATATACCCAGCTAGTCAGAAGGATCGGTTGTAGCTAGAGCTCAGCTTGAAAGGAGATTTCAAACAGATTAAAAATTCCTATTCATTACAAACTTCTAAATTAAGTGAAATGCACTGAAAGATTGGTTTCTTTCTGAATCCTGAATAATTCTTTACATTGTGATCAGGAAATGAGGTTGTTTTGGACTCTTAATTTGGAAACACATGTATGGGATTTATGCTAGCACTATTAGTGTCCAGAATTACAGAACTGTCAACAGTTTGTCAGGAAGAAAAACTCACTTTGGACTTTAAACGAAAAACAACTTAAAAATCTGTTTGGGATAGCAACCCTGTCTCTCAGACTTGAGACATCTTGCAACCATAGGAGCACAAATGTAAATGCAAGATGACCTGCACTGTGTGCAAGGAATGTGAAGTTTTTCTGAAATTCCTCCTCCTATTTCCCAAAACTAATTAGCACGTGCAGCCTTTCAAGAAGGCTTTCTTGCTTTCTCATGCAAATGCAGTAGCAGGAGTGCATGGTACAGCACAGCCCTGGAATTGAGGGCAGGGTTGCCTTTTCGGGTCCCTTCTGGATTTGCTTTCTGTACGTGCTGCATGAAACCCCTGCAGTGTTATATGAACAGACAGCACAAATAAACTCCAGCATAGTTACCACTACTTTCAGGTTTGATTTACCTGAGCAAGGTCTCCTTGGCTTGTCTTTCCATGTAGCATCAACTGCTGCTTCGACCTGCAGGAAACCAAAGGGAGAAAGTTTTCTGTGTGGGATATACACTTGTTTTCAAAAGAACTGTTGTATAAAACCCCCTATGCTTTCTGTGTTGCTGGAGTTGCCTGAGGCAGCTCTGTCATTGTTGATAATACATTAAGCACAATACATCAGCATGCCAGAGAAAAAGATTTCCCAGGATCAGCTATGCCCTTTGTAGAGCAGTAAGCAAGAATGACTAAGGTACAAAAGGGCATACTGTGGTGAAGCTTTTATGTGAGTGGGGACTGTAGGGGCAGAGAAGACATTAATGCCTTCTGCAAACCATGAAGAAATTAGCAAAAAGTATAAATGGGAAATCAAAGACAAGTAGAACAGTCACACACCCAAAAAATCACCTGGACAACAGAGCTGTCTGAGTGATCCAGAAGCAAGGATCCTGTTTTCATGTGATGGCCCAACTGGCTACAGAGATGGGGTTAGTTTGGCATCCATGAGCTCCCTCCTGCTGACACTGCTCAATCAGAAGAGTTTATTACAGAACAATCTGAGCAATATCTTGAATCTTCAACCCCAGTTTTTGCATAATTAAAGCCCAGTGGTTCAATGGTCAGGACTGTAAAAAAAAAGAAAGGACAGAGTCAGTTTGCAGAAAGCAGATGTCCAGTGACAGATGACCAAGTTATCTTTAAGCTGATACATAAACTGGTTTCTTTGCAAATCAGCAGAATGCAATGCCCAGCTGCTATAGCCTCCCTGAGTGTACTGTGTGCATCTGCACTTTCTACTTGATTTCCTCTGCCCTGTCCTCTGCTGTACCCTGTGAACCTTCCTAAGGTTACAAAGGATCTTCCAAGTTACAAAATTATCCCTGATAAAACTGATACATAACGGTACTTTTTTATGAAGCTATTAGTAAACCCAAATATTCCATAGTTCTTGCTTGTTCCAGCCAACTTTTTACAACTGAGACAGATATATTTGATAAAAAAAACCAAACAACCCTCCTCTCCCTTCCCTGCCCCCCCGCTAAAAAAAAAAAACCAAAATAAAAACAAAACAAAAAAAAAACCCCAAAAACAAATCAGGTCTATAATTATTCTATTAGCAGGAGACTGGTGATTCAGTAAACCAAAGACATGAGGATACAGAATTTTGCATGGGCAAATATGCCCAGTGTCTATGAAGTTAAAAATTTTGCACTGGCAGTTGTTAAAATCTATTCAGCAGTTGATTTTGGAAGGCTGGCCAGAATGCCTTTGTAGAACCTCTTGCATACAGGAAAGCTTCACTTTTTTGAAGGTAACCAGCACATGATCTCCTTTTCACATTGTTTACATCCTTACAAAATTACTTATCCCAGTATCATTCTAGTCAAATTTTAAAAGGCTGTAATTGCTCCTCTCTCCAGTACAGCAATATTCCCTCAATGATCCCTCCACCTCAGAGGGATGCAGTAACAGGGTGTTTTGGCCCAGTGGCCAAGGCTTTGAAAAACCATTTGAAAGGCCAGACAGTGCCAAGGTATATGGAGTGTGCCAAGGTGTTGGCTAAGGGGAGTGCCACCCCTTTGCTTCAGTAATCACTCCATTTGAGGGTGTAGGGGCTGCTAGGGCAACCCAGGCCATCCATCAAATCCTTCCTGAGAGCTAATCTGCATTTTACACAGCAGCTGCAAAAAGGAGCAGTGATGCTAAATCACAGATCAGCAAGCCACTAATGTATCTGGCAAACACTTTTCTTAGATTTTTCTCCAAGATTAAAGGCTTTCCTTTGGTCATCTTTCTTCGCAATACAGAGAAAATAATGTCATTTTTGTTAAAGAATGTAATTTTTTGTTAAAGAGATACTCACTTTTGACTGATGGAAGCTGTTTGCTGCATAAGGAATTGAAGGAAATGACATAATTTGCTTAATAACAATTAACATGGGAGTTTTTATAAAAAAGAAGGGATTGCATTTGATTTCATATTCTTAAATAGCATTAATCAAAAGTATCTGGTGGCTAAATAAAATCATCCTGCTCCTCCAGGAATGTGGTCCCCTACTGAAAGCTTGGGAAGAGAAAATTGCAGTTGGACATTATGCTAGAGGTTTGTCCCCAGTTCAGTTCTTCTCTCCTCTGTTTTTGCCTGAGTGGATGGTTCACTGCAGGGAGCAGCTGAGAGGCCTCAGAGCAGTGCAGGGCAGGAGAAGAGCAGCTCAGAGTGCTCTGCCTTGCTCATGTCACCACAACAGCTACAGAGGGAAACACTCCTGACACAGCAGCATTTCCTTTGCTGCAGCCTTGGTGTGATGAGCAGGAATAGCAGGAGGTGACACTGATGATTTCAGCTTTAATACCCAGCTCTGTGGGGCAGCTTCCAACAGGTGAGTGAAATGAAGAAAGGATGGGGCCTTTTTCATGTTGATAAATCCAGCTGAATTGTGAGCATTCCTGAAAGTGTGCAAGGCTCTGATAAGAGCTTTATCAAGCATCAACTGGGTGCCACGCTGCCCCTGATCAGATGCTTTTCCTAGCAACAGCACCCAGACAATAAGCACACATCTGTTGAGGGAGCACTTCACTGTCAGGGGAAGTGCTGTTACAGTAATTCCTGCTTGAGACCAGGTGTAAGCAAGGACAACCAGAGCCCAGAGTTACATACACAAAGATGCTGGGACAGCTGAGGATCTTCTAAAGATCCTCTTCAGCTCAAACTCCAGTTCTGCCCATCTGAGAGTCCCTCCACCTTCATCATCAGCTCATAGGGGAGTCAACAGAAATAACTGTTAATAATTAAACACTAACTCGTGAGAAATATCATTTCCAGATGTGTTTTAAATACAACACATAATTAAGTTTTAACAAGGTTTATTCAGCTCTATAAGGACTTCACAGAAAAGCCTTAGAGGGAATGTAGAGGACAGAACTTGATCTAGAACAGAAAAAAAAAGGCCCATGAATGTAATTTCTTTTGTTACAATGAGACTGAGTTTGTAATTTCTTGAATTAAACTGAGACAGACTTGGAGAGTCTGGCTCTCAAAGATTTAAGAATTCTGAGAGACTTCAAGCATTCAGATTTTCATCACTGGCAATATTAGAATCCTGGCTGAGAATATTCTTTGTCTTCATATGAATAAGGACTAATACCACTTAGGAAATACAATATCTTGATTTAAAGGGAATTAATTTTGACCATCAAAAGTGGTAGGAAAATATGTCTCACATTGAAAATAAAAGCCAGTCTGCCCGTGGAACAGTAACAAACACTGTTGTCCATATCTGTGCATGTCCTCTGAAAGAGGTATGATGGTTTTTCTGAAGCTGTCCTGGGATAATTGTATGTTTCCCCTTTACAAATTCACATATATTTTTATAAGAAAAGCCAGGATTCCAGTGGTGCCATTAGAAATAATCCTTTAAGAGATTTATAAAGATATGTCTTGTTTAATTTCAAGAGAGAGTTAACTAAACACTCTACAGAAATGTTATTTTTCCTCAAAACCAACAATAGATCCCTGTAAGTGTAAAGTCAGTCATACACAATCAAATGTGCTGGCATAAAAGTAGTCATCTCTCACTCCTATAAAAAGTAAATAAATGGTGCCAATAAAGACATGCCAACATGTGAGAATAAACCTTTTGTTTTAAAGCACATGTAACCAAAGAACATAGTATAAGCTTTAAAATTCATTTAGACTCAGGTCTTGGCTGTTTGGGATTCTTTCTCAGTGACTGGTTCACCAGAAGACCATTTGGGATGAATTTTCATGCATAGATTCCACAAAATAGCAAAAAAGCTTAGTTTATTTGAAAGTGCATTCTTACTGAGTTGTCACAGAAAGAGAATTAAATTTGTCCTAGTCTGTCATTTCCTTGCAACACTACCCACTGCAGCTAGCACTAGGGAAGATTTGTTTTTCCAAGTCCAAATGCATAGTATCAGGATCTAACTCAATTACACTTGCCAGGAATGGACTTATACTTCCTACATGATAAAAAATACTTGTATCAAAGTATCAGAAAAAGGCTGTACACCATGTAATAATTGGATGGATTTGCCAAAGCATCTGAAGGAGGATTATTAATAGAAAAAAGGTGAATGTACTGCTTTTAGTAGAGACTTCATTAACTCACAAACTAATCAACAGTTGTTTCAGAAAATCAACCAAACCTCATGGCTGATTCCTCCAATTTTTTGCCATATGCATTACTTTAAAATAGTCACATAAAAATGACATATTTGAAAAGTTGTGGTATTTTTTTAACAGAAAAATTTAATTCTCATTCAGTGTTCTGTGAACAAAAACTTCAACACTTCTAAGAAATTAAAAAAGAAAGTGGTGGTTCTTGCTTACATCTGTTAGGAAGCAGAAAAAATTACAGAACCCCAAATGTGGGGAGTGGAACTAGAAAATTGGATAAAAAGCTGTATCCCAAGGACAGGTATATGATGACTATGAGCCACAAGAACTTACTCCCAAAAAACCTCAGAGTGCCTTATAATGACATAATAAGCAAAGGATGGGCTTTACCTTCCTAGTACAGTATTTCAGAAAGCTCCACTGAACTTATTCCTCCTGAAATACTTTTTTTTCAGGTTCCCTAGGCAAAGAGAATGATCTAAGCTAATATATTTCACTGCTACTAAGGCAGGGTGTAAGGCATGTTATTCAGCCTGCAGTGCATTAAGAGTATCTGGTATCCCACTGATATAAAGCAACTCTTATTTCTCAGAGGACAGAACCCCATGGCTCAGTTGAGGGAGTCCAGATTAAAAGATTTACAGTACATAAAATCATTATAATACTGTCTTACCTGGAGTGTGTGTCATCCTCTGTGACTTCAGTGATAGGATTTCTGTCTCTGGTATTAATTTCTACCAGTTGGAACTGTGAGCATTCTTGTTGTGCTGTTTGGCAAAGACAGATCTTAGATTAGAAAATAGTAATATATGGCTCCTTCATAAAGGATATACTGATTTATTAATCTAAGTTTTGAAGGATGTCTGTGTCTAATAGTCTCTTATTTTAACACGTGGTGCTATGAAAATATTTACTGGGGCTCTGGAGCCTTTGTTTTCTACCTGTGTATTCTTTGCAGTGCTCAGATCTGATCATGTATTATGTGTTTATCCATCTTGTGAACTTCTCTGGAATAATCTAACCCAGTTGGCTTTGACCTTTTTCAATTTGCAAACCTCTAAAAGTTTTCTAGTAAGATAATGAACCCTCTCTGCACTCTGAATTTGAGATAATGGCTAATAGCATTGCTTTCCTTTGTTTCTTTGGGTCCCTTTGCAGGGCTTACAGGCCAGAGGTTCAAAACTTTGTGTAATTCTATGGCCAAAGTCACAACTAGAGTAACTTGGCATAATTCTGCTGATTTCAAAGGAAAAATCTTTTTATAGCAGCATTTAGAATAATGGCTAGTTTATTGTACATTAGCTGAGAAACTTCCCCTGCCTTTAGCCCTCCTCTTAGATTTCATTGTGACTAAGATTGAGCTCCACTTCAATGTAATTGTATCTCCTTTGTACTCCTTATTTACTAGTTAGACTAGAACACATCAAAGACCCCATGAGGAATCTTAACAAAAATTTGCATAGGATATCTCATCAGAAAATTCTTACAATTTTATTTGATGCTTAGTCCCAGATGCATCCTTGATATGTAGTTTTTTAAGATGGCTCTTCAGTCAGGTATTACCTTTCATCTCAGTGGCACAATCTAACACATGCACAACTCTGACTGATAGAAATTATACAGTTAGTAACGCACATTTTTCTTGACTTCTCTGATCAAGTAGTTTTACTGTTAAAGTCTTGCATGAGGTATTTTTGAATAGTGTTATGCTGATTTACACCAGTTGATCATATGCTCAATTTCCCCAATATACTTGAAGTTCTTCAGGAGTGAGTGCAATGGAAATAATGTTCCTGTTTCTTACAAAAAAGAAAAGCACAAATAGTTCAGTAGATATTAAGAAAAGTAACAATTAGGTCTGAAATGTTAATAACTAGATATCTTTTCTGAAGATAGTTAGAAGTATTCTCATTTAAAAGACAAGAAAATCTCTGAAAAATTAGAGAAAAATGGAAAATTGTCTTTTATGCTGTTGCTGTGTAGCCCACTTTGCAGCTCCATCACATGACAATGAATAAGTAAAGAAAACTATTATTATGCAAACTGCTCCAGGACAAAAGGGTATTACATATCTGGTACAAAAGGGGATTTCTTTAAAAAGCACAGCACATTCAGTGTTTAGGGTTTGCAGTTGAAATTCATGGCCTCGCTTGCCAGTATTATCATGCAGCTGGGTATTATGCTATTGCTTTACTCTGAGGGGAGAAAAAAAAATCACAATAAACATTTTCAAATGGGTTCTTATCAAATAGTTGTATTCTCTTATGTGGCAATATCAGTTTTAATGATTTTTAGCATTTCTTTTCTAGTGCAAAGGTCACCATAAAGACTAACACAGAGAATTGGACTGCAAACAGAAAATGCCAAAAAGTTGCTTCTTTTGTCTTAAAAAAAAATCAATGAAAAAGAGTATTAGGCATTATTTTAGTGTTGAGAAATGATGGAATTAATAATAATTTTTCTCTTACTTAACAGCTATAAGACAGAAGTCCATCTTCTGTCCTAGAGAAGGCTGCTAACAGAATCTCTTGTATTTGTTCTGTAAAATAAGATTTTATTTTTAAAATTTTAATTCAAATTTTTTATCTTTCCAGAAAGTCTCTCCTGTTTAAGTAAAAACAAATCAGCTGACCCAAAACATTCTGATGAATAAAAGATGAAATATAGTCTCAGAGATCTTCATCTCTTCATGACATAACTAGTCAAGCAGTAATTTGGATGAGCAAATCACATCTGCCTTTACAGGGTTGGGTGTTTCCTGCACTTTCTGTATGCAACTTTAGTCATATGATTATTGTGAACCAGCTTATTATGCATCAATATATTTTTTTAAAACTCTTTGCAGAAAATAATAGCAAGTGACAAAGTACAAGTCAAACTGTTGCAGAGGAACACCTTAAACTGTTTTTCATTTGCATTTGTCACCTTTCTTCTCTGGGTATGTCCAGCTGTGTTTCCAAGTCCTTATTTCTCACTTTGTTTTCTTTTTTTCCCTGAGTTGCCTGAGCATTGTCATCACAGACTCCAGAAAGATATGTACTCTCAGTGATGTTATGTACTAAATATGAAGGAATGGCACAACATGAAGAGTTTTGTGGCATAGGAAAAAAACAAAAAAAATTGAAGTTGTTGCTTGGCAGGAATTAAGAAGAATTAAGAAGCCAGTCTGAAATACTGAGCACACTATGGCATCCAAACTAAATTCATACTAGTCCTGGGTGTACAACAGAGTTAACAGAACAAAAGAGGTCTTTGAAAAGCTCTATAGCAGTTAACATACCTTTTGAACATACCTTCATTTCCTTTACATTAATCAAAAGTACAACAGATTCCACACAATACTGCCCCAGTCTCGCATGCTTATAAATAACTGTTCTTTGTGGTGCTTACAGTCTTTCAAATGTTTAATTATTTTATCTTTGGTATCAGTTATGCTAGGAAAAGTAGTGGTGACAGAAATCTAACCCCGAATTAGCACCAAATGGTGTACTTAGATGAGATAGATGTTATTTGCACACCATTTTAGTCCTAATCTGTGTATAAAGAATCAGTTATTGAAATTTACTACACATGATTAAGCATTTTGATATTCTCTCTTCTACTGTATCTCTACTAGTAGTTACTAAAAACACCATTCCAAATTTACATGTCAAACATACATCAAGGATAGACAAGGGCATGTTGTGGTTATCAATGTGCATGATACTTTCTCTACATCATTGCAACCTGGTTAACTGAGCTTCCAGCTTTCAGAAACTTAAAGAGGACCAGCCATGCAGATCTGTACTTCTCAGAATACTCTGTGCAACACCAGGGCCCAATGCCATAGCTCTTTTAAAAGAGTCAGACAGATAGCCCTGTTTTATGGAAGGGAAGGTTTGGTCACAGATGCTTGAAGAAGGTCAAGGTGCAAGGCAGATCTCTGCAGTGCCATGGCTGCTGCACTGCCCTGGGGAAAGTCTGCACTGCTCCAATGATTTTGATGACTGAAATTTTTTCTTTGCTTGTAAGACTGCTAGAAGATGAGCCATCCTGACAGTTTTGTTTATTGGCTTTAGTGGAATGTAAAAACTAGATATCTGTCCATAATGGCTCAGACTCCTCCTGGGGAAATAACAGTTTGCCATGCTTTGTGTTATTCTACTTCCACTGTGCCATTCACAGGATTAGGAGAGGAGGAATTTTGTCCAAGAAGGGAACTGGTTTGGAAGCTATATTTTCATTCAGAGGGGAGTTCTGCTGACATGATGACATCTCTTTCCTTTCACTGAAGAAAAAGTCAGTCTGAAACTTCCAAATTTAAAATAACAAAATTGTATCCTAAACATTTGAGTTAAAGTAACTAAAAAGAGTAATTTGATTGTTTAAATGATATAATTATTTTGTGAACAGTGAAGCTGCATAATATGTGGACACTGATAAAATTTGTAGCTGTAACAGTCTAACTAAATTAACTTTCCTTTTGGATTTACATAAACATTTCTTTACTTGAATGCTGTTTTTGTTTTTTTTTTTTTTTAAATAGTAACATGGCAAAGTCAGGCTTGACTTTGTACTGGTGGCACTCAGACAAGTGGTACCACTCACACTGTAAACAAGTGGCACTTTTAGCAGCTCAGATAAAATGTCTATAGGACCAGAATCACCTATCTTCTTTTCATGGGTTACTGAGACATCTCCAAAATATTTACCAATATTTACTTTCAGGATTATTATTTTGGAGGTGATACAATGTCTTCCTCCTCATGCTCAGTAGTCACAGCTCACTTTACTCAGTTGTTGTCCCATCCACATTTCATGAAGGAGAGAAGGAGCAGATCTGCTGTGTTTCCTCTGCCCTGTGCACCACTTCATGTGGGACAAGCTTTGGAACATGGAACATGGGGAATGCTGTGTAGAACATCCCATAAGACTGGCTGGATAGTGTTCCTGTACAACTTTGCATAAATACTAGTTCATTCATGCTTCCATTTCAGTAGGATTTGGTTTTTTCCACATAGAAACATTTTGGTTGTTGGTTTTTTTTTTTTTTTTAATTCTTGGTTTTTCAGAATAACAATACAAGATTAAGAAAATGCATTAAATGAGACATACTAATTGCTGGCTGTGATTAATTAGTGATTGTAAACCCACCCACACACAGCTTCAATTGCTAGTAATTTACTTGCATGAATTCAATAGAAGCAGACAAATTTCAAAATACCTCAATCACTATTATTTTAATTGACAGATAAATTTATCCATTGTAACTGCTCCAAAAAACTCAACATTTCTTAAATTGGTAAGAGATAAAAGTAGGATCCAGTTACCTAGGTTTATAAGGAACCTGAAAAAACCAAAAACCTTTAGTCAACACACTAAACAGCCTTCCTTGCTGCATTTTGCTTTCAGCCTCCCAAAAGAGTTTCTCTCATTCACTTGTGTGTAGCAAAGGAGAGGATTTATTGCTTTGTTTTCAAGCATTCTTCAGTTCCAATGACAGGAAGCCATTCAAGCCCTATGTCAGATTCTTGACCACTTGGGGAACTATAATGTGATGACTGCCTAGGGAATTAAGTCACATGAGCTTAATGGCATTTGGGCTTCTGGCAATCTCTGGTAGTAACTCAGGAGTGAGTGAGCTTCTCACGCTGCACTGGAAGACTTCTGCCTAATCCAGCCTCATGCTCTTGCTGCTCCCCTCAAAATAGATCTGTCATTTTTTTTGCTTCAAGATACAATTTAAAAATTTCTTAAAATCTTCTAGGCCATGCTATTAAAAATTTTTGTGTATTGTCTGTTAATTGTCCTCATTCTGCTGAAAGGTGAGGGTCAATTCTTACAAAACAGTGTTTGCAATTATAGTATCACAACTTTACACTGACCACAAGTATTAAACCAGGGCACATGAGTGAACATAGTTTATCCTTTGCTTAAACCATCAGCATGGCTTTAGAACATGGTTTTAAAATAGCATTATCTAAAAAAGCCCAATGTTATTAATCACTTCTTACAAGACCTTTAGAGGTTCTCCCATTTCCTGTTCATAAATCCCTAATCTTTGCGTTACATTTTTTCTCAGACAGGAAACAGTAACAATTGATTTACATGGACAAAATCAGCTTTTCTCAGTTTTCAGTCCAGCTTCCTCTGAGATCTCATTGACCTCTAAAGTTCAACTTCTTCCAAGAAAGTTTTCTTTGGGATTAATAGCCTTCAACATCAAATCATCAAGTGCCATAGACATTAGCAGTGCTACAAGTAAAGCTTCAGCCTTTCCACATATTTTCAGAGGTTTATAGTTTGACTACAAAAAATAAAGTTTTGTGCTAAAAATTATTTTAAAAAACTCAGTCTGAAAGTGATTTCAGTTTTTGAGAAATCTGCACAACTCTGTGGTTCTTTCCAGGCTGAAGTTCTGACCAAGACTATGACTTGCTATCTACATCCCATTGGTGCCTGACTTTCTGAAAGTGCAGATCCACTCCTGAAAAATTATGGAAAGGCAGCCTAAGAGGGTATTTTAAAAATGGTTATCCCATATGTTAAGGATTTTCAAATTGGATCTAGTCCCTGCTTCTCTGGAAGAGAATCTAATCACTTGAACACCACAGTATTTTTCAGAGGATTTCAGCCAGGCTGAGATGTGAGCCCAAATGTTCTGCACTGATGGGGGGCTCTCAAGGTTTCTGAGTGTCTGCATGCAGAGTAATGGAGGAGCCTGCTGGCCCTGCAGTTGTTGGAAATGCTGATGGATTGAGGGACAAAAGCCTTGTAGAAAGGATGCTCAAGAAAACCTGAACTGGCAACTTTGGGGAAACTGTTGCCTCCTGCTTCTTCAGGAGCAATGAGAGTGCTCTGGCGGCTGGGGCAGAGTGCCAGGAGGGATAGGTGAGGGAGAGGAGGAGGCAGGCACCTTTCCAGCATCCTGAAACAAAATCTCCACCCTAATTAGAGATGCTCAGATCAAAACCAACAGAACTTACTTCTAGTTTGCACAATTGCCTTCAGAAAGGATTTGGGGGCACCATCTGGAGGGATGACAGAGATGTTGTGGAGTTTCCAGTTTCCTGTGTAGGTAATTCCTGTAAAGGGCTGACTTGGTCCTGAGTCACTGCTGCTGAAGATGGGCATACAAACACATCATGCAAATGTATTTAAGGCTACTGGCTGCAAATGTAATTGTTTCCTTCTCAGCTGAGATGGTGACCCAGTGCAATATGTTGCTTCCTGTGACCACTCATTCTTTCCACAACAGAAATTTGAACAAGCCAGAGGCAATATTCTGCCCCCAACTTCCCCCAAACTGGTCACCAAAACTAAAAGTGTCCCATCAGCCTTTCCACATAAGTACAGCACAAGTTCTTATGCCTGTGTCCAGCAGCAGGAAGACCATTTCATTTAATCAATATAAATAGTAAATTAAACACTTGCCATGTGAAGGAAAAGGCCAAGGCACGCTCTTGGTTATCCCCTTGTTTCAGACATGTCACTCCTACAATCCAGACAGATTACTCTTGTATTCATCCTATATTTTTAAATGGAAATATATTTCTGCCCAACAACAGCAAGGCAACATCCTCTGAAGAATGAGGCACCAGTAACCATGCAGAATTGACAGTGCAGCATCTGAATGGGAAATACCAACCTTCAGATCTTTGGGAGTGCTCCATTTGAAGCTGATCCAGAAATCTTTTTTTTTTTTTTTTTTTTTTTTTTTTTTTTTTTTTTTTTTTTGGCAACGGCTCATTATAACTAGGAAAATTCAGTCCAAACTCTGAAACTTCTTTTGAAGGCATGATGGCAGGGGAAACCTCACAGACAGGATTAGAAGGAAGATAAGGAGGTAACTTTACAGATGTTTGAAGGAGCCCTTTCCAAATGTAAGGAATGGCATGAGATAAATCTTCAAACTGAACGACTGAAAATTTAAGAAGTCAATGAAGGAGGTTGGCACCATGGGCGAATCAGTGAAAGAAGTGATTTCTCGATCCTGCATGAGAGATGATAGGTAGGATGAGGTGCAGGCTTTGAAGGTGAAGACAAGCTGCTTATATCTGATAGAAAAAGAGTGTTACATTTGACAGCCAGAGCAATGGGCTAGGCAAATGATCTCTGCAGCTGAAAGCTGGGCAGGGTTAGTGCTTTCACAGAATCACCAGAGTGTTCCCCATGGTCCCAGAGCCTGAGCTCATCCCTCGGGCATCTCTGCTGATGTCAGCCCGAGTCCTGCATGGGCCACCTGCAGTGTGGCAGGAGGGAGCCCGTGCCAGCCTCTCCCATCGCCAGGCAGGGGCAGCAGGCAGCAGTGCTAGTGCTGCTTCCAGCCTGCTCCTGCCTCTTCTTTTGTGCCAGCATTTTCATTGTAGCATCCCTTAAAAATTTCTATTTTATAAGAGAAAAATTACATACTAACAAATCCATTTTGCATGCAACTCTGTTTGGTTTTGACTAAATCTTTTCATTTAAACGCAGCACCTGAAGTCATTCAGTGCTCAAATCCATGGCAATTACACAATGTCTTAGCTGGTGGTCTCAGTTTATTCCTCTCTGGGCTCTGGTAGCTGAGCACAGGTTGTCTAGTACAACTTGGAGATGACTCTGGAAACTCTGTGCTGGATAACACAGACATCAAGTTGCTAAATGCACCACACCTCCAAGACAAAGATTTAACATCACTTCTCCATTTTGTTTGGCAGTATTACATTAGAGTGGTTCTTTCTGTAATACATATTAAATTAATTTTTTTCCCTGTTGTAGCATATCCTTCATTCCCCTGATGCAGAGATGGTGCATATACATTTTTCCAGGGCAAGGCTTTTCCTATTAATAGACAACTTGGCTCCACACACTGAGATGAACGAACAAGGTTTGGACTGCCTAATTTAGGGGACCATATGTCATAAGCTAGAGTATCCTGTTAGATGGGAATGAAATAGAGAGTGAGAGGAAAAAAGCTTCCTACCACTAGCTGACCTCAGACTGAAATTTTCAAAGATGTTTATTTAAGTGGGCTCAGAACTATTTACTTATTCTGTGCATCATGTGAAGTTATGCATATTTCTAATGTGTTCTTGATGGGGGTAGTGCCTCAGAAAAAGAACTTCTGAGTGTTACCACAAGACAAAAATAACACAGTGATCCTGATTTTTTTTTTTCCTGGAACTGCCTTCAAAGTGTGGCCAACTTTACATTTTTCTGCTTTGACTTTCCAGCTTGTAAAAACTGGAATACAGTTGTTTACTGTTTATTTAGTGTCCTGTGATTGTAAGATATTGCAAATTTTCCTTTGCTAATGTAAAATACACTGGTGCATGAATGTCCTTTTTTTTAGCAAATTATATTAATTACTATTATTGTTTAACCAGCCCATCTCAGCTGCACAGTTCAAAGAAATGTGCTCTTTCAGACTCTTAGGGAGGTTATATAATCAGCATTCCTCACAAATATTTGAATGATTAGAGCTAGCAATCATATTTTCCTGGCAAGTTGTCCACTTTTGGGTACAAACAGAGTCAGAACTAGAAAATGTAAAAATCAGCATTTCCATTTACTTCCTCCTGCTCATCCCATACATTTCTACTGGGCTTTTTTTCCTTCTCTGCTTTGCCTTTCTGTAAATATCTCTTGAAAAGTAAGATTGCCAGATCATTTCATTCAGGTAAGGGAATGTGTAAGACAACGGCCAGCTGACAGGCATACCTGTTACACTTCTGTTTTTAGGATGTGCCATTCCTCACTTCCAGCAGAGTTCCAACTTCCATTCCCCTTATGATCCAATTGGCAGTCACAGGTTTGTGTTGGTATGAAAAACAGAAAAGGAAGGCATTTCTTAGATAACATAACTCACAATTCAATTGTTTTCTTCTTACACTCCTTGTGACTAAAAGCAGCAAAATAGAAGGTTTACTGTATCAAATGAAAAGGAAGAATGTTTGGAGAGAAAAAAAATTGGACTGAGGAGGAATTTTGTGCACATATTTTAACCAGTGGTTATTTGGCTACCTTATGAATTTGTAATACTGAATATTGCCTGAATTCAGGTACTCAAAAAGCAGAAATTAATAAAATGTAACAAATAAAATCCATGTAGGCTGAAAAATATCATTACAACAACTTATTCACGTTTGCAAATACACTCTTCACCTTTCTTTTTGTCTTAATTTATTTGACAATACAGTCAAAAGTGATGTCCAGAGTTAAGAGCCCAACAGCTTTGGGAATAGGGAATAAGGCTGATTTTAATCAACAGCAAAAGTTATGCAATACAAAGGGCTGTGATGTAGCACACAGCCCTAGAGAAAACATTCCACTGCTCCAATCCTAAAAATGCTTTGGTGCTCTGTGCCTGTGGGAGGCATCCATGAGGACCAAACCCATGACTGTGGGAACCCATCTCTAAGGGGAAGAAGAAAATTGGAAACATGATCTTTGATGGCAGTTTAGACATCTCAGTCCTGCTGTATTTCAGTGGAATACATCACCTGATTACCTGGGAATTGCATTTGGCTGCTTGGCCGCCCACCAGAAGGTGGATCCACTCTATTCCAGTGCAGAGCTCAGGGCCAGAAGTCTGAGTTCCCAGGTATGTATGAGCAGGTTCACCTGCACCTCTGCCATGGTTCCTGTGCCTCTGGGTCACACAGTCCTTGGGTTTTGCAAAAGGGAAGGTAAATATTTTGGTATTTATGTTTTAAAATGTCAGGAAAAAGACTTTTTGTTTAATGTTTTCTCTTTTACTTAGACTAGTGGAGATGTAATTTAAGGAATCATATTGACATTTGTCATTGGAGTCTAGCAAACAAGGCTCTGGAGTTGCACTGCTGAATATGCTCAATGCAAAAGAAAAACTGAAAAGTCAGGCTTTGGCTAACTCTGTGTTCCCTTTGAAGAAAGAATTGTGATTGTTGGCAGAGAAAGTAAGGAACTAGGACAAAACAAGGAAAGTCAGCTCCTTAATTTTTGCTGCCAATATTGTAAGTCTAATTTACAAGTTAAACATAAATCTATTTGTATATTATTTCAAATTAAATTAGAGAAAAATACATTTCTTGTGTGTTGATCAATCTGAGTATTAAGTGAAAAGGAGACAAATAAACATATGAAGCAAAGGTAATTTTACTGTCAACAGAAAATAGCCCTAGTCAGAAAGACAATAAGTTTCCATTCACATTTAATATATTTTTAACTCAGTACATATTTCATTCCTTTGTAATGTAATTTCTTATTACAGAGATATAGGCCTACAACTTAGGTGTTTCAATCTCTAAATAATTAAACATACCAAAAAATATATCCTTGAAAATGAAGAGTGAAGAAGACCTTCCTGTAGTCCTTCTTCAACAATAGATTTGGATATAACTTGGATCATAAGATGTCAAAATAAAAGTATTATCCTGAGAAAAGTGTTAATTGCCTCAATTATTTAATATAACATCTCTTAAGACTCTTCACTATAGTAAAATGATCAATGTTATGAGCCAAGTTGTTTAGGATCTTTTCTGCAATAACTCTTACTGTCCCAATCATTATAAGCAAATTTTGAATATATCAAAATAATTTTCCAATGTTCAGCTAAAATATATGCATACTTTTTTAATAATAAAAGAAAAAATGCACAGGAATACTCCATTACAAAATGTAACCAACAAATTATAACTTGTTTCAAAAATTACTTAGGCAAATTTCTCATAGGAAATAAAGGAAAAAAATGTTTGCAAACATTAAAAAAAATTTCATTACTTTTATGTTGTCACATTATAGGTATAGTTCTCACCTCAAAGAAAAGCAAGAATTCAGACTTGTATAAACAATCTCTAAAGCAATGGAGTCCTCTATGAGATTTCCAAGAATCACTTTTAAACTGAAAATGGAAAGATCCAACTCTGCAAAATCTGGCTTTCCTGCAGTAAAACTGCTAAAATTGAACCTTTACAAAAGGGACACAGTGCAGGAACACAGCTTAGAAACCTGTGACAAATTTAGGTGGAAGGAGAAGATAACAGTAAGGAGTCTATTTGACCCCATTTCCACTGATGTAATGTCATTCATTATTGGAAAAATATGCATTCTATGCATTACATAAAAATCCAACCTTCCTTCTTTTTACTACATGTGTATGGTACTGATTCTAAAACAAATCTTTTCTCTGCCACTAAGGAACACAGGTGGAATAGTGGGCCCATGCCTAGAAATAGAATATGAAAAATCTGTGAAAATAAAGAGAGTGAACCTCAGAAATTTAATTTCAAAGAAAATAAAAATTAGGCAGCCAGACTATGTCTTTAAAATTTTGGAGTTTTGTTAGATTATATCCCAAGAAAATCACATGATCAACAAGATTTTGGTGCAAGCTGTAGTTTTAATATTTTGGCTAAAAAATATATGTGACTATAAATGTAGTTCAAAACCTCACTTAAGATAGTATCACCATAAATATTAAGGTGTCCCATTCTCATAACCAAAGTGCAAGTAGGAAAGAAATCATGTCAGTCACTGGAATCTTCATTTCAGTTGCAAAATACTCTCAGCTACAACTTCTTTGAAGGGGCACTGAAGACACTGAGCCCTGCACAGAAACTAGTCCTTAATCAGGAAATAAAAAACAGTGCTGCAAACATCCAAACAGACTTTACTGCAGTTTGACCCAATTTCCTAATGATAGTCAGCTTTATTCTAAAACCCTGGAAATGACTGTGATCATCAATAAATAAGACACTGGGATTTTACGTGGTGCGAGTTTCTGCAGGATAAAAAGCCTTGCAGGATCTTCCAATGGAAGATTAAAGTCTTTTTTGCAATGCTTTTCTTCAATACAATAACTGCATTTACTTGTTTGGAGAAGCTGTGATGCTGCTTTGGTAAGTGGTGCTAAGCATGATCTAGAAGCAAGAACAATTCCATGGTGTTTCTTTGTTGATCCAAACAGAGGACAGTAATCTCACAAAGGAGAAAGGCATAAGTCAGTATTTGATTTATAACCTCTCTGGAAAAAGGTCATACTGTGGGATCTGAGATTGAACCATGGAGTATTTAATTTTTCGTGGGAAAGAAACAACCTTCCACTTCCCCAGTACATAAAGAACCTAGCTGAACAATCCAGTTCTTTGAAATATTCAAGGGTGTCAAATCTGTAATGAAAATATTAAGTGTTTCCACTGATCCTTTTTGGGCAAGTATCTTCTGTGAAGACAGTGTCTGGCATGCCTTAAAAACTGTATGGCTCAAGAGCCAAAGAAAATAGGAAAGGCATCAACATCCAAGAAACTTCCTACTCCTTTTCACTTGGTGGGACTTATAATCCCACAGGATCAGGTAGTCTCGAGGAAAGCACTGTGTTGTGGAGAAAACAGGTTTGTGTTTTTGACATTTTCTTCGGAAAAAAAAGTTACAGTTTTTTATTATTACTTGGGCCCATTAAATTTGAAATAATTCATTTTTAGACAACAGTGTTTCCCAGCTGATGTGTACCCATCAGGAAAATGTCCTACCTCTGAATGTTTCCCTCAATTGGTGCTGTCAGATGGAAAACTTTTGCCCTGATGCAGTCTGAGGATGAGTATCTGATGGAGAAAGATTTTGGAGCCAATGCTCAAGCCTGAATGGTTCTACCAGAGTTGATATTTGAATAAATACATAAAACCTAAGTCCCAGCTTGGAAGAAAAAGGCTTTATCAGGAATCAGAAGTTGTAATGCTTGTTGTATGTCTTTTTCTTTCCATCCCAAATCCAGATTTGCATTTTACCATAAACCTGACCAGCATCTGGAAGTGTCTAAATGCTCTCCTCTGTTGTTCCTGAAAACCTATTTGTTGAAGGATGATTTGAACTATTCTTTTTTAGTTACATGAAGTTTCATGAGAAACAGAATATACACAGACATGTTAGGGACAGTGAAAATAGAGCAAATGGTCATGATATGTAAGCCATTGACAGCACATTTCCTTTTTTAACTTTTTAATAGGAGGGAGACCTAAGACATGAGTCAGAGGACATCACAGTTTTTCAAAGTATTTGTCATTTAATGAATATATACTTAGGTCCAGTAAAGGACAGAGTCCTGGTGAAATTTCAGTAGAACTCTCTTGACAGCAGCTGAGAACAAAGCCATGGGGGGGCTGGTAAATCCCTGTCTGGGGCACTGACTGTGACCAAGAAAAAGGGAATTACAAGGAGCATATGGAATCTCAGCAGTGTATCTAACAGGGCCTGTGCTTCCACACACTGCTCTTACTCCAGAAACAGTACAGTAGCAGCATATTATGGACATTTCCTGAAATGAATATCCACACCTCCATCAATAGGGTCTTGAAATACTTTGGAAAATACCTGTTAGTCTATTTCTGCTTTACTTCTGTAAGCTATGGACAAGCTCACTGTTGTGATGTTGCCTCTTATTCTCTTATTGCTGACAATAACCAAGGCACTAAACCCCACTGCTGTGTTCTGCAGGGGGCAGTCTGAGCAAAGCTTTTATTTTGTTTTCTAGTACTAAAAGCTGGGAAAAACTGTTTTGCCAAACCAACATGTAGAACATTAATGATCAATGTCCAAAATGTTTTCAGTGCTGGTTAGCTAGAATTATTTTAGAATTTGTCTAGCAGAGTATTCAGAATGAGTCATGTAGAAATGACTATTTATGTTTCTCTGACCTCAAACATTCATGGCCTTGTACAAGGTCACATAAGGAGACTGTGGAAAGCTTCCACATAAGTTACTTCTGGGTAATTTCTCTCCTTAGTTCAGCAAGCTGCATATGTGATATACAACACATGGTTTTTTGGTGCATTCAGAAGCACTTTAAGTTCTCGTAAAATTCAGTTTATAGCTATTTAATTGTGAATGATGATAACTGAAAATATAGAAGGAATGTTGGTACAGGGAGACAAATTGCAAGGAACAGCATTTTGCTGTTGCTGCTGGGGTTATTTTTAAATCTGGCAATGATTCTGTCACCATTACACTCACTGTTTTACCCAAAAAGATATTCTGAAAACAGCATAAAATTCCCAATCCAAAGACTAAGAATTTCAGAAAAATAAAATGAAAAGACAGCTGTCTAGGTTCTTGAAAATTTTCTTGGATCTCCTAAAATTATTTTTCCAGAGCTACTGTCTTCTGTGTTTTCCAGACATATTTAGAGTCGTAAAAATATTTCTGAGTGTGGTTTAACCCCAGAAGGCAGCTAAGCACCACACAGCCACTCATCCTCTAGCAGGAAAATTAACTCTATCCCAGCCAAACCCATCACACAGATACAAAAACACATATTAAAGAGCATGATTCAGATCAGGACTGATGAGTCAACCACATATGCAGCAACAATGAAGCAAATGAAAAACAGAAATGGCTGTACAAGGATTTCCTGAAGCCTGAATAGGAGAAACTCGGATTATACGGAATATTGTGTTTCATACAGGGAGTTATTTTGCCACTTGAAAATGTGGACTAGCAGGCAGAACCTAGGATGACAAAATTCCAGTACCTAAGAACTACAGACATTTCTGGAATTGTATGCCCTTCTTAGCAGCAAAATGAAAAAGTTCAGAACTCACAACTTTCTAGCACTACATTTTCAAATGTCAGACTGCAAAAAACTCCTTTTTCATCCTGCTACAGAACAAATCTTCAAATACATGACTGTCTAGAGTGAGAATAACACAAATATCACTGGAAAGAACATTCTTAGATAAATGAAACATTATGAAAAATATAATAAAAAATTATATTGGTTGGAAAAAATTGGAGGGGGGGATTGAAAAGGATGGAAAGCATTAATTCACCTGTGTTAGCTTGGAGGACAAACATGACATTCTTTGTTTATTAGGTTCCATTATGAATTTTCAGTTGCTCTGTTAACCTGAGGCCACGGCAATAAACAAGTATTTTCCTTTCAACTTTTGAATCAATTTTTAAAGGCCAGTTGGATTGAGTTAGGTAGGAGCTACTCCAAACAGGGCTGCACCCATTTATACCAGTACAGAATTTGGCCTACTGCTGGAATAACCAATTAAGTGATGACTTTATTAGCCAGAAAAAAGATGAAAATGCTGTTGAAACAACCTCAAGATACATTTTTTATTTACTTAGGGGTGGGAGGTTTTTTTTGGGGGGGGGCTTCTGTTTGTTTTTTGTTTGGTTAATTTTTTATTGTTGTTTGTTTGTTTGCTTGTTTGATTTAAAAGATAAAAAAAATAGGGATTTGATTCCAGCAGTGTGTTTGGGTGGTCTTCTCTCAGCAGCCACGAGAGAACTCCACTCAGGAGCCATTGGGACTGAGGGCAATTTCCTGACTGCTCTCCTGAGAGTGACAGCCACAGATCTGGTGTAATTGTGTCACTGTTCATGTCTGCCCCTCCTAACTGATGCAGACACAGCATCAGTAGCAGCTCAGGGCTCTGCAGGGCCATGGATGGGCATGAAGCCTTCCCTCCTCCTTCCTAAGACACAGCCTGGGATCTTTTACTCCCTGAATAACTCCTCCTTTCTTCCTCCAAGAATAAATGCAAATTCAGTGGCACCACCTTACATACAAGATTTGGGCCACCAGCCAGCCCTGCCAGAGTTTGTCATATTGAATAGAAACCTAATTTATTGATAAAGGTCCCATTACAAATGTGGAAAGGATCCCAGAGTGGGAGCGAAGGGATAAAGGAGGAGCTGAATCCTCATGGTACACAAGACTGAAACTGAGCCTCCACTTGGTTAGCTACAAAAGAGGGAATTCCAAACTGCTTGTTTCAGGCAAAGCATTTTTGTGCCTGAAACTACAAACGTTTAAAACTATGTAAGATACCTCATCACTATTAAAAAGGACTTCTATTTTCTTTCACATTCATAAGGCCTATGGCTATCCACTATTCAGTTGTATTGCAACTCTCATTTATATTCTTGTTATAACCAGTATCCTTGTTATCCTGGCCTAACTATTAATCTGTATCAGCATAAGAACTGCAAAGTATTGTGTAATTAATTGGTTCAAGTGAGACAGTTCTCCCAGCTCACAAAAACCATTACTTATAATGGCCATATTAATTACTTACAAGAGTAAGACCAACTTGAGGCTTTGTTAGACATTCAATTTATTAAGAAGAATGTTGTCAAGTATTGAACTCTCTTTTTTTCACTGTGATTTCCTGCTGCCTTTCAGCATCAACCAATCTTACACGCCTTCACAGACCCAGAACACAAAATGACAGTGCTCCTATAGGATGCCCCTCTGTACCACAGTTCCCTGAGACTGCCAGGTAGGTATTACACTTTGCCTTTTTAGAACTCCTTTCAGAGAACTCCTACAGATTTGTAGATGTGAGATTTTTATAAAGGCTTACTGAATTTAGGAAAATACACTAATCTTCTAAAATTGGGTCATTTCACTGAAATATGCTTGTTATAGAGTTATCAAATCCATCTTCCAGGAAAATTGTCAGATCTCAATAAGAGCACTTAGTCACTCTTTCACAGCATGACTCTCACCCTTAATCATCATCAGTAAAGCTGGGGCTTGCCTGTTTGATCCTGCTAGAGTAGTTATTAAACCCTGTTACTTCAGCTGAGCAATATCTTAATGGGGAAATACCACAAAATGGAAAACTGAACTAAATGTTTTCCAAACTAAAGGTTTTAATGTGATGAAATAAAGCTTGTAAATCAAAAAGAATGGCCCAAAATTCAAACTAGAAAGTACAGTCATTCTTATTTATTCCAGTGTATCATCAGCATGGAAGAAATAATAGATGGCATAAAAGACTGGAGACCTGGAAACAGAAAGTAAACATCGATATTGTCAGATGTCAGGAATGTGTCTTCACCAATTAATGCTCTTACCATCCACAGCCTAACTGGGCACTTGCATGAGTGTTACTGGCTGGGAATGGGGAGCAGGGAAAGGCAAGTGAGGCTGTGTCCCCCTGGATCTCTGGGTGCCAGGCTGTGCCAGGCCAGGCACAGGCAGCTGTGTCTGCAGGGGCTGGAGCGCGCAGCGCCCGGGGCCAGATCCTGCACAGATCCTGAACACGGATGGGCGGCTCAGGCTCTCCCTGAGCCTGGGTCATGGTGTTAGTTTTAATGAGGCAGTGCCCCTGAGTGTCTGCACACAGCCTGCCCTTTCTGCCCTACTGCAGGCTCTCAACCCTGCAACACTCTCCAGCTAATGTTTCCTCCACTATCCCTCACCCTGAGCAGATCCAGGACTCCAGCACGGTTCTCACAGAAGCAGATGGGCTGCCAAAGGGCTGGTGTGAAATGCTAATGGTCTTGTTTCTTGAACAAACACGAAAGAAAGGAAGTTGAAATAAAAGGCCAACCCCAAAACCCAAAGACAAATGACCCTGGCTGAACACTAACATTGAACAGAAGCAGCAGATGATCCAAGTATATGTAGAGTAGGAAAGAAAGGTAAAACTGGCTGAAGCAAGTGCAAAGCAGTTCCTAAAGGCACTGTGAAACATTTAAATAGTTTGCATTCTGAATACTGTCACATGAATATCATTGTGATGCAGCAAACAATGAAATATAACTACTGCATCAAAACAAAATAAGAACCAAATAATTGTACTTTGTAGTTAATCCCTAGTTTTAATCTAGTGGTATTTGTGGTAGATATTCTCTGAGAGAGAGACCAGTATACAACATTTTTCTCCCCTTTTTCCTCTATGTAGGTGAGTGTTTTGAACAGTAAACCCTAGAGTCATGTTGCTTTTTGCTTCCTCCTATCTTAGTTTCCTTACTGTAAACCCCATTCAGCACTTAGAGAAATAAAAAAGTCATAAGCACCAACACTGATAACAGGACTTCACAGCTTGAAAAGAGGAAAAGTCCTTTCTTACCTCTTTAGCTGAAACCATAATTGTAAATTTATCATCCAAAATGTTCAAGGGAAAATGTGGTGGATTTTTTTTCTTGCACAGGTTTTCCTACATCTGAAGACATTTTTTCCTCTCACTACATGTTCAAAAGTAGAAAGACAAGGGAAAAAAAGCCCAACTAGTATTTTTTATTAGCACTTGCATTCCATTGACAATATTTGCATTGGGCATGTTTAGACATGTCCTTTTTTTTAAAGTTTCCCCAGTTTTTAGAGCAACCACATTCAGATGTTGCATCAGTTCAAGACCAGATGAAAAAGATAACTAAAATCTGAAATGACCTTTTTCCTCACTTGATTAGATACTTCTAATTGAGGTAACTGATCTAATTGATACAGAAGTATTTAACTCTTTTCCACCTAGTTTCCTACATGCTGCTGAAAAAAGTTGAAGGGGCAGTAGGTAAAAATGATTCAGTTTTGAATGCATGAGTGTAACTTTAATAATACAGTAACATTAATTTTTAAGAATAGCTGTTGCAAATTTAAAGCTTAATACTTTATAGTTTTAATATGTTTAATAAAAATAGTTCAAATAATTACAAAGAATCTAATGGATTAATATTTGCTGCCATATATACTTCTGGAATTGAATATTACAACAGAATTAATATTAAATTGGATTTTATATATTATTCAAGACAAGTCTTTATCCCTTCTGACTAGATAGCAAGAAAGCTGTGGCTGGATGCTGTTTCCTCTTACAGGGTTACAGCATAAGCAAAGATCTGGTCACGGTGATTAAAGGGATTGTAAAAGTTACAAGAAACTTTGCAATCAGGCATGAAATTAATTGGTAGATACACTGACTCTATAGGAGAACAGAAGCAAAACAAAAATCCACTGGCTCTGGGAACTAAATCCTGGTGATTCTAATATCAGTTGTTTTTGGAGCAAAAGTAATTGCTGTCAAGAGGAGCCAAAGAAGACCAGGACCCACAGGCTCAGCCTCCTGTTTGTATCAGAATGCTGAGATGGGGATAGTGTGCCCTGGGCAGGGACAGGGACAGAAACATTCCTGCCATTCACTGAATGCACAGCCAGTGCCCACTTCTGCACCTCGTGAGTGCAGCAGGGCAGCTGCTTTTAGTAGCCAAACTAAATGCAGACTGGCACTGAGCCACAGACATCTCCTAAATGACTTTCTTAGGCAGGGACAGAAAAGAAATCCAGTCAGATGGTCTCCAAAGCCACTGCCTAAACCACAGCTCCCTTTCCATAGCCCAACTCTGCCACCTCCAGCTGCCTCTCTCCCTCCTTGCCTGTGCTGTCACAGCCAATGCATGCAAGAGCAAGGCAAAATGTACTTTGTTAAAAGAAAAAGACCATGCTGTGCAGCTCCCTGTTTTCCTTACTTTTGGATTATTGGAGTGTTCAAAATTCTGCTTTTATCAGATTCAATCATCCTCTGTTAAACTCAGCAGAATTCCTCTAAACTTCAGGATGACATTTCCTATCAGTTTCTTCATGTTTCACTAAAATAATATAGATATTGTATATAACCTGCTATTGGAGATTATTCAGGAACATCCTCAGAAGCCAATTAGAAGAAATACCACACTTGGCAATCTCTTTTGGATATAAAGAGGGACTGGTTCTGCCATCTTGCTTTAGTGGGGTTAAATGTACATCAATATACATACAGGAGATACTCATGGCTATAACAGTAACAATTCTGAGTGATAATTGCTGCAATTCAACAATATAGCACCACTGTCATTTGCTGAACCATGGATGAAAAATATCAAAGGGCATATTTGCACTCTATTATGAAGTAATGAACACACAGAATTCATTTCACATCTCACAACTAGAACAGTGCCTGTCAGAAGATGCACTTTGATTTTTAAGTGCAAAATCCACATTTTTCCTTGTGTGCCTTTTAGGCATACCAAGCCATAGCACAGAGTCCACTGGGAGCTATGTTGTTCTAAGAGAATCATGAAAAAAAGAAAATATTTGTGTCTTGGAGGGTGTGGGGGTAGAATTGGGGTTTGGATTTCCTTCTCACCATTCCAGGTCTGATCACTTCAAATAAAATATATGAGAGCTATATCCTTGTGTTTTCCTTGCCCTCTCTTGTACTTGCTTGGAATAGGGATGGAAATACAAATGTTTCTGCTTTTTCTGCTCCTTACATAGACCCTGAAGTGGCTAACAGCTGGAATTTGAGGTTCTTTTTGATCTGACTAAATGACAGTAAAGAGAATCAATAGCCAGACTGGGGCCAGACCAGACACTTGCTCTGACTCTGCCCTGTTCAGAAGATCCCTGTAGGCTGGCTAGGTTTATAGTCACTGCAGAGTAAAGGGTACCAGCCTATTCCATGAGCTTTAACTCCTCTTGGCACACTTCTACAGCATCCTCTTGAAGACTTCTGGCAACCGGAGAATGTGAGTAGCTGATCTGGACAGGGATACTGAAACAGCTCTCCTTACACCTTCCCTCCCCTTCAGTACTTGAAGCACAGGAAGTCCCTTGTTTTCAGATTAAGCTTTATATTAATTAAAAATTAAACAGCTAGACAAATGCAATATTTCAATTCTACATTTAAAAAGAAAAACGTGATTGTCATGAACAGACAATCAACAACTAAATACCTCAGTTCCTAGGGGAAAATTAACTTGAATACATTGTACTCAAGCAGCATTTCTGTTTCTCTGCACTTCAATGTGTTGGTCATAAACCCTCTGTGAGAGAGGATACAGGTGCTATAGATGATTGCCTGTATAGACAGGAATAGGCAGGAGCCTGCACATTATGTTTATTGGCTTGGCTGTTTATCCTTTAGGCTAAGGTCGTATGCATTAACCTAGCCACTTCCTAGGTTTATTTTAAAAGGAAAAATAAAACACACGCCTAGAAATGCTAAAATTTAAATGATTCCAGGTGTGGTGTTCAGTGGTCAATCAGTTAGGCCCTTGTTAAATCCTTTGTAAGAGCTTTAATTTGCTCTGTTTCTGTGAGGCATTGGTGCCTGAGCTATCTAGAGGAGCAGTGCAGCTCTGAAATGGATGAGACCTGCACAACTGAGAGCTGAGAAAGTGACTTCACATGGCACTGGTACAACACATGTCCAGCCTGCCTGTCCAGCCTCTTCTGACATGCTGTTATCAGTCAGGAGTGGCTCTGGCTCTGCAGGGGACTGGAGACAACACAGGCACCAGCAGGGGACACAGGGCTCGGTCCTGATGAGGGGAGAGCACTGCAAAGCCTTGGAGGACAGGGGCACACATATGAAGGGAGCAAAAAAGGGAATGTTAGGGAAGAGCTGTAAGGAACATTAATCAAATCAGGGCAATCCTTCCCTGAGCCTTCCTGGTAGTGCCCAGCTGTGTGACCACCCTGGCTCAGCAACAGTGACCACTTGGCAGTGGGCTGGGATATAAAAGAACAAGAAACTAGAGGAGCTGGTTCATACCAGGGGAGTGGAATCAGCAGAACTCTGGTCTTGATTTGGGCTCTTGAGTTCTTTGCAGTAGAAAGGTAGGTGCTTTCCAGATGAACATATGGAAAGTAAACATAGGAATTAAGGTGGAAAAATGAGATCAACTTATTTGAAAGGAGTGGGAATTGCAGTACATATTGATAGATCTTTTAATGAATAGTTCATTAATTTGTTTCATCCAGGCTTGGACTAGAGGTATTTTAGGGGTTATTTAACACCACTAAACTATACTGTACACAGCTATATTGTGCATGTGGAGAGCAAATTGGCAAATGGTCATAGTTCCAGTATTCTGCCTGTGTTGTTTGCCCAGAGACAACTTCTAATTGGTTAAACATCAATTGTATAACCATCATCACATAAGAAAAACTGCACCCAAATGTTGGAGAGACATTGGGAAAAGATCACAGGGAAAAAGATCACAGGAAAGAGCAAGCATTCTAGAGAAGGCAAAATCACGGGGTTCACAAGAGCATGAATTATAGTGACATTTTATTTTTTTTGTATAAATGACTTTTAGACTAAGACACTTGTATCAGCTTCCCCAGAGCTGTATTAATTTTCCAGTTCTGCCATCAGCTTCCAATGTACTTTTGCAAATCACTTACTCTTTGAGAATATAGAAAATACATGTTACTGGTTTCTAGAAACAAAAATGTGATCACCTGAGTCCTCTCATCCCAAATCCAAACTCCATGACCTTCCAGGAAGTAGAGCTCTTTTTAAGATTTCAGTATTCTGAAGGTTGCTGGTGCCAAGGGCCATCCCTTTCCACATAACTCATGGCAACACAGGGGCAGTGCTTATCCAAGTTTGTACTTTTGCTGTGATGGACAGAGCCTCCTCACAGATACCCTCTAAACAAAAAGGTTGAAAACAAATTGCATTTCCTTAGGTGTGGCTAAGCCATATAGCATAAACAGACCTCATTTATCCCTAAGAAAAATACTGTCAGGTTATTTTTAGCCTTCTGAACCAGTCACAAGAAGAGTAACTGGGCAGGGCTTGTGGTTTCTTCAAGCAATCTGCTCATCATACCATTTTAGATAATTCATTAATTCTCTGTGTAGTGAATTCTTTGGGTTTGCTTCTCTTTAGAGGTCAGTAGAACTTTTCTCTGTTCCCCAAGAGAAAAAACCTTACCTAGCATGACACCCAGACTCAGCCAGGACAAAGTGTGCCTGGCAGGTATTTTGTTCCCACCTCTCAGGCTAGAGCCCCTGCACAGCCAGATCTTCAGACAAATATCAAAAGTTGGGCACAAGCTCTTTCCCTTTTTAACTTTTCTCCAGCACACCCAGACACCCACACAGGAAACAGATCCATGGTCTGTCCCCAGACAGGGCATCAGGACAGCTGCCCATGGGCAGGGAGCTGCAGGGGCAGCACAATGACACCAGGTGACCCTTCCAAGGTGAGCTGGCTCAAAGGGCACCCACAGCAGCACTTACAAGCCAAATTTATCCAGGAACCCTTAATGCCATTATTTTAAATGTAGAGTTAATGCCAAAAATAGATCTGGAATCACATCCCAATCACTGAGGTTCCTCAGGCTCTCAACTCTCTAACAGGGGATTCCTCACTGTTTATATCAGCACATTTCTCCCAGCAGATGGGCCATCATTGCCATAGTTTAAGGGATTCACCTGTAACACCAAAACAAAGCTTGTTAAGGGATTAGATTGAAGAACAGAGAAAAGAACAGCTGTTTCTCTTTATAGGTCAAGATAAGAAACATATTTTTACTTTCAGGAAAAGAGTTTAATTTCTAAATACTATAGAACAGTGTTAATCTTTTTCTGACCCAAAGCAGGCTAAATATCTTTCTGATGTAGTAGACATGCCAATTGTTACAGGTAATGTCAGTAATCAGTATAGGGCAATCTTAATTTTCTTTCTTGGAGCAAAAAGAACTTAATTATCTGTAGTTGAGATGGAGTTTCTTGAAATGGAGATCAATAACTACTAAACAAACAGGCCAAAAAAGAATGAATCTAGGGGAATGGGTTGAAATAGTGAGATACATCATGAAATGTGATTAATGACACCAAGGGAAATATAAAATAACATGTTTCCCTGGAAATGGACTGTAAGAGCACAATGTCTGCACAATATTGTACATCTGCAGTTCTCTGTCCTGCCACCTAATATCCAAATTGTCTGCCAGCATAAACACAGCTGCTAAATGTCTTCTACAACTGCAAAAATAATGAATCTCCACTTTTTTCCCAGCTATTGAAGTATGTTTTTACAGAGACAAATGCAATGTTTACCCTTGTTCAACAGGAGAAAATGCCAATGCCCAACATGTATGTCTTATTAACACACGTTGAGAGTCAAATATCACAGATCAAAGAAATGGGATGGCTGTTTTCTAGTATCCTCAGATGAGCTAAGATTTGATGGTTTTGGCTTGAACAGTCTCTCATCTGGTTTCTGCATAGACATATGCTTACCCATCAGTATAAAATCACTATTTTTGTTGGTTTTGACCATCACTACAACAGAATCTGGCAGGATTGTGAAGGAAGGATGAGAAATCTTCTTTTTGTAAACTCTGCTTTCCACATTGTGGATTGGCCTGCAGACTCTGCTGGGGAAGAACTGTGCTCAGCTTCTACCCAGCCTGGAGACATAGGTCTGCAGCAGCTGTGGGCGTGGGAGACTCCAAGTAACAATTTTCATGTTATAATACTAGCCTGGACTGTAAGAAGTAATTTAAGATAATTTACTGGGCTGCATTTACTGAAACAACTTCTTTTCAGAAAATATAACTAAGGAAAACACAAGAAAAATGGAAAATGATAGTCAAGATTTTCAAACACTGAATTTTGCTTAGACTTTGCATAGATGAAGAGAGAATAAATGGGAATAAAAGAATGAGAAATAAAACCCAGAGAAATAAGGCTCCATAAACCTAGGAAGGGTACCAATCCATTTATATGCTTCCTGGAATGCTTAGAACATTTAGTCTTACTGGCCACAAGAAACCACTTTTGTTGTGCAAAAGGTTTCACACGTGAAATTAAGCCAAAAGTTTTTTCACGGCACTGTGGGAAGAAAAAAATAATACTGTACAGTCTGGTGAATTACAGACAGAAATTGGTCTGTAGGCCTGCCTGGTAAAACTTCCTGAATTTATGAAAACACTGTCAGTCCTCTCAGCCTCCTTCAAATCAAAGGCTTGAAATTTTCCTCTTCTGTTGCAGGAACAGAAAACTGGCACCTAATCATGATTAGGCAAGTAAGCAAAGTACTACTGCTGTTCTTGATTAGCTAAGAACTATGAACACACTTGTCTTTTGGCAATTTGTCTCTCCCAACCTATATTCCACTTTTATCTTGTTCATATCTTACAACCATCAGCTGGCATTTGTAGGGCAAGGAATAAGCTTTTCTCTAGGCATGTACATGAACTAGCTTCAGTCCACTTTCCCCCTGGCTGCTATAGAAATGCCAAGAACATTAACCAAACATAAAGGTTAAGGTGAAGGTTATAATTTTTTATCCTGCGAGAAAGCAACACAGATCAGAACTTTAAATAAAATTACAGAAAAAATACATAAGTAATCATTAAAATAGGAAGATTCTGTTGGTCAAACCATCATGATAAGGAGTAGGATACAACTTCAGTCTTTTGTTGGAAGTTCTACTTGTCTTTCTCTATTTATATTATTACTTCCATATATTTAATTGTAGATATTCCCAATCTATTACTCTGCCAGGCAGAACAGTATTTGGATATTACTTTGCCAATAATCCCAGTGATCTGGAGTTGTGCTTGACAGAGTTCAAAGCTGTGATGTGGATGAGACTGTTATGCAGGGGAGAGGGCAGGTCCGAGACCTCGATAAATAATCTTTACAGCAGGTAAGGATTTCTGCCCCCTTGCATCTGGATCTTGGAGTACTCTCTTTGACCATCAGAAGAAAACAAATGGAAGTGGAAATCCAGACTGTCTTGCTGCCAGACTGCAACGCACAGTTGGATCTCCAAACCCAGCTCTCCAAGCTGTTAGGTTTGAGCTTGAACTCCAAGTCTCTGTATTTCTGTTTAATAGCTTCACATTTTAAGTAAAGGCTAGAGCTGAAACAAGCAGTTGCTGCAGCTGAGAGGCTGTGCTTGCATGCTGTTCCCATCCTCTGGGCTGTCCCTGAGGAGCAGAGCTCAGCAAGCTCACAGCACTGCTCTTCCCAGGCAGCATGGCTTGGGATGCTGCCCCACGGGGTGGGATGAGCCTGCAGTGCTAGGTACAGCTGTTGGCTGTGCTGCAGTAAAAGCAGGCTAATGCCTTTAAAGTCTGTGGATTTATTCTATCCCACAGTTATTCTGGCATAAACCACAACAGGAATTTGACTACAGCAGCAATATGAGTAGAGGTGGGTACAAAATACAATGAGAACAGATGTGCTGAAGACAGTGCTGATACTGGGCCCCAAAAGGAGGCAAAGAGCACAGGGCATAAACAATGCAGAGCTGAGTCCTCCTTTGACATTCTGCCTGGAAAAGCAACAATTGAGAAGTGTCAAGTACCAATAAAGAAATATAATTGTGCTCTCATGGTTTTTACACAAGAGGCATCCATATCCACCATGAAAGAAGTGGAGGTGACTGTCAGCCTCATTTATGATATATTTCCCTTATTCACTCTGCTTTTAAAAAAACCACAAGTTTTCCATGTTTATGAATCTGCTCAAACACATGGCATTGCACAAAAACAGACAAATATGACTACAAACTCTCAAAGTAAAAAAGAATGCTTGGATAAGGATGCCAGTCACTGGGAAAGCACCACTTATCATGAAAAGCCCTTGGATGATGCAGATTAAAAGCTTGTCAAATGCAATGGAAAATATTAAGTGGCCTGATCATTACAAGAGATCAGTGTGTGCAATTCCCAGCCACTTCAACGTGAGTTGCTCATAGGTACTGTCCAGTGATGGTTGGACCTGAGGGATTCTAAAGAACCATGAACAGAAAACAAAACCTAGATCTAACTCCATTTCCCCTGTAATGTTACAGGAGAAAAAACAAAACAAAATAAAATAGGAGAAGCAGTTTTCAACAAAACTGTCCTCTTCCTGCCTTAACAACATAATTCATGTTGCCAACAAAACAAATCCAAGTGATCACCACAAACACACACCTCTCAGTCTGCCCTCACTGCTGGCTTCAAACATTTGCTGAGTTTTTACAGCGCTGAAATTATTCCTGCATCCAATCCTGGAATTACAGTGAGGCACCACCCTGTCTGTGGTCACAGGCTGCACGGACAAAGCCTTGAAGAGAATGCTGGCTGCTTCCTCTGGTGCAGCAAGGGTGGAAGGGGGCTCCAGCTGCCTGTGCCTCCCCACCCCTTGCCAGGGATTCCCCTCCAAACCCCAGGGCTGCCAGGACGTGCCAGGGATGTGTCTGCAGCTCCTCCTCTCCAGTCATCCCCACTGCAACCTGTCATCTTTTCCCTGTAGCCACACAACGTTTGAAAGAACAGAACTGCGGGTAGGATACCTTTCATAATAATAAATAGGAATAGAAGTGCTTTTGTGAATTTAGGTCAATGCATCACCCTTAGAGTGCATTATAAATTCATCAGAATCACAGCCTGAAGAAAATTTTATTCTCTGGCACCAGCTGCTTTTAGCCACGCCACAGATCTTTAGCAGAATTTAAACTCCAGATTAAGTATTGATTGAGTTTAAATAAATTATAATATGTTATAATGAGAAAGCTAGACTCTGCCTGGTATAGATGGTTTCCCTTTTTACCTCCTTTCTCACCTCAAATATTAATAAATTTATTCACTGCATTTTAACTGCACTGAACAACCAATTCAGAAATGTATAATACTGAAGTGCTAACTTAAGTAGCATCTTCACGTACTTGACACAAGAATGAATAGAAATCGTAAACTAGGTACAGAATAAACATATCAACTTAAAGGACTATGTGAATAGAAATAAATTCCTAAAGAATTAGCTTAGGGGGAAAGTAAATGCAAAACTGCAGCTTATATTAACATTTGATTACATTTCAGATGCTTTGTTCCTTTTTTAAGGTTTGAAAATACCTCTGTGGTGATGGCCACCAACAAGCTGCAACACAATGATGCACTCTTCTGTCACGTTCAGCAGCATCAGCTGCCTGTACACTCAGCACGTTATTTCTGGAGGACTAACAGATGAGCCTATCATTTTAAACTCCATTTAATAGGCAAAGAAAACTTGCATGAGCAGGTATTCAAAATGTAACTGTGATACTGTTACCATAGTCAACTGAAAAACACAACAAGCCCAAATTTTACAGAAAAGAAAACAACAACTATCTTCTGTACTGCTAAAAGAGGACAAGAGGACACATAAGGACATATAGTTTTGTGTTTGACCTATTTTGGTTGATTTAATTTTCAGATTTTGTAAGCCAAGCTCCAGTGAGTTCCTGAGGAAAAAATTCTAACTGGCATTTTACTGTGAGTCAAACCTCACACAAAAAGTGCTTTGTGAATCAAGATAACATTAGAAGCTGTCTAGCTGCACGTACCAAAATACCAGTTTGAACCAAAAAAAAAAAAAAAAAAAGCTCTGAAATGGGCTTCTAGTAGCAATAATACTTTGCACTTCTGAACTACGTTTCAATTCGAGATCTCTAAATATTTTGCAGTGTGTGACAATTAAGTCTATTACTTGGAAACTTCAGTAGAAAACAATTGTCATAATTTTACTGGTGAAGAAACTGAGGTATAGAGAGGTTGAATGACCTTCCTAAGGTCTTACAGCAAACAGGATTCCAGTGCATCATCAGAAATGCCAGGCAGCATTTTGGAACTTCAGCAAGGTCATTAACTCCCCTTTCCAAACAGCCTATCTGCTATATGTTTACTAATATTTCACCAGCTTTGTGAGCAATAGAATTCATCTCTTCATTTAAAGGTAGCTTATTTCCTGGTGCTGTTCTTACCAAGCTGATGACAGGAGCAGTAATTCTTTTAACGAAAGTGCAGACACTTTGGGGTATGACTGCAATCCAGATAAAGTCCCCTTTGAGATGGAATGAGTGCCTGAAATTGCACATAGCACCACACTGCATACAGACATAGAGTGATAAAATTGAGTCTAGTTAACACAGTCAGCAATCATCCTTTTTTAAGAGACAGCCCTAGAACTTTACCAGCAATATTGTTCTCAGAATATACACATAGCAGGGTCATGATAATAATTTCTCTCCTAAGTTCTTCACTGTGAATTGACATAGAAAGCTTTGGGTCTGACTGTTCTTTTCTAGTTACCACTGAACAGCTGTGTTATTTATTGCTTTCTTTCCATTCTCTGCTAAGAATGAAAGAATGATGCAATTGCTTTTTTTTTTTTCCTGAAAAATATAAGTAATGGAGGATGTCTCTTTTTAAAATTAGACCTTACACTGCAGTTAGAATAATCTAGCTCTTCTTTGGGGCACTAATAAAAGCAAGAGGCAGTGGAATGAGATTTTGCAGTGCTGTACATTTTCACCTGCCCACTCCTAGTTAGCTACCACTGGAACCTTCTTGGTATTTAACCCTGCACATCTAAGCTTCATTCTGGCCAAGCAGGGTTAGCAGTGGCACTGGTCTGTAAGTGCATTGCTGCAAGGGTGTATCCAGAGGCCTTCAGGGATTAGCACAGAAATGCCATGAAGATGAACATGTTGCCTAAGCCCCATCTGTGACCAGGGTTGTATATCCACTCTCTGGATGTGGCAGCCCAGTGTGAAATTGAGGAGCAGTGACAGGGAGGGGGGAGATGGAGTTCAAGGATCAGGCAGCAAGAGCACACAATGAACAGTTGTACCTGTTACACTGTAGGACAAGGGAGGGTGTTGCTGTATCAGCAGGCTTTCTTCAACATTAATCCTGAATCACTGTTGTAGCATGATTGTCTAGGAATGTGTGAGGGACTTCCCCATGGCCTGGATGTAACCAGTTATTTTGGGGAATGAAAGAGGTTCAAATTTGATAATCCCCACCAAAAAATCCCTATGCATCTTATACTGCTGTATGGTAGATGCAGAGAAGGAGGTTCAGGTATTGCACTTCCCACCTGTATGCATTTCCATATATCCATCAGTTTGTACATGGAAGCACTCAGGAAGAAACAGCAAAAAGTGTGGCTAATAGCAGTAGCAGTGCTAACCCACCTGGGTCATGGTTGGGTAGGGCAAAGATGGCTAAGACTATCACAGCTGCAGAGCATAAAAATATTTTCTTTATTTCTAAAATTCTTCTCCTTTTCTACAGAGGTAAAACACCTTTGGAAATCTTTGGACAGACAGATAATTGATCTAATGCATGAAGCCAGTGGTCACTGTATCATACAGATCTGATACATTACAGGTTATTTTTTTCCATGCATTTTTATTTTTATCTGACAGCTTTATATTTGTATGCTGTTGTTTTGTCTTTGCTTGAAAAACAATTGAATTTTAGATTCATAAAATAACAGAGACCATGCACAGACCTATGTGATGATGGCTAGCTACATCTGAAAATCCTTTAGCCTGAAAGCCTGGCAAGAATCTGAACGGAAGTGTTAAAGCAACCTGACAGAAATCCCCTGCAGTGCTTAAGAAAAAAACTCAGCTCTCCCTCCTCCCAGCTAAACCCTGAAACAAGGTCAATGCACTAAAAGGCTCTGGAAGTAATTTTTTTATAAATAAATATCCTGGGGAATTAGTGCAGCAAGTGGCACAGTCATGTCTCTAAAATAAAGATAGCTGAGTACAAAAGCATTTCCTTTTCGTGCTAGGGATGGCACACATCAGTCAAGGTGAGATTAAATGCACCTCTGATTACATGCTACAGAAGAAGCAATATTTTTTTTCTCAGGAAGAAAACTTGGATCATAACCTTGAATCAGCAAGTTAAGTCCATGCCTAGTGTTTGTGAACAATCTTTGACATGCTGGAGTCACAGACCCCCGAAAGGACACTTGGGCCCTAACAAGTAAAATGCAGGAGGAAATTCAGAAGTCTCCCAAATTTGAACTAGTCCTGAGTTTCCAAAGCTTTGGTGGCTACTCTGCTGACCAGATTCTGGCACCCTGATAGTCACCTCTGATTGACCCTGCCTGTCATGGCAAGTGCCTTTTTTATCCATCTGATCTGTTCAGATACTGCATTACGGAACAGCAGTAATTAGTTTTGCTTTAAAAGGAATCAAAAGTTCCTATGACTGCAATCAATGGCAACCATTTCCCTCATCAACAGGGCATGAATTATACAAATATTCACTGTAAATCTAAGTAAGGCAACTGAAGAAGGTGAAAAAATTACATTCTTTGGCAAGGACGTCATAATTCAGGAATTTACGCATTATTTGGTGACATCAATGGGATGCTTTGCCCTAGCTTGGATCAGTTTTTTGAAAATTATTTCAGCTCTTCCTCCTTCCACTTTAATTTTATCCAGAAAGCTTCTCTTTCATTTGCTAAAAGGAGAAGAATATGAAAGAAGGGGGATCATTTAATCACAAATCCACTTATCTTCACTGCATCTGTGGTGTTGTTCCCTAAGCAGTAGTAATCTCCTACATTCAGGAAACCTGTGCAGGTTTCTCACAGGAAAAGCACAACATCTGAGCCAGTGTGAATTCAGCAGTTGAGGACTGGAAGAAATAAAAGAAATTAAAACCCAAGTTAAATAAAAGTCCAAACCAAAACCTTTTAATTTCTTCTTCATCAGGATATTAAGTAGCAGCCATTTAAATGCAGAAGATATTTATGCCTTCCTCTTTTGGAGGAAATTTCCTAAGGTTTAAAATGCAGATAAAAGGCTTACAATTCTATATTAGCAGAGCCTGATTTTCAGTTGTGCTTATCACTGCCTGCCATGCAGCTGGCTTGCTTTCTTTCTTTGAAAGTTGGAGGTTCTTTACACAGAAATTATGTTTTCAAAATACAGTTGAGAATCCTGATGTTATAATCATTTTCAGAGCCACTATGTACATTACTAATTGTGTACATGAGTCCCTTGACTGACTCCACTGCACATGCTGAGATTACCAGCTACCAAAACATCATTATAAATTATAAGGTAAGGAGAATGAGGCCTTATATTTCTGACTTGGTGAAGGTGTTGATAGCTTGCAGTGAGTGGAAATTCTTGTAAAAAATGAGGTTGGAAAATGTTCTTTTTCCTGAACTGTTAAAATGATAAATACTAAATAAACAGCTGCAAGTGAAATGGTTCCCTGCTGTCCAACAACTACTTTTCTAAACACCTAAGGAAGTATTCATAAATACAGCCAAGTTTAGGTCTGATATCCAAAGTAAATAAGGTACACACCAAGTACTGGTCACTTCATAGTTTTTTTCCAATGTATTCTTTTAACTTGCAAGCAGGAGCACGTCTAATACTCCACAGTTCCCAATCCAGGAAAAAATTGCCAGAATATTTTAACTGGACATTGCTGAAAACTACTATAAATAGGACAAAATCAGCAAATAATTAGCCAAGAAGGAAATGTATATGCACAAGGAGATATGCTCCATTTTTTATATTTCACAGAGAGAAGAATAAACTCCCATCTTATGTTGTCCTTCCATAGTAGTCCAAACATCTTGGGAGCTGAGTTATGAACTAACACAGATTTGAAATACTGTGAGGAGTGGTTGAGGAAAAATGAAACGTGGTTGCTTTTGGCCAATTTAAAATGTACAAGCTTGGACTACAAGTCATTTAAATATATACAACCCCTCTCTTATCTTGAACGTGATCACAGCTGTCGCCAGGGAGTAGACAAGAAACTGCTTGGCACTCTGTTTCTGTTAACTCCTTCAAAGAGCAAACATAGTTCACATTACAAAACTTGTGGGATTCTTTCCTTTAGAGAATAATGTAAACAAACATCTTCTTATTTAATCTCTTTAATTAAGTGTTATTTACTACCAGTTTCTGAAGCACTTCAGATAATAAAACACAAATCCTTGATCCTAGTGGGAATTTTAAATGTAAGATTTTTGGGTTTTTTGTTTTTTTTGTTTTAAATACAGTTACTCATTAAATGTTTTAATTATGGCTTTAGGAATTTTAAGAAAGTCTCATAATTTTTAAATGTCTTGATCTCTATGTCTTAAAAGGTAAGTAATTTTTTGACCTACATTAACTGTTTCAGACTCTTTTAATGGAATATGCAATCAATACATTAATGACATCCCGTGCATTAGCACTGAATATAGCAGAAGGTTAAAAGGGGCACAGGTTTCCCATGAAGCCTTTTTAATTTTTCCTTTTCAGGATTTCCCTGAATCTGGGAGTGGGTAGATCCAGTCCTAGATCTGCTACTAGTCTGGAGAATGATGCCACAAAAGCATTTGTCATCCCTTAACTATCACATGGTATGTATTTTTCAATTCCTGTACATTGCTGTCAATTGCATATGAAAGTTCAGGCCATGTGTGACAAGGGTCTCAGTCTGCAGGAGAAAGGCTGCAGATGTGGGCACAGGGCAAGGAACCAGGAACATTCTGCAGAACTGGAAAGGGACTAAATTATGGTTTAGGCCCCCCCTTTTTTTTTTTTTTAATAATGTAGTTTTCTTTTTTTTTTTTCTTTTTTTTTTTGTGAAATAACTTTACCGATTTTAAATTCAGATGGTGGAACAGAAAGGAAAAAAAAAAGAGATTTCTTGCTCCTACTAAGATTATTTTATCAATTTCTAATTTTAGTTCTTTTCACGTTTTGTTTGTTAGGCATAACTGGGTCAACACTTTCATTCTTTCAGGTTGAAAATCCTGTCTGAAGAAAAGAAGTTACTTGTCACGAAGCAAAGCAAATGACTGTGAATAATTTATAAGAAAGTAAAAATATTCTGCTTTTGAGATTTTTAACAGGAGAACAACCCCAAGTTATAAATTATTATAATTACACTGGAATATGCTCTCCATCCTCTTATTCTTTTGCTCTGCTCACTGCCATAATACTTCTTGCTCAAATGGGTAACAGTCTCTTGAGCAGCACAACCATGGGTCCTCTCAGGTCTGGGGACAGTTCCCTTCAGACTTTATCAGTTTATCAGAATTTATCAGTTCTCACAACCCTGCTCCACTCTTCTCAAGATATTTATCAGAACTCCTGCAGGTTTCTCTCTTCAAAGAGAATAAAATACAAATATATATCAAAGTCCAGTGGGATGTGAGGTGGGGACTGTCACACAGCTGGGGGCTCCAGAAGCAAAACTGGAGATTCTGGGAACATTATTAAGCCACATCACAGATCTGCAGCCCCATGTTCAGGTGCAAAGCAACACTGAGAGAGAGGTAGGGAGTTAAATTCTTGGGGTTTGTTTAGTTCCAGCTCCTAAAGGCCACAGTGTTCAGAGGTATTAACATAACATAACATAATTGTTATACTACAATGTATTTCTCTGTATAAAGATGGCAAAACGAAGAAATACAGTATATTTAATGGAAAAATAGAGATTACAGCAACTTGGTTTGCTGAGAAACCATTTCCACTAATGCTCTTATTTACATGTCTGAAATGAATGTGTCAATTCTCTGTGCCTCCAAGGGAAGAAGATGAATTACTTAATACCAAAGTCTGTCACTTTTTAAAATGTTTTTATACACTTTCTGCAATACAACATCTCTAGTGTACTAATAACTGGAGAGGAACCTGCCTAAGAGTTGTCTCTTCAGGGGAGCATTGCAAGGTTTTCATCTTCAGGGTTTTCCCTCCAGGGAAGGGCCCTGGCCTCTATCAGGCCCTGTGCCTCCACACCCAAAATCCCCCTAAATCTCTCCATGAAAAACTAAATTCTTGATTGACACACATTTTCCCCTCATTTATCACTCAGGGAGGATGTCAAAATTCTTGGATCAAAAGTTGGTGGGGGAGTTGAGTTTCATTTTGAAGTGGAAGACCTACCTAAGGAATAGGGTAAAGCTCAGGCTTGTTGTAAACAGCCCGGCTTTATATTTGCATTTCTGGGGCACTAATAATTTTAAATTTAAGTCCACAAATGTTAGACTTCGGAAAAGTCAAAAATATCTGTGACTCAGTTATCTCAGAACAGATTCTGAGCATCTCAACTGATTGGTCACAGACACATTGAGTTCCAAGTGTGCATGATATCTTTTATTTTTTTTACACACTATTTATATCTGACCTTATCTGACCTTCTATTCCAGGACACTAATTAGATTTCTCTGAGCTTTGCAGTCATTAACAATCTCAGTGGAATTGCACCTTTCCATGTGGGAATTACACTTCCCACTTATTCTCTTTGCTACCTACAAGCTTGAACCAAAATATCCACACTTCTCCTATTTCATTCTTATCCAATCACTTGTTATGCATTCATAAAAAACATTAGTGCAATTGAGCAACTCAAATCTGTGCATTCTGCCTGTGTATAAATGAAGATGTGCTTTGATTGCACTAGAAATTAAAGTTTATTAGTGACAGTTGTACTAATAATTAAAAATAAATGATCCCAAGCAGGTCACTACTGAACAGTATCCAATATATGACTGGTCTGCAGGATTTTCAGGAGAGTAATTTGCTGACTACCCTCTAGTAAACTTTTCCCTGAGTTCAAAGCAGCCTTGGGTAGTGCTGATCACCCTTCTTGTGATTTTCAAAACTCTCTCTGTGATTTTAATACCCAGTTCTATTAACTTCAGCACTAGGCCTGTTAATCCTGTAGGTAGGTTAGAAAATCTTTTACTGTATGCCAGTGCTTCAGAGATTATACTGCTAATCACTCACATTTAGCTGCCACTATCAATATGAGAAGGGAAACAAAGCAGAAGAGACAGACAAGCTTGAATTAACAGACATATCTACCCCATATGTTTTTTGCCTTTTTCTGAGCAAGAATAATTCAGTGCTCTCTCTGTCATTCTTATCCTAAAGTTTTGGATCCCAAAGCACCACATAGCTTTGAGCAAAGGGTGGTCTGGAGATCAATAAACATTTTTGGGGAAGGGGATTCTTTTGTTCCCTTCAGGGGGATATTTGCTTATTGTAATATGAAAAAAAAATACTAGTTTTGATCTAGAGATATTCCTATAAACAGAATGTACTTGTGCATGAAATGAGTGAAATTTAGTGTGACATCATCTCTGGATGTGATTCTGTGATCCTCAACTAGAAAAATGTTCACCTGAACACTGAGAATTGTTGAACTCTCCTCACCTATAATGTAATGGCCTTTAGAAAAATGGTAAATGAGCACTTGTATTTTCAACAGATTTTACTCCAAGGAGATCAGCTGTTGTGCTCAGTCAACCTGTATTTGTATTCTCCTCCTTAGGGGAGAGAAATGGGAGATATTCTGTGATTGTAACTGTATTTTCACCTTTTTTTGGTCTTGGTTTATGGAATTTTCAGTGTTTTTCTTTAAGCAATTATATCCATATTTTTTGTGTTTGGAAATGTTGTCACATGGGAAGGTGGCTGTTACAATCAACAGCTGAATTGCAGAGACCACTGAGAGCTGCCAAATTATAACCAGGGCTCACTGAGAGACTAAGGGAAATCAGGACATATTACATGTCAGACTGAGAATATCCTTATATAGTCAATAGAGAGTCATGAAAAGTTTGATTTTTGTAGGCTTTGGAGTGAAAAGAAATGAAAAAGGCAAAATTCCTGGATTTCATGAAGACTTTTCATTGCTGCTTATTTTAAAGACATATTTAGAAGAATATAAGACTTATTATACATGTTAGTGCTCTTCCATGGGAAGGAGAAAGTTAAGTGAAAATTAAGTCCAGAAAGCTTATGTTTGATGCAAGATTTATTGGTACTGTAGCCAAAGATTTCTCACAACCTCTTGTCTTTGTCAGAAAAGGTTCAAGAAATAGCTTGATGCTGTCTTTCTTCCTCCACACTGCTCTTCCAGGGTTGAGTTGCTACTTGCTTTTATACTGCTCAGTTTAGGATGTTACTGCACTGGAATGACATCTACTTTTTTTAGAATATTATTTTATTTACTTAATTGAAATAATGCATTGACTCATAGTGCTTGGATTCTATTTTGTGTGAGCCTAAAATTAAACTCTGTGTCTGACTCTCTCTAGCCTTGAAGTTGATATCATATAGACTGATGAGAAAAGTAGGTGGGCCATTGTGAGTTTGTAGACATCTCCAGTTAAAGTTCCTTTGTAAAAGTACAAAGGACTGAACATGGTGTAAGGCAGCCAAGCACTGAAATATTTACCATGATAAATTACTTGCTTTATTATAGCTGTGTACTGGGGCAACTACTGAAATAGCAATAATACAAAGTAATTTATGCCTGTGGGTCTTAGGTTAATAGAATTGCTAATAATTTTCTTTTACTTCATCCTAAAAAACTTATTATGGCACTTTTCTGCTACAGGCAAAAGAAACAGAAAAACTCTCTGTATATTATGGATTGAAAATAAAGGAGAATTGAGGGAAGTTAAGTTTCCTTTTTTATGCTGTGTGTGGAAAACCACATGAGAAAATATACTCACATACACTTGCAGAAAGGCACTTTTGCCTCCTGTAATGCCAATTAGAGAGCACAGACTTACTTGTTTTTCTAAGACAGTGTGTGTCTTCATAGGCAGAGTAGGAGAGAAGACGGATGCTGGAGATAGTCCTGAGCAGAAATCTAAATTTATTCCCATCAATGTTGAAAAAGTGATTTGAACCCTGTTTTCCCAGAGAAGAAAAAAGAACCTGATCAGAAATGTCTCCAGACCTCCTGGGATGAAAAGCGATTACTGAGAAAACCTTCAGGAGAAGGGAGAACAACTAAGAACAGAAAAAACAAGTACTGTAAGAATTATAAAAACAAATAACCCTCCAACAAACATTAATCAGCAGGAAAAGATACTTCTTAAAGGCTGGAAAATATAGGAGTAAACAGAGAATTGACAAAGGTGAAGTTTAGCTCATATAGCAAAAGAAATTATGGAGATTGCCAAAGGATTTTCAACTGTACACACAAACAGAACAAGGAAAATAAATGTGGTACCACAATCATCTGAGAAAAAGAAAGAGACATGGATTAGACTCATGTAAATGCACAGAAGTATGAAAACAGACAGAATAAGAAGTGGGATAAAAAGCTGTATTGCTTTTGTACAGAACTATCATGGCATATCAGGCCATCAAACTACCTGGCAGAACTGATTTGCTGACAAAGGAATTATAAAAGATTAGATGCTTGTGATTAAGGCATTTGAGGGTGGTGCCCCATAAGAAATTAGTTCATTTGAGGAGGAGAGTACAAATGGTGATGGGACACCACTGTGTTATGCAGAAAGCAGAACTTCTGGACTGGACACTTCTAGAAGCTTCTTTTCTCCAAGAACCACCTTAGGAGCAGATGCTGTTTCATATTTTCAGTAATGATTGCCATAGAAAAGAAAGAAGTACGATAATGAAATTTAGTGATGGCACTGAAAAGAGGGAATTGTATGTATAGCTGATATTCCAAATACCATGGAGGAAATTCTAGTTGACAATGGAAAAAAGTGACAGTAACACAATAGTAGAAAATTCAAAGGGAATGATAATTTTAACAAAGAACATTTCAACCCAGGGTGTTGGAATGGAAAAGGGTATGGGAAGATCACAGGATAGTTATACATCCCTTGGAATTCATTTCTGAAAGAGGGAAATGCAGTCCTAATCTCTTAGGTGCAGTATTTCACTGATGAGTAAATACATTGTTGACAAGTTGTGTAGCATGTACAATGATAGTTCACTCAGAAAATCTATGTTAAAATATGTGACAGATGAGAATTGCTGAAGCTATGCTTATTTTGTTAAGGAAAAGAGCAAATGTACTATTTTCAGGTAGAACTTCAATAACAAGCCAACCTGGAAAAGCACACATGACAGCTTCCATTGTTGTGCAGAGATGACCTTATTGCACACCCCAAGACACTGGCTGCCCTTTGCTCAGGTCTTGGCTGGTGTCTGGCTGCAGCCTCTCACTTTGGGTATAGCTGCATCCTTGTTGCAGAAGCCCCTGTGTGCATTCCTCAGAAATGCAGAGTAAAGGAGAGCCCAGCATGTTTCTGCCTGGTGACTCTGCTGCTCTTCCTCAAGTGAGGTCCTTGGGCAGACTCTGCTCTCCCAGCTCACCTTGCCAGGGCACCAGGCTCTGGGTTCCTCTCAGGACTCAGATCAGGGGCTGCCTTCTGGCTGGATGAACCTGCACGTCCTGGCTGCAGCAAGGCAGTGAAAAGGGAGAACTTGTTCCCCCTCTGTGACACCAAGATGTGTTAATCACTCCATCCTCTGAGTGGCCCCTCATCAGTTCAGAGCTACAGTTCCCACAACAGCCAGATCCTTAATTTGGCTACCTGTTTCCACTCAATAAACTGCTCAGTGCAGAAATAATCAGTGTGAGATTTCCTGTCCAAAATCATCACCTGCTGCCTGTGTGCCTGCTCCTGGGTACCCACTGCAGTCAGTGAGCAGCTCTGTTGGCCACAGGACAGATCTGCAGGCAGCAGCAGCAGTGGTTTGGCAGGGTGCAGAGTCAGGCTGGTGACCTCCTTATCTGAAATCTGGTGTTGCTTGGGACTACTGTGATACAGATAATCCTTTGACTTAATTTAGAGCTGCTCAACAGGCAAGAATCTGTTTTAGCTCCACGAAAGAGAGAGTTCTTTCATAAAGATGGTATAAGAATAAGAAGTGTGATATTTTTTGACTGCTATTCTGGTTATGCTCACATGCTTGTCCAGCGTGCCTATGGGTCATATAGCTCATGACTAAGTTCCTTTTCTTTCCTACATGATGAATCTGTAACCAGTGAATCTACATGCAGGCAATCCTACATGAGACAGAGCCAGCAGGAGACAAAATGAGGCAAAGAGGATTGCATCTGACAGAGCTGTTTAAATAAATTGTTAATTTTCTTAGAATACCGGGGGACCTGTCTGTAGCACCAAATCTCCATAGCTTGTAATCTTATGAGCCATCTGTCTCCATGTGTACTGGAGAAGGCTGTGGACTTGGGAGGATGATGAAATATTGGGATATAAATATTGAGGGGGTGGGAGATTATTCCAATATCTAATCTAGCATCTCACAAGCTGATGCATTCCCCAGCCTCCTACTGTGCTAAGGGAATACAGGGCACTCAAAATTTTCAAGGTCTGAGCTCTGAAATGCAGATACATTTAGCAAATTTGGTAAATTTTACTGTTAGTTGGATGAATATACCTGAATTTCATTTTGCTTTTAAATAGATAATTATCCACTAAAAAGAAAAATGTTATATTAGCATTATATGTTGTAAACAATAATCCAAAACATAGAAAAAACAGTCCATTCAATTCATATACATTTAAGACCTACTGCAAACCCATGTTTTCATTCAGCTTTGCAAAGGGCAAGGAGTAGGTTAAAACTAACTAGTACTTGTTTATCTTTTTATAGGAGAGATGTGTCTTGGAGGAAAAGAGCTCCTAAATTCTTAGTGGTTTAGGGCATATATTGCATTTACTTTCTGTAATTACTGAACTCAGTATGTAATAGTGTCCTAGTTTAGGGCAACTTTGAGAGGAAACCTCCCAGTGGGGTCCCTTTGAAAGCAAATTCAAGCGGCCCCTCCCTCCACTGGTTTCGAGGGAAGTGGAAAAATTTTGTTTAACAAGCAAAGTGCTCACAAACATGGAAAAATGAATACTATTAATCTCATTGTTCTGAAGAGGTGGCACATTCAGAGCGAGAGTCCTTTTCAGGGAGTCTAGCTCAGCTCAGTGTTTCTCCTGTTCCTCCTGTGCTGGAAATGCTGCGACCTGGGCCCGGTGGGCAGCAGGTGAGCTCCCGGTGCTTTTCTGGGCTTTCAGCCCAGAGCAGGGCTGAACAGCTCCAAGGAAAAGAAAAGCCACAGGCTGGGGAACTTCTCACCTAAAAACTAACTAAAAAGCAAAGCAGAGCTCTCTCTCTGTCCGTGCTGCAGACAGCACAGTCCATGGAAGGACGTGGAGCAGCGAGAATGGGTTGTGCAAACAAGAACCAGCAATAAAGGTGCAGAACTTCATATCCATTGGGGATACAAGCCTCATAAAGTCACCTTAGGACACAGGATCTCTTCTTTTTAGTCTAAATTAAATATTCAAAATGAGGTCAGGTCTGTGGCCATGAAATGAATTTATTTATATATCCCTCTCCTGAATAATGATGTGACTTCTTTGAAAGACTGATAAATATCAACTCACAACCCCTTCAGTGTAATAATTCATGTCCTCTGTGGTTTTAGATCTCAAGGGAGACAATATATTCTTGTGGTAGAAGATAAGAGCTTTAGGAGACCTGTGTTTAAATTCTAGTTTAAGAACTGCTAGGTCTGAAAGAGTAGGAACCAAACTGTATCTTTAGAACTATCCTTCAGTCACCTTTCTTTGGATTTCTCCACTGTAGCAGTATTTATATGCCTACGTAAAGCAATTTAAAAATCTTTGCCTGAACTGTATGCATATTTTTAATTGGAATCTATTATGTATTAATTATAATTTACAAAGAAAGTATCACACACTTCAAGTTCTTTCAGTTATTTTTAGACTCATGCTGTGAAATGCAACTCCTGCATTTTAATAAATATTAAACTGAATGTCTTCTAACTCTGAAAATTATTGACTGTAAAACTCAACACAAAATCACTCTGTTAATTCTCCTTTAGCCACCTAATTAAACAAAGCACCAAGCCTTCCCACAGAAAGTGAAAACAAGAAAGCACATCTTCTACCTTAGCCCAAATCACCATCCAAGTCCTATTTTGCTTCCTTTGCACTTAACTAACATTCCTATTTTTTGATATACAGGAGATTGATACAACTTTTATAAACCAATAATCAACAGGTCTCTAGGTGAAAGAAATGCCACACTGAATAATGTAAAAAGTCTTACAAACCAGACAAGAAATATCAATTTTCCCCTTCTGATTAACCCCAGTGAAAGCACATTGCACGGATGGAATGAGATCATTATAATCTTGATATAAATATATACATATATACACTGGCACTTACAGCATTTTCCAAACTTTTCAAGAGTTCTGTCTCCTGTATGGAAGATTTTTCTTTCTGGAATTCCTAATCATATATTTGAAAAAAAAAAAAAAAAAAAAAAAGATTCCACTGGAGGAAGATGACAGAACAGTAGGTTTCTCAGCTGAACAGCACTAATGAATATTGACAAAGATGAGTGTTTTGTTGTGATCCAAGAATATGTATAAACAAGTTTAGCCAGAAATTAGAGGTAGAATAATCTTTATAAAGGCATGATGGAGTAATGCAGAAATCTGCAATGTAATAAATCGGCCAATAGCTAAAAGAATTTTGCAGTTTTGATAATTTAGAAGTAAGTTCTCTAAGGGACATTAACAATGGATTTCAGACATTTGTTAGAGAATAAATCATGCTCTAATTGCTAAAATGCTTCCAATGAACTAGAAAGCACATGGCAGTGCAGAGCAAACAGTGTTACCAACCTTGTCAGAATCTCCAAAACTGCAGTATCTGCATGTGAAATAACAGCACCCTCATTTAACCCTTTATTTACATGCTCTTTTTGGAAATAAAAAGAACTTGCCTTAATCTGAGATGTGTGTATTTTTAGAGCCATTAAACTATCTTTTTAAAAATGAATGTGCAACTGAGAATACAGATTCCTTCCTTTTTATAAATGCTGAAACATTGTATAATCTCTTTCTCCTAAATAAAACTAACAAATTCAATCCAAATACCCAGTAGACAAAATCTATGTCCCATTATTAAAAAAATATAAATCTGAAAATTATATATTGGCTCTCAATCTTGCTACTTGAGAGCTACAAACACCTCTTGGACATAAATCTTAACTTCATCCTCACTATTTTACTGTAGAGAAAAAATTGCTCTTTGAAGAACCTCAGGGTACAGACAAAAGAAGAGGTGGGAGGAACATATTTATATTCACCTCATCAGGAGATATTCGGGCTAAATAAAATATAATGCATCATTATCCATTTGTTTTTGGCATTTTCAGTAGTTGTCTCAGTAGGAGGTTGTTGGGACTTGATACCAAAAATGGTGTATAACCCTACAAAAATTCCTCCTAGAATCAGGTTAACTCATGAGACAGAGATGCAAATTTCTTTTAATGACTTTGGATATTTTCTAATGGAAAACATAAAGTACATAATATATTATGAGTTGATATATAAAATATCATAGAAGCATTTTTCTTAACAAGGCATAAAATTGTGGATATGTGGTATACCATATATAGAAGATAATGCCTTTTTTTTTTTTTTTAATTTTTATGCAGAATAACCCAAACATCAGAAGATTTATTGGCTTACTTTTCTCTTTACTGTTCTTTGGTTTGGGCAGATCAGTTACTCAGATTATTGGCCTTATTTCTACACTGTGATCGACACAAATGTGACTTTTCAATTCTCTTTATTTTCTTGCCTTGTATTGGACATGCTGTAATGGCTACACATTAGCAAATGCTTCCAGTTCAACTTTTCAGTGAATTAACCTCTTGAGAGCTGAAAACAAGTGCACTCTCAGCCTGAGATTGTTGCTCACCAAGGCCCTGCCCAGGACTGGCAGATAAAAGCAGAACTCAGCCTGCTCAGCCTCAGTGCAGCTGGGGTCAGCCTCACACTCAGCTACCTCAATTCCCATTCTTGTGTTCTCAGGAACAACTTGCATGAGAGCTTCTGGACCAAGAGACCAAGACATCAGTGATTCAAATGGTGGCACAAGAGGGCAAGCAGAATAATCGACATTTGTCTGCCAAGTTCCAGGTGCAGAATTCTGCTGGGATAAGAGTGGAGTGAGTGAAAAATGATATGATGCTTTACCCTTATATTTGTCCATCCAACAATACAAAAGCAATAAATTGCACATATAGGTCTGGCAACTGTCATAGGGAGTGACAATTCTGAGAGCTGCAGGCACCCTATACTTCAGGATTAATACCTATATCTATTTTAAGTTTTGTAGATACTGTGGGGAAAACACATCAAGGATGTCTTAAAAAATTGTTATGACATATAAGATGCTCTTGTAATCATCAACCAAATGATAAAAGGAACAGACTCCTAATCTCTCTTACTATAGAAAGCTTACTATAAAAATCTTAATTTTTTGTTTATAGAAGACTGAAATCAGTGCAAGAAATGACACTTTCTTATGCAACCTCCTGTCTGATTTTTTAAAAAACAAATTATCTCTGCATTGCTCCAAGCTGCCATGTCTGTGTCTCTGTCAGGAGACAGTCCATCTCAAACAACAGATTGTCAATATCTTGACAGCGATATTGGTCCCACTTCAAAACCCTGTAATATCTTCATAACACCACTGAAAAGTGCTGGTTTACAGCAGTTTAAAGAATGTCTCTTGATTTTTTTGGTACAAAGAGGTTGTCTCTGAGTTGTATTTCTTATTTTTTGGTGAAGACTTATGTAAAAGAAAATAGAACCAAAACCTCCCAGGCTGCCCCTTGTTACACCACTTGCCACCACAACAATCAGCCTGACCCTCTTGTCTTTGTAGCTCCTCCTCAGGCAAGGTTTGGCTGCTCTGAGCTTGGCCTCAGCCTTTTCTTCAGCTCAGTGCTCTGGCCTTCCCTACAGACCACAGACCCAACTGCAGGCCCCACTGTAGGGTGAGTGAAGCAGAGTAACACTTGCTATTTAACATTCAATAGCTGAATCTTCCATTTTGGTGTGCTTTTAATTTATAGTCCTGAGCAACAATCAATGTAACCCTCTGCCCAGAGCCTACCTGTGACAGTGGTTTTGCTAATGGGTGATTTTAAAGGTAATGTTCCTATTTCTAGTAAGAGCATAAGAATTTCAGTTTAACTTACTATGCTGTCAATACCTAACAGTGCTCCTTGCCATAGCAATAAATGCTGTGCTGTTGTAATTCTATCCATAAAAATGCTACAGCTCTGAAATACCAGTAGTAGACAATCTGCCATCTTTCTATTGGAAGCATTATTTCTGTGATATACTATAGGATGACATGATAGCAAATGCATGGTTCTAAGAATCCATGAGTACATTAAAATAAATCTTACCTTACATCAATGTGAATACAAAGCTCTTTTAGTGTGCTGCTTTTGGATATTACAAACTAAACTGGATCAGGCTGGATTAGTACTTTCAGAGATTACCAGCAACTATGTTCTTCATGCACTAGTACAAAAGATAACAAGCTATTTGAGCACTTATTCCTTTATGACTATCCCAAAATCACCCCAAGAGAGGGTGTGATGTAACATGCTGTTTAAGAAAGTGCCATCTTTAGGAAGAACATAAAACAAATGCCCAGCTAAGATCGGACTGCAAGTACCATGATGTTGGTAGCTTTCCAGCTGGGATATTGATATTTATAACACAAGAGGTAAACAAAATAAAATGTGAAGGTACAGTATGGCTCTGTTCTGAAACAAAGTTTTTCGCAGCTTTTGTTCTCAGGGTGCAGCAGTGCAGGAGTTAATAACAAGATGCTTTCCTGTCTGTTGATGCCTGCTGAACTGGCTGTGGAAGGGCAGGGCCTTTTCTACAAGGCAACACCCCTGCAAAAACAGTCATCGATTTTTGTCCTATTTTTACTTTCACACTTTTTCTATCCCATCTGAATTCAAAGAAAATCTCTGCAGGTATAAAAAACAAATCTGAGGCACTGTTACAGATATTGAAACTAACTGATTGTAACAAACTGCTTAAAAACATCTTCTACATTTAAATCGAAGGCTTATTTTAATAGAGAGACCTTCCAAACTGTGTCCATAAGGGCTTCAAGACAAGCCTGAGTAACTGTGGGTAATTACAACTATTCTGTAAGAGCAGCTGCCTTGAGATTCCCCTCGTGCTTGGCCAAGGCTTTGGAGAGGAGGAAGAGCCCTTGGCCAGTGAGGCTGGGCAGGCAGAAGGACAGGCTGGGCTCACAGGGTGCTCCTGTGAGCAAGGACAGAATTCAAAATATTAAAAAAGCAAAGACAGCCATCAACCTGCACAATGCCAAAGCTCTGCTTTTTGTTAACGTAACAAAATCAATCACAGTGAAAAAGTTTGAGAAACTTTTATATGCAATGCTCAATAAACCAAAAAAATTTTGGCAGACTCCTGGCAAATAAAAATGTTATTGCTAGGCAGACACGCTAATGATCTAACTGCCAGATTTTTCTGCTCAGTTTTTATCACATTACAGACATATTGTTTGTATATTGTTTCTCTGGCATATCTTTACAAGAGAAAGAAGGTGCTGCCTTTACAGGAGAGGCATCTTTTCATTACTCTGTCTGTGCCCATGGGCAATCACTGCTCACCCTGGGTCATTTGCTCATGATCTTTTATGACAGTCATAGGATTTCTTTCTGGAAAAGAAGCTGTAAAAATCAGAAAGATTTAATCATATCTTAAATTCAAAAGCAGCTGATGGAAACCCCACAGTAGAAAACAGAAACGGGACAAGCCAGATCAGAGCATGGTGGTGAGTACTGTAAAATGTTTTCTTTGTAAATTGACAAAACACGTTTATTAAAAACTAAAAAAGGAAAGGCTCCATATTATTAATTTACTATACTAATTCCAACTGAGCAGTGATTTGTTTGCTCTGCGGCCTCACTGAGAAGTACTCTAGCTCACAAGCCAATACTTGGGATTGTCTTTTGAGCTTGAAATACACTATAGCAAAATACATTTTCCATATTTTTGGCTTTAGGTTGCTTCTTCCTATTGATATGACAACTCTTTAGTCTTCCTTTTGCTTCATTTGAAGGGTTTTTTGACTTCCATTACTAATTTATTTATAAGTTTCAAGATTCATGTTGTAGAGTTTTTAAGAAGTAATCACTGTGGTGATTCAAATATCATCTATGTTAATCCTGACAAACTGCATTCAGATAATATTAATGGGCTGATTTACAAGTAATAAAGCAAAGATGGGACTATTCTTAATTTATCCTGCTGTGTTCAGATATTAGCACACATATGGTAGAGAAGATTACCAGCAGTTCTGAGACCCCCATGATTCTTAAGGCATAACAAAGCAGATTAATGACAGAGTAATAAGGTCAGCTCAGGTATAACACAACCTTTTCTCCAGGATTAGTTAGTTCAAAGCTAAACTTGGCCCAACTTAACAGCAAATTTCCTGTTACTTGTTGATTTGGTTAAATATTTGAGAGCAGAATATTAGTGAATTCTGTGTCTGAAAGAGATGAAGGATCCACAACCCAGGGGATTAAATCTCTCATTTAGTCTCTCACTAGTTAAAGTTCTATACAACCAAAACTAGCACTTGTCTTCACACAACTCGTGAGAAGAAAAGGACTTGCTCTCCAGATTTAAAAGCAGCACTTGTGAAGCATAATGAAACAAATGGGAGAGACAGCACAGACCATACTCCTGGTGAATTTTGGGCCATTTGGGAAGAATTAAACCAATCACATGTGCAGCTGAAAATGATTAGTATAGCTGCTTAAACAGACAAACTGCTTATCGTCATTGTGAGAAAGAAATGAAGACAGTAAACAGTAGGTGAAAAGAATTTAATAGTCTATCTGATAACACAACTCTGTCCCAAATGAATTCACTGTTAAAGAGGACAGTTATTACCTATAAAATTAAAGGCTATAAATAAAATATAAATAGTCCTTGAGAAAAACTAATATATCACCAAGATTTCATATACAATTTCAGGTTGTTTTCTGACAGATTAATAACCTCATAATAAAACCATAAAAACATTTAATTAAATGTAAGGAAAAAGTCATGTACTCCCATATAATGGAAACATCAGCAGTGATAAATGCTGTGCAGCTGTAGTGAGTATTTTGTTATACCTGTGTTTATTGGAAGGCAAAGAAAAGCAGGTGTGGTCCATGGGGTAAGAAAGGGATTTAAGGTGAGTGATCAGGTTTCTAGGTCAGGGATAATTCCTAACATTTAATTTCTTTGTTTATGTTTGGACTGATTTATAAGCCTACATACCAAAAATAAGACTCCCTTCATGGCATTGTGTGGGACTGAATTACCCATACTTCTGAGTTAGAAAGTGCTCTGAAAATTAACATTGTTAGTTCACATGAAATCCATTGTTCTCTGGCTTGCAAACTTCTGTGGCCAGTTTTCTACAGGATCAGGTAAAAGACAACAAAAAATAAGCTCTGAAATTAAAGGGCAGCTCCTTTCTTTTCCTGTTTGCACCTACTTCAGCCTTTACTTCCTCTTTTTCTGGAGACACACACACATAGTTTTCACACCATTTTCTGAGCACAGGATGGAGACAGCTGGCTTGGGGCAGGGCACCCAAGGCCTTTCCACCGAGTGATCCACACTAAAACCCAAACAAGGATGCCCTGATAGCACATGGTCTCTAGGGGTTATTAATCTCAGGAGAAGGGCTGTTGCCTTCTGCATGCTCTGCCAAGCCCTGAGTGATCAGGGATGGCAGCAAACAGAGGCTCTGGCAGGGTGTGCACAGTTGCTCCCCTATGTGCCCATTCCATTAGTGTTTGCTCTTGCCAGGAAAGCAACTTCCCATTATCAGTGCAGGAACTCAGGCACCCTAATGCTAAAGCCAAGTACAGCTGAGATGGACAAGGGGAGAGGGAGTGGAAAGCATTTGGTTAGGAATCCTGCAAGAGCACAGAGTCTTCCTGCAGGACTCTGAGTGAAGGACAGATCCTTGTCATAAACAGAAACTTCTTAAATCAGCTGATCAACACTAAGACAGAAATCAAAATAAATAATAACAGCCACAGATTCTGGAAACTTTTCACCACTCTGTTGTCACACACATATGAAGGAGTCAGAAGGAGATTTACAAAGAACATCATATTGGAGTGACTTCTGCTCCTGCTACTCCAGCTGGGACATCTAAGAATACTTTTCTGTCACCATAACTTCTGCAGCCTCAAGAAAACATTCAAGAAACATTAATGTCTCTAACCAAAGCCTTCAAAATGCAATATTTTTAACACAAAAACCTTTTAGGGAGATTTGTTGCTTTGGTTACTTAGGATATTTGCAATAATCTTTACCACAATTTCATCTTTTGCAATTCGTTCAGATAGATGAATTACTAATTTTTAAAGGCGGAAGATTTAAACATTGCAATGCAGACAACACATCCTCTGCAGACTTCTTAGACCAATTTTCTGTACTTTCTGTCTTAAATCTCCCAGGCCACTTGAACTGTTACCACAATTTACAGTAGCCCAAGATGGTACCTTTGAAGGAGCTTTTGTATTGAGAGAGTGAATGCCTTTATTGCAAGAGAGGTGACAGCACTTCCTGAGCAGTGTCTGTGCAGGGAGCCTCAATGCTCACAGCATGTGAAAACACTCATGTGGAATTGTTCCTGATGGGATTGGTTTTGCTCAAGGCAGGCAAGAGGATGGGAGATGCCTGGAGTTCTGGGCAACATTCAGTTAATCAGACATCTCAACTCAATAGCCAAACAACTTTTATGGATCATACTTTCTTTAAGTCCAAGACAATGACTTTTCTGAGGTCTTAGAGGATTGGTTATCACTAGCTCAGTGCTTACTTATGACTCTAATGTGCCATTATATTTCTGTTTCTTCAGTATAACAGAATAAATAGCATTGATTTTAAATAGGATGAGGGAGGAGTGAAAGGGGGAAAAGAAAGATGCAAACAGAGGACAGAGTTCACAATGTCATCTGCAAAAAATGTTGTCTTAGAATTTAAAATTATTATAAATATTTGTCTTAAGACAAGGTAGAATAAAATTGAAAGATGGTTTGTCTAAAAATTCAGCAGAGGCTCCACCAGTTGATATTTCTCAGATTGTTCAATGAATCTTTCCTTACTCGACCCTTTTCATCCCTGTGCTCCAAACATACCAGTTCTTAAAGCCAAATGTCCAGACACAGCACACTGATGCTCTTTGCCAGAGCTGACTCCACACAACAAAAAGACAATTGAGTTTTCTGAGGGGTGGAACATGGGCAAACTTGAATTAGCACCATATTACAATGTTTAGCATTCTGTCCCAACTCTGCACTGAAACCCTGCCCCAGCATTAAGAAATGTCTTACTGTTAAGGTTATTTCTGTGAACATGGAGCAGCATGGAACATTTTATTGTTTCTCTTATTGGATTAAAGATTTTGCAATGTATTTAAAAGCACTGGAGGGCTTTCTTATGAAAGAAAGCTATAAAAATGTATTTGAAGTTTCTCCTCTATGACAAACAGTTGTATTAAAATAGAAAAACTACAGGGTATGAGGTAGAATTTATTAAGCTTGATTATGTTGGATAATGTTTAGATTAATAACAATTAGGTAGAATAAAAGCATGATATGAATGTGACTAAAAAGAAATACTTAAGCCACGTGTTAGTTATTAATAAGTCAACATAATTTTTGACAGCTATCCAAGTATCTTAAGAACCTTTTCAAAGTCATGGTCCCTCTAGATGCAAAATCTGTATTTATTTTAATATTGCATATCAAAAGGAAGATAAATATGCAAAATTTAAGCACCAAAGTATGTGTATATTCTAATAAAAACAAGTTACCCAATGTGAAAGGTAGTGGAAAGTTTTTTTTATGGTACTTTTGAGAGATTTTTAAAGATTCTTGTGTGCCTAAAGATACAGATGGATTTGTACAGGAATTTTTAAAATGTTCTGAAAGACCTACAGGATTTGTGTAGTTACAAAAAATAATTTCTGAGAGAAGTCCTTGTCCATGATCTATCATGCAACTACTTATTTCATACTTTCTAGTATAATTGAAATGTTAATCTCCAGTCCAGAACTCCCTGGTTTAGGTAGGGCCCAGTATTGCCTCACAAGCTGTTTACAGGCCTAGGGCCATGGCACTAACATAGAAAGGAGTAATAAAACTCACCTGTGTACATTACACGTGGAAAATTTGAAAAATGACAAGCCAAATGTCACTGGTATTTATGGGAAGGTTTGATGAAAGGCAGCAGAGCCCTCAGTATGGACCAAGCTACCAGGGGCCTCGACAGAGGAGGGTGCTTTTAAGGGACCAAATTTAGCTACTAATTTAAAATAAATAACCCAAATGTTAAGTGTGGCATCTGTCCTTTTACAGAGTGTTAAATATTACTTTTTCATTTGTTACATATCCCAGCATGACCAACTGAAATGGTGCTGGTTTTTTTCTGTGTCAAAAGTCTGTTTATTGATTACAGAACAGGAACTTGCACTTGTGCTACACCACCTTAGTGACAAAATCTTCTTTTTAGTAGATGGAAGAAAAATAAGTCGTAGGGGAAAAAAGGAAATTCAGTCTTTGAATGTATTAGTTTCAAATGCAAATTAAAACTAATTTCTCCCTCTACCTTTCTATTGATTTTGTGTAAATTGCTTCAGTACTTCTTATATGAATTTACAAAATTCCTGTTCAAAACAATTGCAAGAAATTTCATTTTAAGAGTACATGTAAACACACACTTTATGCATAAGTTTAAATTCCATGAAGTTCCAAGTATTCATATATACCCAGAATAATGGGCATTCTCTTGCTGCCTTTTCTGATGCAGTAAATTTGTTTCACTTTTCTGCACACACTGAGTCCCTTTTTCTCCCAAGGCTACTGATCTTACTGACAATTGCTGCAAACCATGAACATTTCATTTTATTTTAATCTGATTCAGAGTCTGAGGTACTGGTGGCCCTTCTCTCTGTCCCCCAAAATAGTGCAGTGAAAGGTTACTTCACTCAGGAAAAGGATGGAGCACTGACATGAGAAAGCAATTATGTGGGAAACATCGAATCAAGCATTCCCAGGTGGTATATTTATATTGAGAATAAACTGTAAGGCTGCCAAGTTGGAAGTCTGTGAAACTTCCACCATTGTTAAAGGGCCACTGTCCCTTAGATGGGGGCCCCCAAACTGCAAGGGGATTTTACAAAACTCAAGATGAAATCCAAAATATAAATTAAAACTCAAATCAGTGTTTATTTTCTTTTAATATAAATTTCCATCTCAAGTACTAAGAAGACTAACAGTACCGTTATTCAGGGGTACATAAAATAAAATAAAATAAAATAGAATAGAATAAAATAAAATAAAATAAAATAAAATAAAATAAAATAAAATAAAATAAAATAAAATAAAATAAAATAAAATAAAATAAAATAAAATAAAATAAAATAAAATAAAAGTGAAAATGGGAAGAAGTCAGGCTCAGCATTTTCCAGTGTCCCAGTCTGGGCTTTGTAAAATACAGAAAACAAAGAGGAGAGGGATAGAGTCAAAAGGAAGTGTTTTTAATTTGCTTCCTTTGTAGTAATCTTCATAGATAGGTTAGCATTTTTTATGTAAAGCATCAGTTTGATTGACAGCAGCCCCTTAAAGAAAACAGTTTGCTACATTAAATGTCAATGGAAAGGAATGAGTAACAGCTCAGCAGCAAGAGCAACCAAAGCACAAAACAGCTTGGGGAAGAGCTGCAGACACTCTCAGGACTATTTATTGCACAAGACTTAAGTTTTATGTAAATAAAAGCCCCATTTTAATAAGAACGGAGTTTCTACCTTCATCCTATTTAACATTCGGTACCAAGAGATGCAAAAATGAAAAATAATAAGTGTAGAAATTTTATACCCAGTCACGCTGCATATGGTTCTTCTTTCAGCAAAATTTTTGAAGGCCAGAAATGGATTACATTTGTGATATTTTGGTCTTTGTTTCAGTTATCTAAACTTTTAAGTATTTCTTCCAGGTTTTTGGTCCACTTTCACTCCTCACAGAAATGAGAAGTCTCAAATATTTTGATTTGAATAAATTTGCATGTTTATATATGCATGACAATTTTAAAATTTAGGCTAAATATGCACATTTTCTTGTGCATGTTGTCACAAATTTGAGCAAGAATCAGAGAGAAGAAACACTGTGAACATGAAAATTGGAGAGAAAAAGCTTCTCTAGACACCTTTAAACCTCCTAAATATCTAGGTGAAGCTTCAGGTTAATTCAGTTGAACTCATGCATGCATATTGAGAAAAACACACTGCAAAGCAGAATGGAATGAGTTAGAAATCAAGAATAAATGTGATGAACACAAACAGGAACAATGATAAGACAACAGGGAGCCATAGTGAATGTGTAAATAGGATTTGCATCCTAAAAACAGAAGCTGGTTAACAACAGAGAATGAAATTTGAATAGAAAGAAAATCAGAGTGACATTATCATAATCTTGGGATTTCATTTTTTTTTTTTTTCAAAAGTCCTATTGAGTTGTAGCAAACATGCAGAATTATCTGTTTCTTAGCAAAAAGCATGGCTGGGCATGACTTGACACTGCACTTGCAGGAGTTCTGCAGGCACTGCAGTCACTTCACAGCCATGGCAGCAAAGCCTGCCTGCTCCCTGACAGTGTCTGCCTTCTCCACACACCCCATGGCCAAATGAAACACAGGGAAAAGTCAGGCACCTATTCCACCTGACAGAAAAGTGTGTGAGTCACAAGATGTGAAATGGTCATTAGAGAAAAGGAAGATGATTCTGGTGAATAGCCAGAGCCCAGGACAAGTTGAGTTTTGGACACCAAGGACATTACTCATGTAAAAGCCTGGGCTTGGCTTCCCTCAGGAATGGGCAAAGTTCCCAGTTCCTTCAAACATCTGTTTGATATTACCAGACTCACTGGGGAAAGATTCAAGGAGTGCAGAGCTGGCTCAGAATATCTCAGCCATGGAGGCTCAGTCCAATTTTCTGGCAAAGGGAGTTTAGAATTTTAGGGGGCCAGAGGGGAAGAGGACTTGAAGGGGTCATCTGGATTCAAGACAAAATGAGGAACAGAGCAGTTCTAGGGCAGGAAGGATCTCCAAGGTTAGCCAAAGAGCAGGATGGAGAGAGGAGAGTGAAGTCTCAGGAGGATCTGGAGGCAAGCAGGAAGACATCAGGCTGGTTTGGGTGGAAAATGGAGCACAGTGGATGCAGCCACTGCTCCCTCTCTCCTTCTTCACTACCTGTACTTCTTTTCAGTGTCTGCTTCTAATTTATATGTGAGCAGGAGTGGCCCCTTCCTCCCTCCCATTTCCTGCTGCTCACTCTTAATCCTTCCCAAGCTCCTGAAGAAGGGAGAGGGGTCTGGTGTGGGGGTCCAGTCTAGATTGAGTGCCTGTGGTGGAAGAGAAATATGAATGGGTTGAGGAGGCAAGGGCAGGCATTGAAACAGCTTTTCAGTCATGTGCTGGGAATGGGAGTTCCCAGGGTGGAACCCCAGCCCTTTCCTGTGGGGCAGGTGCTGGGGACACTGCTCAGGGTGGAGAGGCCAATGCTCATTGCCTCTGCTGCAGAGGATGTGGGCAGACATGGCTCCTTCAGAGGCTAAAAGCTAGTGAGGACTGGAGGAATTTCAGTGTTGGGCCAGAAGGAAACCTGATAAAGAAAATGATCCAAATGAAAAAAAAGAAAATATAGGGAATTGTGACAACTAAGGGAGAAAATGCATCAAGATGCTATACTAATTCCTGGAATAGAATGAGGAAATGGACTAAAAAAATTGTGACTTTGTCCATGAATAGGAAAATGCTTTCTGAACTATACAGTGTGAATTAATAATTTCCGGATCCAAAAGATAATATCATAAGCTCATATAATATCCTGAGTTAGAAGGGACCCAAAAAGATCATCTAAGTCTAACTCCAGGTCCTTCACAGGGCCACCTCGAGGTGAGGGTGTCCCAGCTCAGAGCAGAGGGACAGTCCCTCCCCTGCCAGCAGTGATGCTGTGCCTGGTGCCCCGGGACAGGGCTGTCCCTCCGGGCTGCCGGGGCGCTGCTGGCTCGAGTCCAGCTTGTCACTGACCAGGACCCCCAGGGCCCTTCCCCCAGTGCTGCTCTCCAGTGTCATTCCTCTGTCTGCAGCTCCATGCAGGGCCCCTTGGTCCCACATGCAGAGTGATTCTATGAACGGCCATTTCTTCAGAGGTTCCAAACCTTGGTGATGCCCAGACAAAGCACTGTACTAGGGAATGAACTGCAGGGGCCTGGCAGTGTACCTGAAATTACTTTTACTTACATAAATAGCTATTTTGGAAAAGTTTCCTAGATATTTTTCAGTTCAGCATCCCATCCTTTGAGACACAAAATATTACAGTAGTTAGCTGATTTGGATACCCTTGCAGACCACAGTATATAAAAATTAATAACTGGCTGATTTGTCTAAGCTGGCAACAACAACAAAACTTGTGGTCCAGGGACAGCATCCAAAACATTAACACAAATTGATTGCCCACAGCCAGGCCTGTTTGGGTTTCATCAGCATTCAAATTCACTGCCACAGCCCAAAAAGACAAACCAACCACTAACACCTGAACGAGGGAAGAACTGAAATAAGCTCCACACTGCTTTCTTTCTCCTTCTGCAGGGTGAGCTCACAAGTTACCTTAAATGACACGCCCAGCATGTGGTGTGTGGCACTCAGAGGCTGCCCAGGCTGGCCCTTTGGAGCTTCCCAAGTGTGTGCTGGCCAGGCAGGTGCTGCCCACAGCCTGGGCAGCAGGGCACAGCTGCTGCAGCAGCTGGCAGCAGGCAGAGCAGCAGCAGCACCATCCCACAGCTCACCAGGACTGCACTGCACTCGATGGTGCTTGTACAGGGAAGGGCTGGGTGGCCTTTGCAGTGCAGCCCAATGATAATATTGCAGGGACTGAAGAGGAGGAGAATTGTGGTAGCACAGAGCAAATAAAATATGCAAAATATCTGCATCTGGTTGAAAGAAAATGCAGCAGCAGAGGCTGTTATCAGTATAATTTTCCCAAACAAACCATAGAGCCACACTCAGATTTCAGACCTGAGATCTGGGTCTTCTCTAACTGAAACAAATGGGTGTTTGCCAACTACTTCAAAGGAAGTATTTAAAAATGAGACTGTTAAACAGCTAAGGGAGCTGATGCAATCATATTTTAACCCAATTATCCTTTCCAATATGTATTTGTCAGCATTTAATCCCATCTGCCATTGTGCTGCCCAAGTGCCTAAATTGTATTGGTCCCTCAAGGGTTCTCTAGTCTTGGCTAACCTAACGATTTCTGTGCCATATGCAAATTCTAATTTGCAAATGTTCTCCCTCATTTCCAGACACTATTAAACAACTGGTCTTATTATGGGTGTTCCTCAGTTAATTCTTTGCCATTTTGGAATTTTACCAATTTTCTGGTTTATTTTCTACCACCCATCTCTAATCGATGCCAATGATTTACCTCTAAGCTCTTGAATACATAGATACTCTACTACCCCTTCTGAGAGACTTTGAAAAAAACACTTGAAAAGTAAAAATTACCTAAACCAAACAGTTCCTTTAGTCATTTTTCTGCTGACAATACAAAAAGATGCTAGTAAATTTAAGAGTGTTTTTTTCTTTTCAATAAAATATTTTTTTATATTGCTTTATATGCTGTTTTGATTTCTGGAGATAATTCATTATTGTGTCTTGCTACTATTTTCATACATTTATCTGGAACTTCAATGAAGTCCCCTAGTTCCAAATTCTAAGCATATTTTTCATTCTTTTTCAGTAAATAAGTCCAATATCTGCTATCCAAGCTAGTAAATATTCAGGTAATGGTATATCTTCTGATAGGAAATAATCCGTGCCTTAACCAAAGTTATTTAATTAAAATGTAAATAAAACCATAGTATGGCAGAAAGTCAGCTAAAGTAGTTACAACAGCGTAAAAACTTATAAGATTTAATACTAAACAATATTTCTGTTTTTATGATTGAAGACTAAAGGTCCATGATCTATTTTTTTCTGTAATTCTGATTCAGCAAGGCATTTTAAAGTGGCTTATTCTAATTTTCACTACATACTTTTTAATAACACTTGCAGGAGAAAAGAATCTTAGTGAACACAAAAATAGTTCCAATTGGATTATGCATATGCTTGAGTCCTATGTTGAGTTGAAGCTTGGGAGGAAAAATTGTATAAATTTCACTTGCATGAAAAGTCTATTGATATAATCCAGAGTAGGAAACAGTTTTCATTTGCATCAAGCAAGTTTCTTGCAGAACAGTAACTGAAGTGGTTGTTTCAGCTGATGGATATAGGTAGCCAAATTTGTTTGAACATTTAGGACCTGTGTTTCAGTGACAGGCTCATGCTAAGGGCAGAAATTAACATTTGGAGCCACAGGAATGGCTCATTACTAAAATGTCTGCAGCACTGACCAAGAGAGATAATGTTCTAGTCAGGATAATAATTATCCTTTAACTGACTTGCAAATGTAAAAACCAGGACTTGCAAAATCCAGACATCAACAAATTGAAAGAAACAGGCATACTTTTTCAACCACTTAAATTCCTGCCCCTAGAGGACTACAGCAATGCTCAAGGGGGATGACTGCACATTGCAGTGCAGTCAACCCCAGCACATCTACTGAATGGACACTGTACCTGGGCCTGCTGCATCTTTAGTGCTGAGAGCCAGCCAAGTTTACTGTATCCACACACGAAAAAAAAGTTCCAGATTCCATCAAGAAGCTCAAATGTGAGTTAAAAGCAACGAAGTGACTGTGGTGTAATCCTTACTGCTTATATATGCCAGAATAATATCAACAATCTTTTTCCAGTACAACCGCCAGCGAGCAAGGAATAGTACTAGACTAAACACAGAATGTAAAAGAGCAAAGAGAATTGGGGTCTGTGCTTACAGAAATGTGAAACCCCAATGAATGGAGCAGAATGAATTGCAGACCATTCAGGGCAGCATTATAGGTTTCCCACGTGGGCACTAACAGCTGAGTTCCACGAGGTTTTGGCAACAGTACAATTTGCAACAACAACAAAAAGAGTTTGCTGAATTATTTAAGCATGAAATCAACATACCTCAGACAAAAATAGCCTATGTATGTTAAGCAAAATAACTGAAAAATAAAGCATTGAATCTGAGGGGGAATGCAGTGACTTAAATGCAGCCCACTTGGTACATTCTTGTTTCTCTGGAAATGCAGCCTGACTGTAGGGCAGGCTACCCAAGGCAGAGTACTGCTGAAGAGCTTTCCCTGCAGTGTGCTCGCTGGGGTGGGCTGGCAGAGAGAGGAGCTGTGCACCTCCTTCTCCTCCCTTCCCTTTGCTCTGTTTAGCTTTCATAAATTCATTGTGGTGTGATCCCTACCATTCCTGGTTTTATTTGCTTGTTCCATGTTGTTGTTGTTCACAGAACACGGGTTCCTGTAGTTTTTTGGGTAAAAGATAGCTTTGCAGGAAACATTTCTTTTCCCTTTCTCCCTCCACTAATTTTCTTCAAAGGTGAAGAGAACAATCACCTTTTACTGGGAACTCAGATTTCTTTTTGTTTTAGGCTCCCCCACTTTTTCTGCTCAGTGATCTCATGGCATAACACATTTTTTTACATCTTCTGTTTCATATGGCATGGCCCTGCATACAGCTCACACAGGGAAGTCCTGGGAGAAATGGGGGCTGAGAACAGAGGCTCTCATGTATTCACAGATCTTTCAGGATGCTTGCATTGCAAGCATCACACACTTTCAACGACACACAAACACTGCCCAGACCTTCAAACAACAGACAGGCAGAATAACTGAAATACCAAACATACACAGCCATAGTGCAGGAAAACATGCAGCAGGTTTAGATATTTTTTAAAAGTAAAACCAATTCAATTTTAGAGGAATTATCTTAGATGAACATTCCCGGGAGGAGCAGAATCAGCCAGGAACCTTTCAGACCTCTCTCATTTTGGTAGGAAGAAAGGCTCCTGGCTAATTCTGATTCCTTTTGGCAGGAAGTTTTTCAGCCAGGGAGCATTTACCACATCTCAAAGGCAAGGTAAGCTGGAAGCAGGAGTGTGGCTTTGCCTCTGCCCCAGCTGGGGCAGTGCTGTCCCTCTGATACTGCAGCTGGGAGGGGAGGAATCCCGAGGCTGCCCGGGGCTCCCTTCCTACTCCTCCCTCCTCAGAAAAGAAGATGAACACCAATTGTTGGTGTGATCCATGAGACCCTTGAGAGGAGGGGACAGTGAAGAAATTCTGCTAATGCCAGTTCTCAAATACACCCATCTTTTGGAGGTGGAAGGAACCTTCTCCAGAGATGGATGGTGTTTGCTGCCAAGCCCTGCTGGAGAGGAATTCTGCTGTGGTGGACAGTGAATTGGTTGTCAGACATTGTGAAAGCTCACAGCTCATGCTTCATTAGAAGCTGGCATTAATTGCTTTCTGTAGAGCACACAAAAATTAAGCTCTCTTATCAACATAGTGACTAAGAAATAATAACAGCAAAGTGTGAATCAGAGAACAAGATGCAGTAAAACTATCCACTAAAGGCTTCTAAAGGCAGGGGATTATCATAAAAGATCAAACCATCATTTAATTACTTTAGTAATGAAATGAATGAATTTAGAAATGAATGAATAAAGCAATTTCTTACCCAGAAGGGTTGCTGCTATAGAAACAAATATTGCATTGAAATATGAAAATAAATTTCTTAATTTCTCATTCCAAAAGTATTTGGAAATACTTTTGAAAAGAATCTGCGTGTTAGAATGAGGAATCAAATAAAATCCCAAACCCAACCATGTTAAAAAATAGCCAATTACAGGACTGAGTTCTCAGTTAATTAAGGAGGACTATGACTTCTGAAGATCACATTCCAATGACATAACAGAAGAAAAAAAAAATAGTTTTGGACATTGAGAAAGTCAGCTATTTCTACTGGAGTAGATCAAACATCTCAGCTTTAAAGAATGACACAGAAAATGAAACAAAAAGAACAGCCAAAAAGCAATTTGATTCTATGAAAATAAGCAGCAACAAAACTGCAATGATACTTCCATTTCAGACTGGCAAGATCCACCCCTTCTCAGTTTTCCAATTCACCAGAAATACTAGTCAAAAATTTTCTTTATTAGCACTGCTTATACTAATATACACACACAACACACATGTGCACTTAGAGTTTCAGAAATTCTTGGATATTAAACCCTCCACTCCCACAAACTTCACTCTCTAATTCTCCAGGGAACTATATATTGAAGGAGTATTTATTTTTCTACAGTGGTGCGAAACGAAGTTAGTGGAAACAAGAGCTGGGCCCTGATGTTTCTCTGAAATTTGCCATCCTACTTTGCAGCTGTGCAAGGCAGTAGGAGTGGGAAAGTGCAGAGCAAGAGGTCAGCAGTGCCACTAGTGCTCCTCAGAGCGTTTGGGGGGGTTGAATTCAGACCACTGCAGTATGAGCTGTTGTTTCCACTGCTGCTCCCCTCGTGGTCCAGGGAGGCTGTTTAATGTGTGGGAGGAGGGGTGTACTGAAATGAGAAGGGGAAGCTAAGGGCATGAGAAAGATTATTTAAGTGCTTTGGTGAGGGTTTTCAGTGTGGCTGTTTGTAGTTGCAAACCAATAAAACCTTGTACCTGGATTTTACATACTACACAGCCCCTGGGACTTTCTATTTATTGTGCCTATGCTACCTTAAAACCAGTTTATACCCCACCCCAGTGCTCTATTTGAGTGCACTACACGTGCACTCACAGGAGCTATAGTGGCACCAGTGCTGTGCTGGGTAAAGCCCCAACATTGCTGGAACTTCACTGCAAGGTAAGGATGTGCACTTCAAGAATCTGTATTTTCTCCTGAAATGCCTGCAGTGGTGTGGATTCTAGCTGGACTAATGCTGTTGTAGCCCTCGTGCATATCCAACTGCTGGAAAATTTATAATCTGAATCACATATTTTTTTTCAGTGATTGTATGATTTGTATAAAATTTCCTTGTGGTTGATGATTTATACTAAATTTCATTGCAAGGAAAGGTAAATAACACGGAATTTTACTAGTGTCAAGAAGAGATTTTAGTTTAACTTAAAAGCTGTTCTTCCAAAATCACATTGTCACAGTTAGTTGAGAATCTGTTTGGTTTTTTTTTCCTGCTATGCAAGAGTAATTTTCTGTCTGATTTCAAAAAGGTATAATGTAAGTTAACTGTTTTTAGTAGTTTTCACCATCATTTTTCTGGGCCATTTTTGCATTAAGGATTGATCCATTTGGAACCTTTTATCTCTTTATTTTTTTCTCCTGACATGCATAAAATCCAGACCACAACAGCATCAACTCACTTCCTTATATAACCAAGAATTTCTCCCAGTTTGTCCTTTGTGGTTATTCATCACCAGTGATCCAGGTCAGAGGCCCTTTTGGAAGTACCATCTAGTGCAATTCTATAATACTTTGTAAAACGTTTTGATCTTTTTTTAGAATTATTTTTTCTTTCTAGGCTCAGTGCAACTTTCCAGTGGATTTAAAAACTAACATTGAAACATAAGTCTGGTTTAGCAGAATAGTCTACCCTAAACCAGCTGTTTAATAATTTCCTCCTAGGAATATGAGCAGGCATTTTGAACACTACTTATCAATATAAGCATCAGTATTACATCAACATTAGTATAGCAAAGAAAAGGTGACACAAACAGTTGCCACAATTTTGGAACCAGCAGAATTCCAGCTGCACGCCAAATCATACACCTTGCACTCACTGAGGGGAGGAAAACACTGAGATACAGATCCACACATGCAAAAGTTCAAATCTTACTGCCAGAGGAGCCTGCCTAAGTGCCATCCCACATGTAAAGCAGCAGGCAGGATCAAGAGCTCTAAGTCACCTCAGTACTGCACACCAGAGGTATGACTACACAAAGGTGGAGCTATATAGCAAACTATATGTGCCATATATGTGCTAGGCTACTTCTGGTATACAGCCAAGCCTGAAAATACAGCTCTTCAATTACTTTATGATTGTTACTTAAATAAGTGGAGCCAAAAGAACACATTTAATGTTTTCAGACTCTTGAATACAAAAGACCAAATGGTCTATGCACATAAAATCAGACATAATTTAGGTGAAAAATGCTGACACTTGATTGCCTTTATGTTTGCATATTAAACAATGAAATAAAGATTCTAAGGACTTACATGTCAAAAAAAAAAAAAAAGAGTTGTTACTTTTCTCTGAATTTATTTGATATAAGCTTGATAGATTTAGTGCTACATTTAAGGAAAAGGATGAGATGCTCTACTCTGTCACTTACTACTGGGGATACTCAATGCAGAGAGAACCAGAGCTGTGCTGCACACAGAAAACATAAAGAGAAACCTCTCCAGAGTAAAGGTTCAAAACAGATTATTCTTGTTCCTAGCCATATTCTTAGCCATACGTCATATTTTAATTTCTTTGTATTGTCTTATCTGTTTAGATTTGGATTTTCATTGCTCAAAATTATTTCCTCCCAGCTAACAGGTACTCAAATTACAGACCCCTGATTTTCACAGATTTTTTTTTTTCTGTTTGAAAAGCTCACCTTTCCCATTTCCCATTTGTTATGAGATCTCTTGTTTTTTGTCAGGCCTTTTTTAGTTTGCAAGGCCTCTGCAAAACACACCCTCCTTGGTGTGAGGTGGGGAGGTGCTTTAGGAAGGTGGCAGCACAACTTTCAGTTCACCTCACTAATGCAGAATGTAGAACAGCAAGAGAAAGGCAATAGGCTGAAGGATCTGAAGGTGGTTTTGTTTTGGTCTAGTCCAAAGCTGAACCATGAGTGTGCTTAAAGGTCAGCCTAGTTTTTTAAATTTATTTTTAGGAGAGATGTTTGTCGAGATCTACAGTGTGATTCTAAAGTATTTTTCTATTTCACTGAACCAGTCTGAAATTCCTGTGCAGTATATGCAGAAGTAGATTAGAGAAGGTCTCACTTTGAAGGAGAAATAATATCATGGGCTTCCCTCTGTACCTGTATGGAAATGGAGTGCAGGGCAGCATGTTTGACTGCCATGAAATAACTGAGAACACATGGGGCAGAGTCTCAGAGTTTGCTGTGCCTTTTGCGTTAGAGCACAGAGAGTATTCACTGCTGAAGTCCTGATCACACCATCCAGAAATGAGAAAGACTCCATTATCTAGCTCACAGGGATGCTGGGAGATTACGTAATGTTTGCACAGCTATTTTAAAATATGAAGCACTGTGAATTATGCAGTATAATTGCTGAGAGCAAAGACTTACACTCTCTAAAGAAAATGAGAATGACAAATTCTAAAGAAAATTATTTTGGAGAGCATCTTTAACTACATTAATCTACACTATTTATCTATTTGCTAATTAAAATTATTTTAGTCTGTTAGAACAGATTGGAACAATTTACATTAAAAAAGACACCTGACTGTAGTTGTCACTGAAGTGTACTCAATCCGTTGAGAAAATCATTAAAAAGTTATCACTGTACTTTCAAAAGTTCCCCCTTATTCCACGCCACATCTTCATAAGCTACTTAATAATTTAATTCTTTCTCTCTCTGTGTTTCAAGTTGGTTAAATCTGGGCTGCTAAGTGGTGCTTTCCTTTCAAGGGATTCATTTACTGAGGAATCCTCTTCACTCTGATTTAGTCTTTCATCTTGCATGGATGCTGCTTTACTCATCACTAATTCACACCACACATCACAGGCTACATCAACATCTGCATCTTCTGGATGGAAAGTTTTCATTTCTTCCCCTTTAAGAATATCTGTCATTCTGCAGTCCCAGTCATCAGCTCCTAACAACCTTCCCAGCTGTACAAAAATGCATTCTGAATAAACATTGGAAGGAAGGAAGCATAAATATTTGACAGCATTCACAGTCGAGGCAGGTTATTAAGCACTCTGCGTTGCAGAAGAATACTCAAGACTGTCTTGCAATGAAGTATTACAAGTGATACTCCAAGTATTTTTTAATCTAAGTAAGCTTTTACTTGAGAAGAGGCTATTAGTGCCTGGATATGAGAAGATTGTGGGCACACAGAGCATTTTACAGTTTCATTTTCATTTTGTCTGGTTTTGTGATTATCATATCCTGCATACCTAGATCTTTGTTACTTGGAATTTTGAGCATGCCCAGAACAGACATGGTAACAGAAGTTAAAATCAGAAATTAATTACTTCCTCCCTGTGGAGTTAGTTAATGCTTATCCCATAGGCCAAACTTTAAATGATTTGGTCAGCTTGGTTCTCTCATTTTCCATCTGGGAGGTGTTTAATGCTGTGGGGTTGTAATATAAAAGCTACAGAGGAGAGCATTTAGAGGGAGAGTGAGTTGCTTTTATTCTCTCTCAACACCTTCACTAGAACTCTGACAATTTTTCCAGTAATGTCTCTGTGACTGCCCATTAGAGTATCAATGAGGTAGAACTGAAGCATAATATGAGCACACTTATTGGAAAGCCAATCTAAGGTGAGTTTTTTTCCCAAAATATTATTTTTAGCTATAAGACGCAACAGCATCTTGACAGAATTAATAGTTTCATTCAATCTGAATTCTAAAGTTTCTAGTTTTTCATAGCAGTCTGACTTCAGAGAAACTTCAACCACCTAATCTAAATTAGGTCCAAGTGCATTATTTTATTGAAGGATTAGCACAAATACATGTAATTCTTCCTATATTTATATCAACACCATTTATCTGTTACAAACTTCCTTGTCCACACCTGTACTATAAAGTAATAATTACAATCACTGTTTTAATCTCTTCACCTAATCCGTGGCCTAATCAATTTCTGGAAATCTTATGTTTCTGGGCTGCTGGAAGCCAGGAAATCCTTGCTCCAGCCCCATTACACCTGTGCAGAGCTCTACTGCATCTGTACAATTAGTCCAGCTGGGGCTTCTGGCACAAGTGGCTGCACTGGCAGAGCCAGTTCTTCAGATTATAAAACACACAGATTAGCAAGATTTTTCCAGTGATGTCACTAGAACACTTTTGGTGTTGAAGCTTGGCTGGGTAACATTCCACATTAAAACATGGATTTTTGACTAGACAGTGGCCTAAATTTAATCTTTTTTCCAAGCAGTCCCAAACACTGCAAAATACTGAAAAGTCACTTACACGCTGGATTTTTTTTTACAGCAATCAAACATGACCAAACACATTTTCCTATCTAAATTCCTATTGCATGCTTCCTTTGTTTTTAGTTTAATGAGAGGTTTGCCATACAGTAGGGGACACAACTCCAGCAAATGTAGAACCTGCAGATGGTATCTACAGAGCATCCCCTATACAGGAAATTTTCTATTTACAGGAAAATATTGGATATATAACCAGCAAATCCATCCTGCACAGGTTTTTTTTTTTTCAAATGAGGCTTCATTTTAGCATATTCTTTTGAATATCTGTGAAGCACACAAACCTAAAGTACATACTGATACTCCACTGACATTAAATACAGTATAAGATAGGACAGTCAACCTGACTGTACTATTATGAACCTTCGTAGAATAAGAATTATCTTGCACATGCAAAATTGCCACATGCTAGCCAAAAAGCAGACACATTCAGCACTGAGCACTCAGTATTTAAGTATTTAATTCCTGTCATCAAATAGAGCAGCTCTAACTACAGGGCACTGCTGGAGCAGGCATCAGAATAACTGAGCATGTCAGTTCAGACCACAATGATAAGCTCCTGAGAGAAAAGGACAAAATTCAGATAACTCATACTTCTGAATTTCCTTGAGATATAACAACTGCTCAGGCTGCAATGCAAAATGCATAGTACAGTTTCAGCTTTAAGGTTTTTTATAATTCAAATCCATATCATATCTTAAACTCAATTATTAGTGAGAGCAGTTTAGAATATATGACATCTTTGGGCATTAGCATTTATGTGCAAATGCTTGAGGTTATTTTACACATCACATAACTGACCTCTGAGGAGACAAAAACCAGCAGGAAAAATCATGCTTGCTGCCTTTAAGAAAAACATTTAGAACAACAGGAGCACAAGTCATAAATGACTTGCAGTACATCAGTATTAAACTGATGAATCTGGCTTATAGCAAGCCAAATTTGGACTGCACAATCCTACAAAATCCTGCAGCCTGTAATAGCTTTATGAGCAGTACTAGACAGCACAAAATTTGCCCAGGAACATAAATATTAAACAGAATATAGTCAAATATGGAACCTGTTTCAAACTTTACAGAAAAAAATTTAATTGTGAAATTTATTTAGATAAATGGGGCTTATTTGATAGCTATACTCATATGCCCTGAATGTACATACATTTAAAAATCTTGTTTAACCTGATTTGTTAATTATCTTGTTACATTTCAACATAATCTTGTAAACGTGTTACAGCAACAAAAACTGATATGTCACATATATTCAGCATCTTCAATTTGATAAGCTAACTAGTACGGGGGCATAAATTGCATTTTTCTGCTTTGAAACTAAGTACATTATTTTTGTCTAATACTCTATTTTACAGCAAATCCTTCTTGAGGAGTTTTAAAAATTCAGAGCAAAGAACAACATAATTTTACAATTTCAAAGGGGGACATGAAAGTGGACTACATCATTACCTGCAACTAGCTGAGAAAGGCACACAACCTGCAGACATACCTAGAGTGGGTAATTAGAGAGCCTTGATTTGTCTCCAGCCTTAGTGGCATGTGCTACAGGCCAGGAAAAATAGCTAATAAGTTTTGGACACATCTTGTGTCCAAAAATTAAAATCATGCAAGAGATGAAACCCAGGTCCAGTTAAATGCAAGGGACATTTTCTGGCTGACTTCAGTGGGTTAAGCTTGCATGTGCCCTGCAGTGTTAGGACATGCTGAAAGGCAATGCCTTTCTTACTGTGCCCTCACAGGCACATGGTTGGAGGGTACAAAGTGGAGCACAAGCTGTACTGCAGCCTCAGAGATGCTCTCAGGGCTGCCTGCAGAGTCTAGCACCATAACCCCAAGTGTTACTGTGAGATTGAGGCTTCAACCACACAAGTTCAACTTCCAGTGTGTCAGAAATGAGGCATTTGGAGCTCCAGTGTAGCTGTGTTTGCCTGTTCTGGTTGCTAAGCCAGACACACCAAGCTCCAGACATTATTTTCATATTTGTTCCTCCAGAGAAAAAAAATAGAGCTCACTCTAGGGTGAAAAAACCCCTTGCACCAAATTACAGTTCTTAAACTGAACTAGAGTGAGGCAAGGAAAACCTGAACAGGAAGGAACAGCTAGGTGGCCTCTAGAGATTGGCTGTGATGCCCATAAACATTTCTGTGAATGCAGGGTTTGTTACAAGTGCATTTTATATAAGACATGTCAAAATGCTATCATTATGCATGGATGGATATAAAGTATAAATTAAATATTTCAAAAAAGGATCAGAGAGTTCAGTTCAGAAACTGAACTCAGCTGGAAAATGAGTCCTGCTGTCCTTGGAATTCCTGAACTATTAGGTGAGACAAGCATTTTGAGGTGAATAGATCCTAAGAAAGCAGCCTGTTTATATTTGAAAAACTCCATCTTGACAAGATAAAAATGATGTCAGTTATCTATAAGAGAATCATGGTTCTTTCTCCAAGTAAAAGTCAATGCCTCAAGAGTGGTTTGTGCTCCTCAAATACAAATAGGAAAACTCTTACTTCAGTCAGAATGCTTTTTTTTTTTTTTTTTTTTTTTTTAAGATTTAAGACTACAGTATCTTTGTGTAATGAGACATCATGTCTTTTGCTGTGTATTTCTCCAGCTTGAATTAATTTCTACACTTTTCATAGCCAACAAACTCCTAACAGAAACTGCAGCATATGAAGCATAGAACTATACTATTGTATCTATGTTTTCATAACTAAGGAAACTGTAACAATACTATAAACTAAACCCAATCTAAAATAGCACTTCCCAGATGGTGCAGAAGGGACAGAAATATTCTGTGAAGCTTTCCAAAGCTTACTATGCATGAAGCCATTTTTATTTGGTGGGGTTTTCTATAGCATAGTGTATTCAAGTTCAAATTTTCTCTCAAAGAGCTTTTAGATGTCATAGCTAATACAGAAAGATGTTATAGAATCTGTGGTCTTTGAAACTCCACTCCATCATTTAGGGGCAAGAAGGCAAGAAAGCAGTTAAACTCATATATTTTTATCTCTATGATATAAACATTTTGTGAAATGTTTCAGCCTTTTATAAATCAGCCCAAGAAAATGTAAGAAGTACCTTCCACGGGGTGCATGATCATCCTCACCATGCCTGCCATGGAAAATTAGGGTTTTATTTGTTTTACACAAAATCTCTTAGAAATTATCCAATTTAAGTAGGATTTAAAAGCTGTTCCACCTTGATTGCTGAAATGAAAAATCAGGTGTCAGCTCCTGACCAGCATAAACATATTTTTCTTATTTTTTAAAATATTGCAGCAGGGCATGCAAAGTTTTTCTAAGGACTGCCAAGTAAAAGTGAAGTAATTGCCTGATGGTGGTGATATTTGCAAGACCTTTACAGAGGTCAGAATTAGCTTCTTTCCAGGTGAAGGCTGTGAGAGGCGAGAAGGATGACTGAGGTACGTGCTGGCTGTTGGGGGGTGTACTGGTTGATGTACTTGGAAAATCCTCTAAATGCTCATGGAAATCTCACTCCAGAGGGATGTAAAGAGACTCATGATTGATGAGAATCCTAATTAAGTTCCATCTGATACTGAATAACTTGTCTTGTCGAGCCTTTCAGATTTAGCAATATCCTAACCTTTCAGATTCAGAATGTATTGATGTATTTTTAACCTTGCTACCTCACATGGGTTAGGGCAAAATAGGAATGTTCAGTGGCTCATGCTGGAGAAAAACACTGGGACAAGCCCCTGGTTAGACTTCTGTTTTGTCACCTGTTTGAACTCATTCAATATGGCAACTTGATTTCTCAAACTTTTGCACCATTCTAAGTTGAAAGCTTATAAAAGTTCATAAAGCACTATTAGCACTATTTCTAATACAGTCCTGCAAATAAACTGATCTGACAAAAACTCATTTCTCTCATCCTCTGTTGAGCAATACTATTTACAGTAAGTACCATTGTTTCAACCTGTATTAGAATTTTAAAGGACATTCCATTATTTTTCCCCACACCTGAAGTCAAGGGAACAACACTTAAAATTACTTGTCTTGTCCCAGTTAACACTTTAAACAATAGGATGTGAGATTTTTTTTCACCCAGGCTTCTGAAGCTTTCTCTGTTTTCCAAGATTTGTTGTAAATAAATACTAGCAGTCAACAATACTAAATAATAAATGTTCCTTTAATTTTAATATATTACCATTGTCTAATGATTGTAGACTTTTTCTAGTTTTTTCCCTTCCTTCTAAACCTTCTATTAGCCTTACTTTTTTTTCCAGTTTCATTTGAATTATTCTTCTGGATTTAAATACTTTCCTCGTACCCCATATGTTTCTTCTTAAATCGGTATAAGGTTTTCTTTCCTAGATTTGAGGTTTTGGGTTTAGGGATAGAAAAGTGAAATCTTGCCAACTACTGCCCAAGTATAATCAATATTTACATTTTCCCCTTATGACTGAACTCATAATCAATTACAGATTTATGAGTATTAGAAGGGATTTTATTATACTCATATATATCTCAACTAATCATTTCATACTCAGGACTACCACCAATATTTAGTTCCAAGATCATTTCCTACATAAGCATTAAGATGAGGATTACTATGGATTTCCCATGGAAGATGTAATGCTTATCAAGTCAGGAAATTGATATTTATAATTTACAAGTTTTGAAAGAAATTCCAATTCTCTGGCACAGAGGTTTGTGTCTGAAGGTCCATGATCATCCAGTCATAAACATTTGACACTGTGCTCACAGGCAGGTTTTTCTGGGCATGCTCTTTGTTTGTTTTGGTGTTTGCCACAGGTCCCCAAACCTTCTGCATGCTGCCAGCAAGAGCACTTGGACAACTAATCTGTGCTCAGGAATGTATTTTCCAGCTAGTGAGGAATTTGGACCCCTCTGCCAAGTAGCAAGCTCTGATTGTACAGATTTAAGTACTAGCAAACATATGCTCACAAATGACAGATTCCAAATTGTATTATTACACAAACCCATAACAAATAATCACTTCTCACATCACAATACCCTAAACAGTTTTGTTTCCAATATGTTGAACATAAATAAAATAAAATAAATAAAACCTCTCACCCCCTAGACAGACTCCCTCCAAAAAGTCTTCTGTTTTATGTAACTGACTTCCTTTTCTCAATCCTACAGAAAAAGTAAATTACTGAAATTTTGTTAGGAAAACTATTAGAATGAGAATTAAAATTATTTCACCAGCAGTTACAGCTACTCAAAACATTGATAAATTTGGTCATTAGCTTTGCTGGATTTTGGTTAACCATGTAAAAAACTTTTCCTGTCTTTGTAAAATTTGTTATTTTTTGTGAATTCAAAGTGATGGGTAAGCATAAGTGATGATTACAGAAATTTCCTTTCAGCTTGGTTGCAGACTTCAGATTAAGTGGATCATTCTTTTCCATCCAGACCAGAATACTTTTTAAAGACAACTGCTGTTGGTTTTAGAAAAAGGAAATTTTTATATGGGCTCTCTTTTACAAAGACTTGTCCAAATCAAAGATCTCAACATTTTGAAACTTTCTCACTTGTAACTAAAACCTGAATAAAGGGGGATGATTTCTAATGATGAGTCTATGTTGAGTTACTCTTGCTGCTGAATTAAATTACATTCCTTTTTTGCCATAATCTGTGTACTTTCTAGTGACCTGTATGACATCTAGGTCTGCTGCAAGACACAGAGCAATTTCAGATCTTATCAAATATGTAACTCTTCATTTTAACTCTGGAAACTGAGGTTCACATTTGAATGCTTCACAGAAACATGCACTTTCAGCCATGGCTGCAGGCTAGTGTTCCCTTGTGTAAGTCATCCATTTTTAGAACTAACTGTACAATTAGGTGGTTCAAGTCATGCAGAAGATTCATGGAATTTGTGCATATTGCTCATATGAGTGGTTTTTAATGTTTTTTGTTGTTGTTAAAGCATTTATTTGTTCAAAAATAGGTCTGAAATGCAGATAAATAGCTGTGTTGAAATCATCAAGGATTGCAAAGGAGGCCATGTCAAAGGACATTTTCCTTGGGTGACTGAAAGTCATAAAGCTAAATTACAAAAGGTTTGTATTAATCAGTAAATTGCAGTATTTTTTCTGTTACCACAGCATTTGGCAAACATTTCTCACATTAGGCAATTAAAAAGGCAATAGCACTGTTGTCTGGCAACATTGGAAACCACTTAAGTTCAAAATTACAAATTAAAACAAAGACTAGAAATAAAATAATTATCTTTTGCTGCTTTTGACTTCTGGTCTCACAATCAGAAATCAGGGATGTGGTGCATCAAAGCTGCCTGGGGGTCACTAAGCAAAGTGATTTCAATTAACAATTGAATATGAGCAGCTTCTACACCCAAATGAAAAGGACACCAGAGCATTTGTTTATGAAATTGGAGGATTTAAACTGTTTAATAAATATTACAGTCTCAACAAGTCCTCTTTAATGATATTTGAAGAAACAAAGCTATGTTGTAGCCCTGTGTAGAACCCTGACAATATTCAAACCAAATCAAATTTCCAAATGCAATATGGACTATTCTGAATATCAGTAAGAGGAGTAATCCTGTGTTAATCCTATGTTAACCTTTGTTAATTATTGATGCCAAGTATATTCTAAATATAAACAGAGAAATGAGTGCAGGAAAATAATTCTTTTTTTTCTATACAGCCTCTAACCTGAGCTGCCTTTGAAGTTCTGGCATGTCCTGCTTCCCTAAGAGGACCTTTGAAAGTCCTTGGCTTTGATGACCTTGTTTACAGAGCCCTCATCCAGTAGAGATTAATTCCATTTGGATGATACCTGAGAGTTTCTGAAATGTGTTTGAATTCCTGTAAATTATGGCAGTGTAGTTTCAGATAACTTGGAAAATTGTTTAGGATAATTGCCCTCAAGAAACCAGACATTTAACTGAGTCTCCAGAACAGACTTTCTTTGTTGATTTTATATGGCAACCTAATGCTAGGCTCAAATTTGATTATTCAGATAGTTTAATTTTAAAAACTACTGATCACTGTGAGAGTACCTCATGCTTATTTGTTCTGAAAGGAAGGAAAGTTACTAGAATGCAAAAATTTAGCTGCCTGCATTTTAACATCTTGCACTTAAGCCTGGAATTTATGTCATATCTCTCTCAAAAATGAGCTGTCTTGCATTTGTACTAATGCCTTATCTTTCCTTCTGGCCTAAAATAAAACAAGAACAGTAACCACTCTTTGTGACTAGTACTTTTATCCCATTTATTGGAAATGGAAAAATAAAAAACCTAAAAAAGAAAAAGCATTAAGAATGTTGTTTCCATCCTTCCTCTTACCTTGCTCCTACTAGCAAAACCATTCTAGATCAAAGCTTGGGTCAAGAGCCCAGGATGAAACAAGGTTGAAACCTGTATCTTTTTTACAAGACAGCTCATCAAGGTGACATTCTTTGTGGTCCAGGCCATGAGAACTTCTCAAAACACATCATAATTTATGAAACAGTTGAAGAGACTCTGATGGGGGAGTCAACCATGTTCCTGAGTCCTGTCTGCCCAACAGTTGAGGCTGTCACATCAAAAATCTCTCCCTTCCTGGAGCACTTGCCTGGTTCAGGGAACACAGGAGGATGGAAAGGTTTGGCAGCAAATGGGCACAGCTTAAGGAATGCACATGACTTATTCCACTTTTCTTCACAGCCCCTCTAGCTCTTTCTGCAGCAGCAGCTCTTTAGAGGCTCTTGAAGGATTTCAGTTTTCACTATCATATTTTCCCTGTCCTGCAATCCTGCAATACTTTATTTGCTTCCTATTCACACTCAAATTCTCTTACTCCAAATTTTTAACCTTTTTCCAGCAGGAGACTCCTGTAGATGTCTTTTCCCTGCCTAGGTGCCTCCTTCTCTTTTATTGGTTAGCTGAAAGTCTGAACCTCAAGGTGAGCTTTTTTTCCCTTCCATTTGCTTTTAGCCTGTGTAATCCCAACACAAGTCTAATAGGGAAATGTAAAACCGGATCTGAGCTGTTTTTAATACAGTGTTGAGAGGTGGAATTGGCTGGAGTTCAATTTTGTGCTGAACAGCTCACTGTAGCTCAATAAAGACTTGTGTCTGTGTTTCTGTTTATGTGGCTGGAGCAGAGCACAGAGTATGCTTTTTCATTTATAATCATATGGACACAAGACAAACACCTCTTAGCTAGTAGAAAGACAAGTCATAAAATGAACTCCCAGGAGTCTGGAAACCTACATTATCAGTCTTTTTTCTACTGGAAGCAACCCAATCCAATGCAAGTGTTGTTCATGGAAGTTTGATGCCTTAGCAGAGTCTAAGTGACCTGGGGCATACTCAGCATCATGTTTACTCAATACAACTATTTTACACAGGAATCAGCCACAAAACATGAAAAGAAAACAAAAAAGATAAGCCACAAATCAGGAGCTGTACCTTACTCCACAGCAGTGTTTTCTACACATATGAAAAGGGAAGAAGGATGATTGAGACTTACAAATTCAGGACAGCATCTATTTGAAAACCAGATTGTCATGCTTAATGCATAAGGCCCTGCATATTGCTGTATTCAACAAACACGAAAAAACTTTGAAAGCACATTCCATGCCTGGTTTCAACATACAACACAGAGAAGTAAGAGTCACAGGTAATTGTATTATAGCCTCGTTTGCTATTGCCTCGTGCTACCCTGCCCCATAAAAATACCTGCCCTATTCCCACTCTGACTTGCCACCAGAGTCACTGAGAGCCACCCCAGCTGCCACAGCCAGACTGAGCCCCTTGGCAGATGTCACACCTGGAACTGCAGTGGCTGGAACAGCAGAGACAAACACACATTTGAGTGTGTGGATGCATACACACACACATGTATTTCATATACAACTCATTAACATATATTTAAAGCACTGTAAAATATGGATTAAATCCTTTTTCTTATTAACAGGCATTTGCTTCAAATCCTGCTTAAATGTTGGGCAGAAACACTGAGAAATGGCGGAGCACAGGAAAATGGTTTTGCTGATTATAGTTTAGGACAGCCTCACAAAGACATGCTGGGCTGGCATGAAAAACTGTGCCACACCTACAGAGGATTACCCAGGTCATGCCAGAGAACAAACCCACTCAACACTTCTCAATTTGTCTTTGGAGCAGGTTGTGAAGTGCAGCTCTCTCTCTGCTCTCATCCATGTTAAACACAGACTCTGCTAAGAATTCCTGACACATGCATATCTGTCCTGAAACTACCCACAATAGGGATTAAAGAGATGTACAATTTAACCTCAATTCATAATCCTGCTTAAATCGGGAGCAAAATAAATCACTAGGAGCAATGACAGCACTGTTCTTAGTGCTCTGTGTGTGACCCAGACAGATCCCTGTGGAAACACAGGAAAGGCCTCTGCATCCACTAGAGGAGCATGCTGAGTGTCCACAGAGCCCTGTGTGTTTTCCATGGATACAGGATGCAAACCATGCTATGGACAGCATCACAGATGCATTGAGTTGACTTTCTCAAAGAAATAAAAAACTCACTAGACCAAGCTGACTGTATCTCAGATATATTCCATATGCTGGATAGAGCAGGTCTCCCTGGAGATACCCTCAGTAGCATCAGCAACTGTTGCTTACTCACAGAGCCTCCCCTCTTTCTGCTTTTTCATTATCAGCATTAGCAGTTGTTTATTAACAACTGATCCCCTGACTCTGGGTGCCAGCTGTGTCAGGATGCTCTACAATCAGGATGCTCCATTTACCGGGAAAATTTACAAATAGAGTGTGGAAGTCATTTTACAGCTGAGATCACTGAAAAACTGAACTACAGGAATTCCATCCTTCTGGGAACATCTTAACACTTGCAATTTACTGGGCACTTGTGGTCGGTTCATGTCCTTACTCAGGTCAGAGCTGACAAAACATAGAATTAATTTTTTTTTTTTTTTTTTTTTGAACAGTGAATTCCTTCTCTTTTAGTGAGGAGATGGGATTTCTGTAGCATTCATGCAGGCCAATACTAAGACACAAAGTTATTCCAGTAAGAGTGTTTATGTCTGAACAAAATGAGGACCATCCTGTTGTGCAAGGCACAACTGTAAACCACTTCCCACCCAGCTGAAATGAGTTCACACTCAGACTCAGGCCTTATAGGTGCCCCCTCTTTGCTTTTGTATTAAAGTGCATCGTCTCATTGGGAGAGATAACTGGAATACTATTTCCTGCCAGAAATACATGGCTCTGGAAAAAAAAAAAAAAAAAGATTTTAAGGAAAAGCCTAATCCCATTACAAGGTCTGATGCAGCTGCAGGAGAGATAAACTGGACAGCCATTTTAAAAATTTAGGTTGGTTATAATAGCCCAAGCTAATCTATTTCTTACTTACTGTGTTTTCTAATTCCTTTCCTAACACATTGCCTACAGAATTTCATGGCAAATTATTATTTTTCAAGCAACACTGTATGTTAGCAATAACCAGGATGCTCAGATCTGCACTTTCAGAACATTTGAAGGCACATTCAGAGATGAAGTTTTGCACCAGGTGTGTCAGATAGGGGATGGATACAAAGTTTATATTTATGAGATTTATTAATAAAAATAATTTCTCAGAAATTTGATAGGTAACCTGATTTCTATATTTTTTAGGAATTCTTATTAAAAAAACCAAATGCAAACTCACAAAATCTCTCTCATTCCCTCTCATCCACACTCAGCTGGTCTAGCCAGTAGAGTGATGTCTATTTTTACACTGGGGGACAGTAAATGGAAAGGAGCATTTGCATCACTTTGTGCTGGCTGGGATCACACAGCTGCCACTGCTTTGGCTTTCAGGGGACCAGAGCAAGACTCCTCCTCTGCCACAGGGAGTGAAAATCAGAAAAGAGAGGTCTCAGGCAGCTCTGAGGGGGGCTGGGCATCACCCCTGGGGCTCAGCTTTCTGCCACTGGAGGCTCTATTCTACCTCTGCTGCATGTGGATCAGGGAAAAAGACATAGAATAACAAGTTACTTTTTCAATGTCTTTTGTAAAAGCAGGGAAAGAATTATTTTCCTTCTTTAATTCCACAATATCTCATTTTGGATTTATAAAACGTGTAGGAAAAGTTAGCCAAAAATTGCAGCTTCTTCTCCTGCCCAATAATGGAAGCATTTTAAATTTTTTTTCTCAGGAATTTTTTGGTTGATTTTGATCTAGCCTTTTAATATTCCATTTCCAAACAGAAGCAGAGAAAAAGTCACAATTAAAAGAAAATTCCCATCTAAAAAAAAATTAATTACTGCTTTTACCAGACAAAACTTCTGGTTTTGATTTAAACTCCAACTTTTTTTGGCACAAGTTTTTCAGGCAAGACATTCCAGACAGCTTGAAATTTGAAGATAATTTGAGAATTATAAACATGACCACCTACCACATCTGTAAAAGCTACTTATTTAAAACTTTCAAAATTTGAATACCCATCTATGCAAGTAAATGCCCATGGAGCAGATTTATTTTTATCAGACATAACCTTGAAAACAGCTTCTTAACCAAAAAATCTTGGACTCTCAATGTCCCCACAGAGGATGGAGAGGGAGCACTTTGTGCGGGGAAGCTGGAGTCAGCCCTACCATGCAAAGGTTTCAGAAGCTCCACAGAGCAGCATGGACATACCTCAAACAGCCTGGAATAGCAGAGACTCACTGCCCCTTGGCTCTTTCCTCATTTCCATGCTCAGCTTTTCCTTTTAAGCAGTCTACATATCAAGGGTTAGCAGATCAATTTTCTGTAAATACCAATCCTACCATGTAACTTTCAGTGTTATATTTTAAATCAAAATACATATTTTCATCCAGATATAGAACACAATTTAATGAAAATCTAGTCTTCCATTTTAGTAGACGCATTTTAGTCTCCAAAAATCATAGAAAATAATTGCCAATGTCCACCTCAGTGCAGATGTATTTGATTGTAATCCATCCCAATGCATTTAATTTCTTTCCTTTCTTTGTTCTGCCCTAGTGCCATTTAACTGTCTCCCTCTTTACACATATCCATGCTGCTTTTATATATCCTTCATCTTATAAAGTGTGCTTCACCAACAGGCTAAGTAAACATTTACAGTGATATATAACACTTACTGACAACGTCAAGCCAAATAGACTGTGATCCAAGAACAGGCTTGATTTCCCTCAGTCTCCTCTCCTCAGGCAAAAGCTTGAGTGAATAGATGAACCCTGTTCTGCACCTTGAAGGTCAAAAGAATAGCTCTGACAAACCAACAGGGAAACAAATTCTGGGGCTGACAGATTTCCTCCAAGAACCGTCCGCCTCCAGCATCCCAATAACCGAACTTAAGGATTGCTAAGAAAATAATCCATTTATTAGGTGCTATCACAGCACAGAATAAGAAAAAATCACTGACTCCCAGATAGTTGCATGCAAACTGCAGCCCCATGGCTTCTAACCAGCATTTCAAATTAGGCTACTTGCAGGCTTGGCATTTGAGAGCAGCTTTTTGTTGGTGTAACTGGGTTTTCATGCAATTGTACAGGCTTGGCTGCTCTGTCCATTATGATGTTTTAACCCCTTCAGCAATTCTAAGATATTTAAATATCAACTTGAATTAGCAAGTTGCAATAAACAACCCTCGTGTACTATCAAGCTGCTTCCCATTTTACTTTGCCTTAAAAATCTCTTTAAACTCTTAGATTCTTTCTTCTTTCAAAAAAGCACCACATTAATTCTCAACAGCTCTCAGCTGACTGTTTTTGATTCATTTTACAGAACTAAGGATATTTCTGCAGTGGACTCCACAGGCTGCACTGGGAGGCTCCCCAGGGGAAGGTGCCAGCATCCCCCCATGGGCGGGGGGACAGATCCCATGGGACAGCTCTGGTCTGCTCCTGGACCGGGGGCACAGGGACACACCCTGGAATGGTCACACATCAGCTGGCAGCAGGGGCAGCTGGGTCACACAGGCAGCCCTGGTGCCACTGCTGTGGCCACCCTCCTCCCAGACACTGCAAGTTCAGGCTCCTTCTGCCAGCAGAGATACTGAAGTGACAGTGTGAGGAAGAAAAGCTGATGTAATGCCTTCCAGGAAAGTGATGAAAGAAAGAGGAATAAATGTTTGGCTTTTTGTCCTCTTTTTGTCTCAGAGGCACTCATTTATATTATTAATATCTTTATTTTAAACTATTTAAGAGACAGTGCATCTGCACTCACTTCATGGGTTTCAGAAGTAAGGCTAAGGGGTTTTTTTTGGAAAAATTAACTAACAAACATTTAAAAATCTTTCAGAAAGATAATCCCCTATTTCCAGTCCCCATCTCTCTCATTTGCATGCCACAATCTTAGTGTCTTATGTCAGAGTGACTTGCCTTTTTGGGGTTTATATTTGTTTGTAGTTTTGTTAATGAGGTAAAATAATATAGTCCTGTACAGAGAATTCATTATTTCAAGTGTTGTCATATTTTCACTTACTGGTTAAAACAATGAAACCTAAATCTAGGTCTTTTCTGCAGTATAAATAAACCTGCATGTATCTTATGCAACTCATACCTACAGTTTTATTTATGTAATTTATTTCATTTCTAAGCCCTCCACTTTCACGATTTTCCCTAAGGTAGTAGTAGATGAGCAATAATTTTATTACAAAAGATGCTACCTATACTTCTATAAATTATTTCCACTTTGCCAGCAAGCCAGAATGGAATGAGAGTAGAGATGTCTGCTGTAAATTTAATGTAGCTGATTATTTTCAAGCAGATGGACAGAACAACAAATGGTATAGCAAACATCCATCTAACCTGTCTGTTCTGAGTATTGCATTTCTGCAACTCAATTTTATTTAAATGTTAGGAAATTCTTCTGTTCTCAGTATGTGCCAGAAAGCAAAGCACTGATCATTCCAGAACAACCATTAATCCAAACTGTGGTCAAGGAAAGAACATTGACTTTCAGCTAATAATCATTCTGGCATTACAGATAACATGTTTATAAAATGAGAGGGAACCATGTCCTTGTATCTTGGTCAATGAATCCTGCAGTTTTATATTTATTATGCCCTTAAAAATCTATATTCAGACTCTTTTGTGAATCATCCTTCTAATTTCTCTTCTTTCTTCGCAATTAAAAAAAAAAAAAAGAAAAAAGCTTTATCTCCTTCAGTGACTTCTGCATTTCTTTTCCAGAAAGTCTATGAGAGAAAAATACCTCTTCAATGCACTTGGGACATCACATAAGTCATGCTATCCAAATAACTGACCCACTTCCTAATGGCTTTGCTTTTAATGATGTCAACTTTTTTTTTTTTCTTTAAAAAAGAAAGCAAAACAAAACAAAAAGCCCACTAAAAAAAAAAAAAAAAAACCCTCCCCAAAAAAGTTCAACCCAGCATTAGTTATAAAACTTTCAAAGAGTTTTCCATATAGTGTCTGAAACTTTCTGAAACTTTCTGGGTTAATTTGAAAGTTCAACTGTAAATTGGTTTTCAGATTTTGGATTTTTGATTTTCATAACAGACAGGCATGCTTTGCACAGTCCCCACATATTGAAGGGTTAAGAGCAACTCAATTTGCACCATGCAAACAACTCTGGGTTGATTGCGTGGAGGCTTGAACACCATTTCCTTCAACTTCACTTCTGTAAAGGTGGATTTCCTCCCTTCCAAACCCTGCTGGCAAGAGCAATACAAATTTGCCAGAACAGACTGGTATGGCATATGCAAGAAAACTACAGTGACACTTTGGTCAAGCCTGCACCCTAAAATTCTTAGTAAAGACACGTAGAATTGACTTTTTCACAGTATTTACTGCATTCTTTAGAATATTAATTAAAAAAAAAAATGTTTTCAGGTCTGTCCATGGCAAAGACAAATGAAAACAAGATCTAAGTTCAACAAAACTTGGGTTTTCTTTCAAGTTAATTTTAAAATGCCATGCCTAGAATATAGCCAGTGTTCTGTCCTCATTTTTATTTAGAAGTAGTATACAATGCAATTTGCTGGTATTGTAAAGCTGACAGTCAAAAACTACCTCCAGTGGTCTGAAAAAGAAAAACTGGGGGAGGGAGGGAGGGAGAATTTTGTCTGCCTGCTGGCCGGGCTCACACAGAGCCGGAGCAGCACGGCTGTCCCGCAAAGTGCTGCATGGAACTGTCGGAATATCGCTGTTCAAACCTAACTGGAGGGGGAACAGAGCCCTCAGTGTCTCTTTCCTCCTCCAGGGCTGTTTTCAGACAGCTTCTCACCTCACCCGAGCTGGGGGAGGGCAGCCCGTCCCGGCGGGCAGGGTCCGTGTCCCGCGGCTCGGAGCCTGTGCCGCTGCGGCAACACCCCCTGTCCCTGTCCCTGTCCCTGTCCCTGTCCCTGTCCCTGTCCCTGTCCCTGTCCCTGTCCCTGTCCCTGTCCCTGAAACAGCTTCCTCCAGGGACAGCATCCTCCTTGCTCTCGGCCTCACCTGCCTTCCCCATGGACAGATTCCTCCCTGCTGTTTGTGCACACCTGACAAATCCAGGGATGAGCTGGAGCACACTTTGGGTATTGCTGAGAGTTTCCTGGTACTGCTGCTTGAAGGCTACTGTGACATCCATGTGACCCTCTGCTTCTGCAGATTTGTGGTGGAAAAGAGATCCAGCATCTTCTGGCTTGGCTAAAAATATCCTATGAATATGTACTAAGTTGTTCGTGGTGTCAAGCGTTAGGACTTGGAAAAACCAAAATCATAGACACTGAGATAAAAAAATGTCAGAAGTATATCATAGCACTGATAATTTTTTGGTCTTCAAAGCTGTGTCTCCTCCACTTTATGGAAATACCCTCTAGTTAATTTAATTATCTTAGTACTGTCCACATACCACCTATGTTTCATTTCTAACCCATTCAATTACTGATAAAACACAATAGAGGGACTGAACACTTTTCAGCCAGCTTTTTGGTTGAATGCTTTAAGTATTTAAAAATTAAGTGCATAAAGAAAAGACTAGTTTTACATTATCATAACCCTGTCACAGGTTAGTAGGCTTTGCAGAGCAGTTTCCCAATCTAAGATAAGACATATTCAGCTTATTTTCATGCATTCTTTTCTTTTTCTTTTATTTTAGGCCATACAAAAAAGGAGAACCCCATAGTGTATCAAGTAAAAATTGAGCTCTGGTTCACATTCAAAACAATCATCACTCAAAATTTCAGTTTTGGGGATAATTCTACTCATAAGCATGTCTGAAAAAAAGATAACATTATTTTAAAAATCAAAACAAGAAGTCAAAATTTGAACCATGTGGTATAAACACAAAGCATTTGTGCTGAGGATTTGAAAGAGGTACAACTGTGATTTATTTTTATGAAATCTGCAGTGCAATAATGCCATTGACATAGAACATGGAAACTTCTTTTGTTAGTTCCTATATTTAGACAAGCTGTAGCCTACCAGGGGGTTGCCACAAGTACATTCTAAAATATCATCATAGTTTGCCCTATTATAATTTTTTAAATTATAGAACTTCTGTCACTTAAAACTGCTATGAGTAACTGAACACATATTAAAATTTTACTCAGTTTACTACAAAGAAAATAAAGATAGATGGGGGCCACAGTTTCCTAATGTTATATATAATTTTAAATTGTTAGGAAAGTAAGAATCTGCAAGATCTTCTAACCATCTCCTTAAGTCATTTGTCCTTTTACATTTCTTCTCCTGTTGCATAAAAAATGCATAAAGTTTCTTTCTACTAAGAGTAGCAGTAATTTCAGTGGTCCTTAGGGATCCCTGAGGCCAGTGGAAGGTGTAAAGTCCTTTTCCCTTTCCCACAGACTGTGGGGCACACCCTGTAGGGGTTCACATGCAGGTGAAGGCTGTATTGGCAATACCACACTTGATTTTGCACCTCAGGCTCAGGCTGGGGTGCAGCCCCTGGTGCTTGGGGCCAAGAGGAGGAACAGGGTCTCTCCTGTTCCTGTTCCCCATCCTGGAGTGGGGGAATTGTACCCCCCACCCAGCCCTGCTGCTCACATCCCAGGGAAACAGGGAAACAGCTGCCCTCCACTGCAGCTCCTTTTCCTTCTAAAGATCATGCAAGAGCCAGAGAAATTCTACTCTAGATATATGGCAAATATGAGTCCAAACAAAAGTATGGTTCAGGAAAAAGAGAATAGTTAGTTTAAATGGCCACTGAATTAAAGAAGAGGCTAAGAAGAATATGTCAAAGTAATAGTAGTTTACAGCTCCTGAGTGTTTAAAATAAATCAGAGACGACATTTTGACAGAAGAAACCAGAACTACTGTAACATGGGTAAAATTTCTCCATCCATGAGACTATTAACTTGTATTCACTCATTTGGTTGACTATTACTCATTTCACACAAGCTCACAATTTAAACTTATGTCATACCATTGAAAAAACCAACAAAACCCACAATCAAATTAAAAACAAACAAACAACCCCCCTCAAACAAACAAACAAACAAACTCCACAAATCAGAAGAGGAGCTTCATTTTTTTTTGACCTGGTAAAGTAGAAATAGTGAGAATTATCTGAACTTGGAAAGCAAGAGAACTGACTTTATTTCTAATCTGTAGCTTTTCCAGGGCCGAGAAAGGCAGAGTCAAAATACTCAGGGCTACAGATGACAAGTGACTGTGAAAAGGAATCTCTGGCATCTGAAATGATGGAAATAGCTGAGGAAAAAAGAAAGCTGATGTTGGGGAAGAACTTTGAGTGAGATAGTGCATTTCCTTCAACACTAAAGTAAATGTTCTTCTGGAAAATAAGAAACAATAAGAAACATTTGTCCTCTCAATGGCAGAAAATGTAATTTTCTGTAATTCATTGATCTCTGATGGATCTATATCTGAATTCCATGAGGAGGGCTCTGAATGCTTCAGAGAAGATGATCTATTAACCTCCAGAATATTTTATTGAAATAGGGCAGATAGAGAAGACAGAAATTACTGACAGATGTGACACAAATCATCCCTGGTAAAACACAAACTGAAGCCCACAGCCTAGATTATGTTACTGAGCACTGCAAAGCCACCCTCTCAAAGCCAATTATGCCACCAATTAAATACACCATAATGAGAAATAGATCAGCAGCTGTGGAGGTTACCTGCCTCTCTCTTTGTTTTTTTAATGCACCAAACATCTTATCATGCAGGACAGTTTGGGGAGGGGCTGTGACTGGCAGGAAAAGGTACTTGCTCTGATGAACAGCTGAGGTTACAGTGCACATCTTCATTCCCAAGGATGTCCAGCTTTGGTAACACAATCTCAGGAATAAAACACCAAGTGGAAATAAATTCTTTCCAGCAGGCATAAGCAGACTGTATTCTTTTTCATGAAATTGGGAGTTAAGGTGGTTGCCTAAAATACTTTACAACACAATCTGATCAACAGTTTGAGCCCAACAAACTGAATGGTCTCTCTTATCTCTCTGTAAGGCTCAAGGGCAGTCAGGAAGCTAATTGAAGAACACTTTTGTCAAACCAGTCCTTAAAAATTAAAGAGAAAATTTTTTAAACATGAATCCTACCTTCCTAACCTCTTAACTTAAAAAAAGTCCAGGCAGAAGGAATGCACTAAATCTGTCTGAAAATACAGTTTTTAAAAAATCCAACAAAAAACAAAGAAAATCACTGTCATGAAGGAAGTGTACAATCTAGTTAACATATAAATATACAAAGCAAGTAAAAAAACTTGAACAGACAACTGTGCATACTGCCAACAGAAAATCTCAGCATACCATACATACATCTTCAGTATCTTCAGGACTCATATGACAAAGTCACTGTAGCCAAATGAAAAAGAACAAATGTATAATTCATGAGGAATAGCTTTTTAACACACCAGAGCTTTTGGCTGTCTAAAAATAGAGTTGTGAAACATAAAAAGCAGTATTATTGTCCCTAAGAATACAGTCATATTTTGTTTTTGCTAATATTGTCCTTGGTAAAACCTATGGTTTGGAGCTCATTCCTATCTTCTGTAGACCCCTTTTTTCCTGCTGATTTATGTATCTTTACTGGAAGGCTTTAGAAAGGAGTATGTTTACTAGTAACATTCCTTTGAGCTACAAATTTAATTTTTTTATTATGGCACATACTTGACACACAAATCGTGTGTCACAAAATGATCACAAATGCAGGAAAACATATCCCCCACAGTCAAATATTTCTCCTATGATACACTCTGTATGTAAGATAAAGCAATGGTTGAAAATTAATATGACATAAGGACTGTCCAGCCTGACCTTCAGCTGTCCTTTGGATACATTTTCAGATTTCCATCACCTTTTATTTTTTTCTCCACTCAATGCAAATATCGGGTATATAAGTGAATTGCAATGTTACTACAAGAAATAATCAATTTTTAAAGTTTGTGAAAGAATTAGAGGACACAAGTACTAAATGACTGGACAAATCTGAACACCAGGAGCAAATACCAGAAAGGAAATACATATGCACACTCTGGTAAAATAAAAATGCATACTTGCAAGATAAATTATAGATGATCTCACTTCTTTTTACCATAGTTGGCAGGTAGCTTTGAAAATGAGAATAGATGTCATCTAGCTGACAAGAAAGTACCTCTTATAGAAGATTAGACACAAGGACCCCGTTAAAGTTAAATACTAGAGACTTACATCTTCATGTTAATACACATCCTCCAAACCTGCTGCAGCCCAATGGACACACAGTAGCTCAACCCCAGAACTGTCAGGCTATATTATTTTCAGTACAGTAATTATTTCAGTGACCTACTTTTTCTGTGACCAGTTTCCTACTCTAGGCAAGAATCAAAGCATAAAGCAGGCAAGTTTTATTAATATTATCAAAGATTTCCTCTCTTGTTTAGACTCCAGATTGAGTAAACAGGAAAGAAACTTGATGTGGAAATTCTTGGTGAAATTCTATTTCACACCAAAACACAGAGGTTACAGAGTGGTTTCCCCAGCAAGAAATGTGCTTTTATGTTGATTCTTCCTCTATTTTTTCCCCATATCTGGAGCACTGCACATACTTTTGCCAGCTGAGGACCCACAACATAAGAGAAATCGTGTGACTTAATCCAGCTCATTACTTTCATTTTAAGATGTACGTTCAGTTGGAGAAGAAGGGCAAATAAAAGTGGTCTCAGCACTTTAATGCCCTTCATTTATTAACACAAGTTTACATTTCACTGTTACCCTAGTTTCTTCCTCACTTAAGGGAAAAAAAATCCATTATTGGTGCCATATAAGAGGCAGTATGTCTCCCAGTTGCACAGAACCTCTTGAACTAAAAAAATATTTGGGCAAAAGAAGGGATATGGTTGGGAAAGGCTCTGTCCTTTTGTATCATAGAAGGGGTGAGATTCCATCGTAGCAGATCAGTTTCCTCCCAGCAGCTGTTGAGCACCATAGGAGCAGCTGGAACATCCAACCCTTCATCACTTTTCAGGCTGTGAAAACTAAGGACCAAACTTGTCCCTAAATAAATCTTTTGCATGTATCACCAATAGAAGTCTTAGTTCATTATTTATCTTCCTCTGTGGAAAGAAGCTGCTTTCCCAGCTGCCCAGAACCATTTCACCGTCAAAACTGTCACTACTTTTAAACTTGCCAAGGGCTACTTCTCTGAGCTCTATTGTCACTGACTCATCAAATCTGAAATGATGTCTCTGACCTTTGAATCTGTTGTCTTATTTCTCTTTTGACACCAATGACAACTAGAGGAAAAATGTAGATGAAACAGTCTGAAAATAACAGTGAAAGCAAGCTGACAATGCCAAATCCATCTAGGAAAGCATCAGTTCTTAAAGATGCTGAATGCTCTGTGTGAAATAAAGATGCTCTCAGCAGTTGCTGCTTCTTTGGAATTCAGTTGTTAAGCTCTAAATATTTTGACTAAAAAATTAAAAAGCAGAGGGATACCTGCAGCCTTCTCCAGTGACTTTCAGTGCACACAGAAGTGCCAAAGACCTTGCATAAGAGTCAGTTTTACATAAGGCTCAAATCTCTCATACACAGTGAGGCCAAGGAAGGAAATCTCATGGGACACTGGGGAACAGTCAGTCCTTTTCATCTGTCTCCCACCACTGCTGTATTCACTGCACCTAGGTAATTGTAACTCTCAAAAATCAAACTGTGAGGATGCCTCTCCAGGCAATATAATTTAAACTGTCCATGTCCAGTATATTTCCCCTCAGTTAAAATGCAACAAAAAATATCAAAGTTGTATAACATATATATATGCATAATTAACTTTGCACAAAGCCCAAGGTTGCAAACTTGAATACTGATAAATGCTAAGCTGGTAAATCCCTATTTGGGGTCATCCATCCTGAAATGCTGTGCTGAACTTTAAACAGTCAAAATTCACCCAAGCTATTGATCTGTATGATGGATCTCCTTTAGGAATTATGATCCCCTTTATGAATGCCTTTGAGCTCCCCCAGGCAAATGGAGGACTTGACTTTCACACATTTAATGGCTAATATTAACCAGGAAGGAAGGCAGCTCTTACATTTGCTCACAAATCACTTCTGAATAACTCTTTCTCCAGTGTCTGTCTTTCTGATTTTTGGTTTCCTTGCAGTGTTTCTAAGATGAGGACATCAACCCTCCTTTTTTTTCTTTCTGTTTTCACTGGCAGAGATTATCAGAACACAGTAGCAAATAGTTCAATAGACAATAAAATACAAAACTCAAGGGACAGTGCTACCCCGAACTGTCAATTACAATAAAACACGAGTAACAAAACCATTCTAACATACTGGTAAAAAGAGAATGCTGGAAAAAAAAGCACTTTGGTAATATGAAATGCATAAAAGGAAAGAGGGAGAGATGCCAAAGGAGGAAAGAATTTCTCCTACTTCTGTGACTTCTTGAATAAATGACCTATTTCTAATTTGAAGCTGAATTTTCCCAAAGAACTATGATTGTTACAGATTTTGTATAAGAAAGTTCAAACTGCAGATTAATCTGATATTACTGGCTATAGTAGAGAGAAAATATGCAGACACAGATATTGAAACATTGATGATTACTAAATGTCAAAAATTAATGCCAAGTAGTAAAACAATATATTAAAAACACTGTAACTACATGATGGTGCCTCAGAATATGAAATTCATGTACAGAAACAGAGTTTAGTACTGAATGAAAGATTTGTGCTCCCAGCTAAATTGGGTACCAGTGCATTCATACAATGTGGGATAAAATCCTAAAAGATAATTACTTGCTCCAAACAGAAATTTTTCTCAATCCTTTTTCTAACCACTCTCAAATGTGTCCTTTGAAGTTTTCTGTCTGTGCTTGATTTAGGAATTATTTCAATTTCTGTTCTTTGAGTAAGAGTCATTTAAGATTCTCACTCACCTGCTTATAGGCATTAAATTATATTTTACTTGATTTCTTGTGCTGCCCTTTTAGTGAAGTATATCTGTCTAGTTGTTTCTAACAGGAGCTTTAGGATAACAATCTAATTATGACTCACATTTTCAATGCAATAAACAATAACAATATATAAATAACAATAAAATAACAATATTTCCACCTCATAGAGAATGAGAGTGAGCATAATTTCCCAGTCTAAAACAGTCTATAGCTAAAAAAAAAAAAAAAAAGAAAATCACAAACCAAATTCAAATATTTATTTGACTTGATTGAATTTTCTCCATTTCAAAGGTCTTGATATTCAAAACAATCATCCTGCATATGTATTTTCTCTAAAGCTAATACTAGTGACTTTGGGAAATGTCCATCAAGCTAACAACCACCATGGAACTGTAACATCTCAAGTTACTGAGCAAAACAAAAAACAACCAGCACGTTCCATACTCTTAGGGGATGGTTCAGATATTTGTGACGCATTTCTGAATAGAGTTTACTCTTGCATGACTTTGGATTTTAAAATATATTTTTTCAAAATGCTATAGCATATAATATGTGGTTTCTGTAAGCAGCTTGAATTCTTCCTTTGCCCCACCTCTGCCTTATTTGACTGTTAGGCTTTGAGCACTGAGAGATCTCAGTTTGGCTGTCTAGTCACAAGAAACCCCTGCCCAAAGAAACAACCACAGATAAGCATCTCAACAAAAAGAAAAGCTAAATGGTTGGAGATTACATTATATTCAATAATGTGTTTCATCCGAGGTGAAACTGTTATTTTCTAGGCAAGCTGAGATTTTCAAATCTGTTTTAAGGATGTGTACACCACAATAAGGCATTCATTAGTTGCCAGAGTAGTTACCATTGCATTAGAATTCTTAAGGCCAGTGGCATTCTGCTTCCCAGGTGTGAAAAGAAAAATTCCTATAGGAACACTTTAAACATCCAGATAATTCCAATTTTAAAAATTCTGTTTAAAGTTACTGAATTATGCAAAAGAAATAGCATCTACTTACCATGTCAGTTTGTTGGGATAGCAATCACACATTTCAGATTCAAATGTTTTTTGTAAAAGAGGTTTCCAAATATGTAAATGCATTCAGAGATTCTGTGGAGACAATAGAGAGGCAACATCAGTGTTTGTGTAGGGCCTGTTGTTTAGGAGGGCTATAGAATACAGTAACAGTATTCCAGTGTTATTATATATTAGCCCTATGACAATTTTGAAAACCTCTTTATATAAAAAAATTCAGAATTTTGGTATACGTATTTTTTATTTCATAGAGACTCAGTCTGTCTCTTTTAGGAACACCATGTCCTAAAAAAAAAAAAAAGCCTTTTTTTTTTTTTTTTTTTTAAACAACAGAATAAGAATTTTCTATTCAGCTACAATAATCACTTTCCAGCTAGTACATTCATCAAAGAATGAGCAATTCACTAGGGTAACATATGCAGGAGCTTTCTTGTATATATTCATATTGTCTTCTGCCTGAAAAGAGTTAAATAGAGCATATAAATGATGAATACAGAGCGTCTTGGGATACAAAACAACTAAAATGGGTTAATTAGAGAAAAACATGCATCAGACTGTAAGGCTCAACTGTAAACGTTACGGTTTTTTAAACCTATTATATCTGCTGATAGTATTTGGGATTATGGATAATATATATAAAAAGATGTTAATTTCCAAAAGGAGTTGACTGGAACATATCAAAGAGTAAAAAAATATTCATTGTCTGAATAACAGTTCAGATGCATTCATATTAAACATACATTAGCGAATACATTTCTTTGACATGCTCATATACAAGCACAATACGTAAGTGACCTAGAAAATACAGACATTGTATAATCAATGACAAAAATATAGAGACAGATAAGCGCCGAGATCTTTGATCAAGTCTATTCTTTGGCAAAGCAAGAGAAGGTGTTATCGTGCCACACAGGGTTGTGGGGAGCAGCGCGGCTCCGAGCTGCGGTGCCCGGGGCAGGGCAGGGCTCGGGCTGCTGCTGCTGCTGCTGCTGCTCCGAGCGAGCTCCGCCGCTCCCTCCGTGCTCGGTCACGTTACAGAGAGCTGACCCGGCTGCTGGCATTCTCACCAACAAGAAACACGCTCTCAGCTTGGTAAAAGGATGAGCTTCATACAGAGAGGAGATGATGCGATCTCTATTCAAGTGCCAGCAAGGTGCTTTAGGATTTTAAGGACTTGTTCTCGCTACCTAAGAGTCCTGCACAGTGCTTTCATTGCAAATTTTGCTTTTATCTTCTTTCTGGCAAATCAGTGAGATTTGCAAGCTGGCTGAAGTGAATACTAACACGCCATTGGTATTTAACTGAAAATGCTCTGAGTTTTCTCCTGTTTCCCTGCTTGATTTGCTGTTTGTGTCTGTGGGCTTCTGAAGAAACAGACGCCAGAATAGAAGGGATAAATCTCCTCCAAGGTCTGTAGTTGAAGAGACTCCTGAGAGCCTGAAACACACTAATTTAATATAATAATAGTCCTTTGGTTAAAACAATCTTCTGGAACTGAGAATATTTGCAGTCATAATACTGTTTCATAAAGTCTTTGAAAACCATCATGACATAGATGTGTGGCTCCCCGTGATAACCCTGTTAAATTTATCTGTACAATGTGCTCATACAAAACCCTAAACAGGAGAGTGCAATGCTGATAGAAAAACCATGAACTTGCGACAGAGCAGTAAAGTGTGCTCCAATTAAAATAAAGAATTAGTGAAGCGTTTAAAAAAATACTTGTGGTTCTTAATATCAGCATTAAAGTGAAACTGTGAAGTCTTCTTTTTTAGTAAAGACTTTGAAAAATTATGCATTTTCTAAGTAAAAATGATAATTCTAAACATGTAGATGAAGTCTTGTCATACATGGATGTTCTTAATTTGGGTTAGGCAATTGGCATTTTAAATATGAGTTGGAAGAGGATATACCTAAGAGTATTCAGATAGAAATGTTAAAATACATATTTTATTTTGACAAGTAAAAGCTCTGTCAGAAGGTCTTTGATTCACAAAGCTGGAATACATTCATAGTTTTGAAATATGATCCTTTATCATATTCACTTCTTAGACAAGTTAATGTCTTAAATACAAACAAATGCGCATCAGACAGAATCTGAGCCTGATTTGCTTGAGGGGCTGTAAGAATAATAATAAAACCCTATTATTTAGTAGATTTAGCATGAAAGGGAAAGATTCTTTTCAATTTTTTCTTATTTGTCTGAAAAAACAAATTCTACCATTATAGTGTGTAATACATGAGATATCTATTAATAACCACATTCAAAGTAACGAGTTTTTCATTCTAAGGTGTTGTCTAAATATTTCCTATTGTCCAAATATAACTGGGCAGTGGCATTCCAAACAAATAAATTTCAGTAAAATAGAAATAAATTTGTCTGACAAAATAATTATGGTTTATACTAAAATATTTCCATTGAAGAAACCAGATTGCAGCAGATGCTCAATAAGAGGCTTTATAAAGAAAACCACTAAGCCTCTGCATTTTGTGGAAATGCCACCTTTTCAGCACTAATAGTATTTCAAGCCCTTTATGAATGCTTCAGAAGCAGACTAATTAATTTTTTTTTTACTCCTTATTTTCAGTCATCTTTGATATCATCCTGATAGATTCAATATAGCACTTAGGAAAAAAACTCTTCATGGAAAGGATGACTGGGCATTGGAAAAGGCTACCAGGGAGGTGGTGGAGTCACTGTCCCTGGAGGTGCTAAAGGAAAGACTTAGGATGTGGCACTGAGTGTCCTGGTGTGGCTGACAGGTGGTGTGGGGTCACATTTTGGGCTCCATGATCTCAAAGGTCTTTCCCAACCTCGCTGATTCTGTGCTCTATGAGTATGTATAAAATCCATAGAAATTAGGAGTGTAGAAGGAGTCTGACTTTTTTTTTCCTTCTCTGTAAGTAAACACCTTTAATTTCAAATGACTGAGTATCTGCCACTCCCAGCAGTTCCTTATTACACCCCAGGACACTTCCTTATGCTGAGTACCAATGGTGTGAGCTTTGTACCATCAGAACTAGCTAGGAGCTCTTCAGGGCCTTCACGTTTAAGTTATATTAATTCTTGGTGCCTTTGGATGCAGTTTACTGTACTCACTAAGGGGTAACAAAATCACATAAAAGGTCCTTAAAAGTTCCTTGTAAAATTGGGCTGATTATTCACAACAGAGTATCAAAGCCACAAATTTGATGAGCACACTGAAACCAGAGGTGAAACTGCAAAGTTCCTGTGACTCTGTGTCTGAACAAGGTGCAGCAGTATGGTATTTTGTGATGACAGTGTGTAATATAAATGGATACAACAGAGCAGAAACCTGTCCATAGAATTTGCATTCCCCAGGCACAAAGTCACCAAATACCACAGCTGTGATACTGTCAACATCATCTTGCTAAATACCAACATTCTCACTTTCCCATGACAGACAATCCTTGAACAAAACACAGATAAACAATAGCCAGAGAATCCACCCATGAAAATTTCCAATACAATTTTCTGTATGAAACTTCGAAAAATGGAATTGTCTGCCAACAATCTGTATTGTTCCCAATCTTACACATGACCTGTCTTGAGGCAGGATGTGTTTTATTACAGTATGAGCAAACCCAAACTGCCAACAGATAAACTGGTGAAGGCTATCCTTAATTCTGTGCTGTGCACTTGTGTAGTCAGTTGTGGACTGAAATAAAGTACCAAGACCTCCCAAAAACAGAGCAATGAAAAGGCTTTCTCACCTGTCATTTTGTAGGAGAAGGAAAGTTTGATCTGCCTTTAATAAAAATTAAAGCCTTTTAAGAGAAAATACATTTTAAAGTCACAAATGGAATAGAAAGATTATGCATAGCCCCAATAGCCATATCGCCTTCATCTCTGGTTTCTACTGCAATATTGTATAGAAACTGGAGATTCCATGAAGCTTATATAAAGACTCCATTAGTCTGATAAAAATATCAGCAGGTGTAGGAATGAAATCAGACAAAACATGAGGTGGTGTGCGAGAGGTTCCTGAGGGTTTATCTCCAGTGGCAGAGAGACAGAAGGCATGTGGGCTCAGTTTGGCTCAAGCCCTTGCTGCTGTGCCAGAGTGGCTGGGGCCAGTTGCCAGAGGGGGTGTTTTAGGGAGGGCTGATATCCTCAGGGTGGTTGCTTGACTGGAAACATCAATTATCACCTTGATATCACTGCCTTATAGAAGTCAAAATAGGCAGGCAGAGCAGGAGGAGGATTCTGAAGTGTGAACATACAGAAGCTTCCCTGCTGGTAGATTGGATATGACAGTAGGTTATTTCTGTAGCCACTGGAGGAAGGAAAATTCCTGTGTGCTTTCAGGAGAATTTTTGGATGTAGTGCCCTATCAAGACCCTGTGCCTACACATATACAGTGATTCTTTGGTGTTATTTGTCAGGCAATTCCCATACCAAATACAGCGTAAATTGAAAACTTTCCAGAGTTATCTATGGTCAATGAGGAGCAGTTGGGTTTGCTGTGCAGTTGCACAGGAGCCAAGATGTGCCCTGGCTGTACATTAGAGCTCCTCCCTGCACTGCAGCACATCCAAACACAGACAGGAAATACTGGGGATGCATCTCTCATAGATGGTCAAGTAAACTCTCAGAAGGAGCTGCTGTGATTTTGAATCAGTGTTTTGGCTGTCTTGCTGTCTAATACTCCACATAGTCATCATCTCTGTCTCTTAGGGTATGATTCATCACTTTCTTGGTCCAGTAAACCAGTTTAAGTTATTAAGCTGATCCTCATCTAACAGCTCTCCAGTTCAAACTGAAACAGCTCCCTGTCTTCCTCCTTTGGTGACTAAGCCTATGAAGTGGCCACTGAGAAAGCCAAAGAACAGGACAGCCCTGTGCCACAGCTCTTGGTCTTCATATAGGCAAGACAAGAAATTTTCCTATTTGCTTGTGTCTCAAAGAGGCCCCAGATTTCACCAGAAACAAACCCATTCATATAGACAACTGCTTCTTAAGGAGATAACTGTGTCTTTCTGGAACAGATTAAAACTTTACTGCAGAATAAATGACCTAAATGACAATAGCTTTATCTTACTCTTGGCTAGAGACTTCCTTCAAGTATCTGTTCTTACATTTAACATTCTAAATGGAGGAACAAAACATAGCAGCCTACATAAATTGTCTACTAGAAACCCTGCAATTAAAAATATGATCAAGATGAACCCTATATTAGAAAAATAACTGTGAAGTTTGCCTTATTGAAATCAAACATCTTAGCCACAACCACAAAGAAGTCTGCATTTCCAAAATAAAATTTCCATTCAATAAGAAAATAGCTTCCATTTTACTTGCTGCAAACAAGTGCCACTAAGTTTCTTACTAAAAAAAAATGCAAGAATCAATTAAATGCTAAAAAAATTTAAAGAAACAAACAGCACCTACAAACTAGAGTTTAGACTGTTCTTGTAGACAATATGGTCACATTATTTAACTGAAACATCATGCATCCTGCCACATGTCATTCCTTAACCAGTATGAATGTATAAATTAGGCTTACAGGATGGAAAAACAACTGAGAATCATGGATTTTGTAGTGACATGAAAATGACAAATGCCTTTTTAAGTGAGTAATAAAGTATGGGATTGAGGAATTTGCAATGGTCACTTAAGCTAAAAGGATGGCCATATGATGTGTTTACATTGCACAAGAGTATTATTAAACATATTTAGATAAATTCTCGTGTTCTTACTTTTTATGCTTTGTCAGATTGCATATAAACTATAATTCAAATAAAAGATGTAAAACCTTGCAACAACTATGTCAAACAGCCTTGTAAGTAGCTGAATAATTCCATCATCTCTCAAATGTAACTTTTCTATTAGTGGTCATGCAACCTGATAAATTAGAGGGGCAAGGTAGACAAAACAGTTCAGCTTAGTCTAAATAGAGGGTTAATCAGGGTTAAAAAATATAATCAAATTCCAGGATTAATTCCAGTAATTATCATGTCTGAAGAAAAAAATCCTGTTGTTTCTTTCATTATTTCATAACACCTTCTACTAATTGCAATAGGTTTTCATCATTTATATATCAGCAATATGGACCCTTGTCTAGGTACAGAGCTACCTCAAGAGAAACAGGTACCAACATATATCCAGTATCACAGAATCACAGAACAGGGCTGGTTGGATGGGAGCACAGTGGATTGTCCAGTCTCACTCCTGCTCAAGCAGGGTCATCCCAGAGCACATGGCACAGGATTGCAGCCAGACAGGTCTGGAATACCCCCAGGGAGGGAGACTCCACACTCTCTGAGCAATCTGTTCCTTTACACAGTCACCTGCACAGTAAAGAAGTTCTTCCTGGTGTTCAGCTGGAACTTCACATGCATCAGGGCAGTTGCCCCTTGCCTCCTGTCCCACTGCCCAGCACCCCTGAGCAGAGCCTGGCCCATCCTCTGACACCTCCCTACAGACACTGACAGACCCTGATGAGGTCCCCTCTCAGTCATCTTTTCTTAAGATCCCCTCATCACATTTGTCACCCTCTGCTGGATCCCCTTCAAGAGCTTTTTGTCTCATGCTGTGGTGGGATCTGTGCATACACTTCCAAGTGGGACAATGTGTATCTGCCTTTGATATTCCAGTCAATACAGCCTGTTTACTAAATGCTGTTGGTTAATGATAAAGCATCTTTCAGAAGCTCTTTATGATCACCCTATTTAGACAGTTTTGAATAAATGCAATGATCACATTTTAATTTGACAAGAGAAAAACTTGGTGTTTGCTACTAAATTTACTACAGAAAACCAGTAGTCCGTTTTCTACCTCTCTTTAGAAATTTTTTTGATGGCCCAGACATGTTAAGAATTTCTCTGTCCATTTTCTCTAAATACAACCTTCTGTAACTTTCTGTGAACAAACTATTCCCACAAGAAATAACCTTTGAAAATATGTTTAACATTTTATTGGTACCTGACCAGCCAGGAAACTCTGTATTGACCTGAAATAGTTCAGTAAAGAAAACACGAGTGTCAGAGAGAGGACACAAAGATAAACAGAATTCAGCAGAAAGGAGCATGCTTTGAGTTTATCTAAAAGCAACAAGCCAGAGAATGAAATCTTGTTGAGCTGCAGTTTTATGATGCCTGGAGAGTGCCACTTGTCAAGAGAGGGGAGGCTCTAGATTTGCTCATAACAAACACTATTCTAATAGGAATCAGGGACAGTTAAACACACTTGGCAAATTTTAAAGGATTTTAGTATGTCCTGAGGGTTTCCAATTTGGCCTAGTAATTTTATAATAAGCTGTAGAGAACCTTTTATCTGGCTTTTGGGTTCAGTGAAGTCACTTCAAAAGAAAGAATGGATCATTTACATCCACTTGGAAGTTACCATATGCCTGAAACAAAGGTAGTGCAGCACTGCTTTGACAGTCTCCTCAAGCCCTATCATTGAGATGAAACTTGTACATGTATAAAATCAAGCTCCAAAAAATTCACAGGCTTCCCATGCTCTCCTTTTCTCATCTCTGTTCAAAGTCTGCAGCCTCTAGAAGCCCTCACACCATCTCCATGGTTTTTACTCCCAAGCATGTGCCCAGCCACAGCACTGGGCTATGGCAGGTCTTGACATGAAAGCAGTGAAATGCAACTGTGAGACTAATACCTTTGATAAAATACTAATAACCTTTGTAGTGTATCTGGACTCACCAAGAGGTCACTAATCTTACAAGGACCTTCTTGAGTCTGCATACAACTCCATAGGAGAGAATAATGAAAGTTTTGGCAGAAATCTCTCTCAGGAAGAAGTTTAAATTAAGCTAGTTCACAGAAAAGCTTTTGGTAAATCAAAACTGAAACTTCAGATAAAGACCTGAGGCTTCTAATTCCCTTAATTGTGAAGGTTACATTCAAAGTTTCAAAGACAGTGTTTTAAGGGACAGATTGTGGAAGTGATAACTCTGAGCCATTAATTTTGTCCATTCACCAGAGGGAAGAATTAGCTTCAAATCCACTTGATCAACTGAAACAGTGATACTAAAACTAAATAAGCTTGGAGATTATACTGCTCACAAGATCTTAATGAATTTTTGTTGCTATTTTTTTTTCTGATGTACTGAAAAAGTGTGGAGACTTACAGCAATTTTCATTTTTCAAGTCAATTCTGGAATAAAATAGAAGAAATATAATGCTCAGCATTTGAGGACTAATATCAAATAGATCACTCTGGGGACAAGAAGCACAGTAACAGAACAAAGATGATGTTTGAAATGATTAAACATTTGATGGTGCAAAGGTGACTACAACACACTCTCTTTCAGAGACATGCACAGGATGCAGGCATTGAGAGGCACAATGGTCTTCTAGGGATAAGTGGGAAGGGAAACCAAACACTCCTGGTGCATCTTTCAGCATCAGCCTACAGCAGACACTGAATCACTGACACCAGTACAAAGCAGGATTCCTCTCTATACCTACAGGAATTATCTAGGAGTCCATCTTTCTATTCAGGTTCCTTGGTGGTTTTCATCTACAAATTATTAATAAGGCTTGGTCTTTGTCAGCCTATGTCTGATAGGTTAGATTTAATTACAGTTTCACAGTCTATTTCATATCTCTTCAAGTTATATATCTTTACACCCCATAATATGATTTTTATAGGCAAAAGTCTTTCATGAACTACAGCAAGATCTTTCAGAAGGACTGGAGACTTCCAGGGACAGAGAATATTTCATACATTTGCAAATAAAAATCATCCAAGGCTTCATAATAAAAGTGAGGCAGGGTCGATTTCTGATGTAGGAACATGCTTCAGTATGAAAATAGAAATCTAAAGAATCAAAAGCTACAATTTCTATTGAGATATAAAATAATCATCTGTGTAACTTTAAAGAAGTAAACAGGTATTATGCTAAAGCTGATTAAAATAAAATAACCAAAATAAATCTTGCTAACTATTACTATAATCAACTGTGACTTCCATGAGATTCTCTCTTTGAATACAAAAATATAAATTAAAGGTTTTGAGAATTAAGAATAAGCTATGGCCAGAGATGTTTTTTAAATATTCCAGGACATTTCAGAAAATGGTATGACATTTCCCCTAAATGCCAAATAAAACCAAGTAAGACTATGTATATCCATAAAATAAGGCATGCAGTCTTAAAATCCAACAACTATAATTAAAAAATGAGCTCCTCTAAAATAGCAACAATTTGAACTGTGAGCTTATTTGTCACTAAGCACATGAGAAAAAATAAATCTCCAGCCATGCCAGTACTGTTAAATTTTCACAATTTGGAAATGCAGTCATCAGCTTTGCTGAAAAACAGCCACCAAATCAGGCTGTACAGAACGGCTCCTTTGTTGCACTTGGTATGCACTGACAAAAGATTAATTCTTTGCATTTTTAGAAGGACTGACTGCTTCAGAACAAACCACCACTATTCAAACTTGTCAGAACAAGCTTGAAGAAAACTAGATAAGAGCACTTGAGGGATCTGTACACAGAGACAGTTGAACTGGAAGTGAAGTTACATACACGAATTAACTATTGTGTGGTGCAGTTTTAATTACCTCAATCAATTCCTCAGTTTGTTGTAGCAGTGATATTCCATTTTCCAAAGTTCTTGTTTCATGTATGTTTCAAGGCACACAGGTTGCATGCTTTTAGTCTTCAACAAAAACTATGCTGCTGTCATGTGGTGACAGGTACTTCAGATGGAAATACTAATTTCCAAGCTTGTTCAGATTCAGTTTCATTTTAAGTCAGTAATTTATGATTTTAAATACCTGTGCCATGCAATAATCCTGTACAACACATGACATTCAGCAAAGGCTACAGATGGAGCTTTCCATATAAAAAAAATGATGATTATGAACTGCACCTGCTTCTACCAGCCAGACTATCTTGCACTGTAACTCTTGTGTTGTGCTAATAATTATCAGATTAGTATTGAAGTGTTCTTACCCAACAGTTGGCACAAACTGGGGCACACATGTCCCTTGAGATGTGAGCCTGCAGCAGCCCAGGCACATGTGTCACCACAGGCATACTCCAGCCCCACTGGGCAGCCCAGCTCTGCACATGAGAGAGGAAGGGAAGTTCATATGATCAGGAGCCACCTTTGCACCCCTGAAGCTCTGGATAAAGAGGCTTTCAGGAAAAGTTTCATCTCAAAGAATGGGCTAAAGGTGGAGATGGCTATTCAAGTGACACAGAAAGAATAAAAACAGGAGAGTTGCATTAATGTTAATGCTCTGAATCTAGATTAGAAAATAAGATTTAGAAATAAAGCATAATGACATTCACACAGCCAAAATTACTATGCCAGAGAAGCCCAAGTGAAAATGAACTTAGAAGATGAGATGAACAGAAATGGTCTTTTAGGGGACAATTTGCAATAAGATAACAAAAAAAATCCAAAATCATACAGGTACTACTACTAAATAAATAGGCTTCTTGTGATATTTTCTGAAGTTTATTTACTTACATAAAAATAACAGCTATATAATCCTGTACAACATTTTTTAAAGTGTCAAATCATTACAAGTTTTTACTCTTCACCAAGTACTAGCTTAATCAATTATGTATCATACATATATATTTAACTCTGATTCATATTTATCTGAGTAATACATACATTTTTGTACTATCTGGGTATTAACACATACAATTGGATCAAATAATAGCTTTCAAAATAATTCAGTGCATCAGCACTTCCACAAAATTGGCACTTCATGCTTATTTTCACACTTGGAAAAAGACTAGAAATGTCAGTTAACCATCTGAAATGTTACATCAGTAAACTTCTGTAAATAAATGAATAATACTGTCTTATGGCCAAATGGAAGAGTCCTGCCCACAGAAGGGTGACATTATTAAATCTGCTACAAAGTACATTCTCTGTTGGATTCTTTTATCCCAGCCTTAGGAGACAACATCAGACATTTCCAGAAGTTGTTTGGTTTCTTAAGTTCTTGAGGAGCCCTGATCTTAGCTATGAAAGGGTGACTTCCTCACATGGTACATTTTAATATTTGTCTTACATGCAGATTGCTGACAAATACAGGAACAACAACATGATTAGGTGACTGCATTGCTTTTTACCATTCTAGTTATTTTAACAGCACTGTAAATGAATTATTATATTTTAAGGGTAAATTATACTATTCAAGTGTTCAAAATTCTAGATTCATAGGTGAGATGTGCTTCACAAAGATCTAACTGCAATAATACAAGTTGAGGCAGAGGCAGGCACACCAATTTTTTAAGGCGAATCTGTGTCCGAATTTAATACTAATAGGATTTATTTTTTTGTTCCACTCTTATGTTTCATACCAATTTCCTCTTGTGATTGTAATTTGTTTTTATTTTTGGATTATAGTAACTGACAGCTTATTCATGAATTAGGTCCTACATACTGTTTGCGACAGCTGTAGACTTGAATCATCCCCTGTGTGAGCAAAACACAAATTTCATAGACGTGCATCAAACTGTGTTCAACCAAAATTTGAGATGACTGTTAAAACCACAGCCCCCAAGCCTTCAGCAAATGTAAAGCCTGTCATGTGAAATTCAATGTGGATCTTAATATGTGGTGTTCTATTGAGCTACTGTACTTGATTCAGAACTATAAGTGTTAGAGAATGAAATTATAATCACAAGGCTTTAAGGGGGGAAGAAAGAAAACAAGAATAAAAGAATTTATGAACACAGTGGTACTGATGAACCTTTCCATATAATGTCTCTTTTTTGTTGTTGTAGAGGCCTATGACCAAATTTATTTCTTGTATTATTTAACTGATCTCGTTTTTGCTACTCCTTCAGTCTTAGCTGACACTGCTAACATCTAAAGCCTTTGGAAAAAATGGCATCTTGGTTCAAACATTAAATGAATTGGCTTAGACAGGAAAGGAAAAAAAATAACTTGATTTTAGTCATGGTGGACAAAAAATTTCAGCAATCAAAAAGTTTACTGTAAAGCAGATTGGAAAAGTGCTCATGCAAAAGAAACCCAAGTTAATTTTCTGAAAAAGCTTGAGGGCTTCCAGATTATCACTTGAACCTGAGATACAGTATACAAACTCAGGATATGGTATAAACTTCCATTGCTTTATGGCTACATTGAAGCTCACAAAAACTTTGTAGAAGTTTACTGGGACTGAAAAAGTATCAACACTTTTATATCAAAGCTTCCTCCTTCCTTCCAAATAAAGGAGGAGAAGCTAAGTGCTTTAATACCACCCCCAGCAAGCAGATAGACATTTTTGCTAAATCAGCCATTGCTGTTAGGTGCTCCAGAGAACTATTTGCTGCTTAGTTTTCCAATAGTCTCAGCTTTCACAACTCTGATTCATTTACTCAGAGCTTCTACAATTTAAGATCTGGATTTCCCCTCAAAGACTGTGGGGGAAAAGGCAATTGAAAACCTGACAAAAATTTTATTGTATTTCAGTTTGTTTGGTATTTGCATTATGTTTTTAGAGATGAAGACCTAGAGTATCATTTGCATTACACTCACAGTTACCAAATATACTAATAGCTGCAGAATTCTTTTCAGCCCAGCAAGGTGAAGAGATGTGGGGATACCTGGCAGCACAGCAAAGGGACCAGGGACTAAGAGCAGGGAAAGTGAAAGAAAACAAAAGATAAGGGCAGAAGGAATTTAATGAAGGAGGATGGAAATCCATTGGATTTACAGGGTCTATAAAGTTGCACTCTGGTGTTCATAGAAAAGCTTGTTTGGGTAAGCCACATACTGGATGGCACAGCTTCTGATAAGGCAATCCATTAAAAAATGCTCTGAGCCACGCTGGGTTGGTGCTAGTAATAGCTGTGCTCCAGAGTTATTTCCATCAAAGCTCAATAATCACTAACTTTAGAACTGGAAAGCAATCACAGACTAGTATACATCACTCAACTCCAGTTGTACAAGCCCAGTCCTTCTCAAATCTTAGCATTTGGCCTTTATTTCTAGAGGGGTGGAGCTGAAATCCAAGGAGAGAGCTTCTCACACTGGGAAAAGTCTGGATTCAGAGCTGACCTTCTGGAGTCCTGGGCTTACATAATTTGAGAGCCAGTATGGAGAGGACATAGCATTACTGAAGACAAGGATCACAGTACTACTGTTCTTTTTCAGCACCACAGAAAGGGCAATTCTTTAAGATAGTGATAAAACCATTCCTGAATGTAAACCCACTGAGCTACACAGCAATTCATACAGGAAGTGAGAGGATTAAGGCCTGGGAGCTGCCACACTGAAAGGCAGGTCTGAATGGACTGGAGTAACAGAGCAGCTGCTTTATCCAGCAGCTCCATCACCCTCTGCCAGCAGCACACAAGGAACTTCCTCTGCACCCATGCACAGGATGCTGTACCCATCAGGCCCAAGGAACAATACTGCTAAGTCTGATTCAAAGTTTTCAGGCTGCCAAATGAAATTCACTGTCTGAGTGTACACACAGAAACTCCCTTCTCTGTCTCTGCTTAGAAAAACACCAGTGTGGGGTTTATATAAGGTTGGGATTAAGAGAGATGGATAAAACAGCAACACATCCATCAGAAACTGAAATTAAGCCTCTTTGAACATCTTAAGCAGAAAGGAAGTGGGTCACTCAATTATCTATGCTTAAAATTAGGCATTTAACTTATTTCAGCTTATATCAAATTCTTTAAATCATTCATGGAAATTGACCAATCATTCAAGCTAAATATCTAAAGTAATGAGAATCAGGCATCTAGAGACAGTCATGTATCAAACACACTGCTTAATAAACAGGTTTTGCTTTAACAACCAAAGAGGCATAAAACTCTTTAAAGGTAAATTCAAATTACTAGTATTTTGGTGAGAAAGGCAATAAAATCTAGTAGGCTGCTGTTTTCTCAGGCCTATGCAGGCAGCCTTGGCTGTCTTGCTCTGTCACTGTCTCGTTACCACAGGATAAGATAATAACAGAGAAATAGGAATGCAAAGTGTCAGGTACAAAAAGGTGCTCAACTTCAGTATAATGCTATGAAGGTATTGTTAATAAAGGCCTAGTATATGACCTTGTAGTCTGTTTTCTTAAAGATCAGAAAGACCAAAGCCAGGCTAATGTGTACTAATTTCAGTGAAGTGAAGTATCAATTAAAACAAGGCAATATTAACATATTCATGATAAAAATTGATTTGGTCAAGCATTATTTATTCCAAAACAGGCCTCTCTCAAAAATATTCACACTTATTACTTAAATATCTCAAATTTGCAGTTAACATTCATTTTCAGCTTTTTACTACATGAGTATTTTGGGAAGTGTTTAATGAGGAGACTGTCCTAATGATACAAGTGTTCTTGAATTCTGTTTTTTCTTTCATTCAACTGTAACAGAAGCCAGCTGCTGATGTTAGATGTGGATTGGCTTTGATGTTCAGCAAAACATAAAAAATCCCCTTCCTACATCTCTTTCTAGTCCCATACTTTATGGCCACAGCAACCAATCCAGAGGGCCTCACATGTCTGGCCTAACTGCTTGGTGGGGAGGGGTATGGAGCAAGAGGCACCTCTGCAGACAGAGAGCATTTTTCTAAAACCACACAGTTTGTTTGTATATCCCGTGAGGGTGGTGACAAAATGGTTCAATAGGACCTTTGTATTAAGCTTGTATTCCCCCTTGCTTCAGCACTCTCCCTGATTGCTGCAGGACCAAGCAGCTTTTCTTTTCATCACCTATTCTCCCCCAGCACTTTCCCCAAGGTGACACATTAGCTAACTCCTGGGGTATTTTTCTGAAGAAATGTAGCTGTAGCTAGAAATAGGAACAGAACCCTCTGGCTGATATAAAAATCCCTGAAGTTTGTGTGATGCTTGGCTCAAGCCTTACAGATTGCCAGATTGCAGCCAGGAAGGCATTTCCCCACGGGGCTGCCTGGCAGGAGTGGCTCTGTGGGACTCTCCTCGCATCTGAGGCTCACCTGGAAATTTCAGCAAGTCCCTGCTACTGCCATGTCCTGTGACAGCAACAAAGCTGCTGAGTCTCCTGCCTTCTTCCTGTGGCACACTGTAATTGTGACCACAGATCTTTTATCGTGGCTTTAAGCTTGTTACAAGGTATTAGAAGTGCTGTGCAGTCTCTGAGAGGAGGAGCAGATGATGTCCCCTGGGCCCGCCTGGATTAACTGCTTGTTACACAATTGTCAGTCTGACAGCCAACTTGGTCCTTCTCTTGCTCGAGTTTCTAACTTGTAAATTGTGAACCCACCCTCTTTACAAGAAAAATTAATGTTCTCAATTTTTTGATTATTTCATTCTTTTTTTTTTTCTCTCTCTGCAGTACCTTTTATAGATCCACTTTTTTCTCTGGCACAGCAATTCTCTTCAGAGATAAGGCAGAAGTAAATCAAGCTTAAAAAACCCCAACCCTCAAACAACTCATTCTATTTAAACAGATGGCTTAAAAACAATTGTTAAAATGCCTATTATCCAATGTGAAACAACCTCTATAAAAGGAAGAGCTACATTTCCTAACATCACACATATAATTTGCAGAAGCACAGAATTTGAACATGGAATCCCATCACATAAATTATTCATTTGTTGCCAAGGCAATGTAAGTTTTGAATACTTGAAAAGTTAAAAAGGTTTTTAAAGTTTGAAAAGTTTAGAAGGGTTTTAAATACTTGTAAATGGATGTAAGGAATCAAGCTTCTCAGCAAGATAAACCATATGGATATTAAAGCATGTTTATGTTTCTGTCTGGAACGGTTTTATTTTGCTAAAATACCATCTTAACTCAGAATAACTAAGACTAATTTTTGTTGCTTTTCTCATAACAATATGAACAAAATATTTATATGGGATAGATTTATGCTGACTTCTAAAATGTAAGAGTAGTTTGGACATAGAACCTGAGTACAGGTGATGGAAAAAATACTGACTGTAATGCAGACTTTCCTACTTGTGATAAGAAAACACAGCATCAAAGGACCTGACACAGTTTCCTGTTTGTTTGGTTCACTTCAGAGAACAAAGAGACTGACAAACATATTTGTATCCATAATAACACAAGCTTAGCCATCCCTAATAAAATGTTTTCAAGTCACATGACAATACAATAGCAGAAAAATCAAGCTTGTACATTTTAATAGTCAGTCAGAAGAAATTATACTTATCTTTCCTTGCTACCCACTTCCTTTGTACACAAATCCATAAATTTTGGTCCATCTTTAGACTATGCATTTCTGCAGTGGAAAACCTGCTTGCTAAATAAAATTGAAACATTTGTCCAGTGAATAATAAAACAATTTGTTCATACATTATGCAATACAGTGGTCAAAGAAATTCAATTTGGGTAGCATTACTACAAAACATTAATTGTGAATTTCTTTGTATGAAGAATGTTTCTCTAAGGTTTCTTAATGTAGATTTAGAGACTGTGCTGCAAAGAACCCATTCCTCTGGTTAAGTGGTAACAGTCTAAGACCAAAACATAAATCACTTTTATTTGGCAAATGCCACATAGGGGTATCATCTCAACCAAATTAATCACTGTCTACTACTGGTAAACAATGTACACCTTATGTACTATTCTTTCAGCAGAGGCCATGCTGAACTGCAGTACAGGCTGCATAAGAATTTCCATTTTAGATGCAGAAAAGCTTCAGAAAATAATCTTCTTGAGGCCAATCTAGGCTAGACTTTTCTAGCTTGATCTACAAAAGTAAGATTCAACCCCCTGAAATGATACCCAGAGAATTAACTTGGAGATTTAAGAAAGAGCTGGGACTGCTGCACATTCCTCCCATTATACATTTCACCTTCTGGTGAAGGTGTGGCTGCATGGTCACCCCTCTGCCTCACTGTGCATTTGGTCAGTGCTCAGCAACAAATCTCAGCTGCTCAGGCAGCACAGCAGGTGAGCACCTAAGTGTCTGCCTATAACCAGGTATTGAAACTTCTCCTCCACTCAATTTGTGCAGGCTGATACCAGGGGCTTATTCATTTTCTTTTCCAACTCTTTCCATTTAGAGTACCAGCACAGAGACTCTATGTTCAGTATTAATTATACAGCAGAATTTAATAGTCTTCCCGGAGTTGTTATGTGCCTGTTATAATAAAAGAGAATTTTATGTTTGCAGTCTTGTGAAGAACTAAAGAAAGCTGTAGGTTAGATCAAATAGGAGGTTTCGTTTAGATAACCTCTGCCATTGCTTCCTAACACCAGTGAGCATGCTCAAATGCATCCAATAAATCCCCTAGAATCCTCACGAGGGTAAAGAGGAGTTTCCATGCAAAGGTAACAGTTTAAATACATGAAAGATGTTTGATTCCTTTAGGAAAAAAAAACAAAAAAAACCAAAAAAAACAGCAAGTCTCTTTTCTGGATTTTCCTTTACAGACTATTTATAGTTCAAAAGTAGTTTCCATATTCGCTTATTTAAAAGTAGAGGTTCTAGCAAAAGGAAACAACACATTGGGGAGAGGCACTGTGCTATATAATGAGTTTTCAGCTGAGACTTCATTTACCATAGTGAACTAGTTTCACACAGTAAGACAACCTTATGACCAAAGAAGACAAAAGAAAATCCCTTGTGGGTATGTAGCACTGATCAAGGGAGCTTCCTTTGCCAGGAAAGACAGTTTCAGCGTGGCAGATAGGGGGTTTCTGACTAGAAAGAAAATTGTGTTGGACAAACAATTCTGCTAGAAGTGCATAAACCACATTGTGATGACAGGGAAGTAATATATTTTGTTCCATACTCTAGTGAAGCCCTACATAACAAAAGAATATATTATGGGATAGACTTATATTTTAGTACCGAAAGGAAATGACATCTTTACACGAAATGCTTTTCAAGTTATATTTTTTTATTCCACTTTGATAAACTACCGCTATAAATCATCCTTTTATTTAAAAAAAAAATCGTTCAGTCCTTTGTCTTAAAATGCTAGATTTAAGTAGATCCAGACACAAAGACCCACAAAAAACTAAGTGATCCCAAGCTTTGTGACAGAATCCTCCTTTACAGCATTCCCATGGAAGAAGACAGACACATGTTCAGGATTTATCATTTCAGGCTGCTTCAATCTTTGCTGCAAATTCTAGTAAATGTTCAGTTAAGTTACTAAAGGTTTTTTTGGGGGATGGGACATACATACACACACTTAGCATGGCCAACAGGGGAAACCTTTCTAATCTTAATAGAAGCTCCATCTAAACCACAAAATAAACCTGTAAAAGAGAACATATGCTTTTCCTTGTAAGTCCCATATTGTTTCTGTAGCTATATCACAACAATTCTCTCTGTATTTCTCTCATCACAGCATATTATCATGCTGATCCTAGCTCTTGGAAAAAGGGAAATGCAGAACACATATGTGAAATAAAAGAAAACACATTATGTTTTAGATTAAGCCAATCTCAAGATGTTAAATCCCAGGCCTGCTCCACAGAAGAGTGAAATGGGTATTCACACCATATGAGAACTTTCAGTTCAGGACTAGACTTTAAATTGTAACGTGTTTTTCCTAATAATGTCTCCTCATTTGGTTCCATATCACTTTTGAGACACTGTCTCACCAACATTTGTTCAGAGCTGCAGTCACTGCACCAGTAAGAACTGCAGTTATTTTTCTGGCAGCTGCTGCTCCCTCATTTTATCCAATGCCCAGAGAGACCATGGCTCTTGTTTGTTGGGAGCCAAGCAGTGAGCTACTTAGTCTCTTGACCACAAAAATTTATTGGGCTACAGAAGAAGTTGTTTCTGTCGACACCTTTGGTTTGAGAATTCAATTACAATGTGGACACTTTAAACATTTGGCTCTTCCCTAGAAAAGAATTTGTTATAAATTTACTTTGCAGTATCTATCTGCCCCTTCTCTATTTTACTACAGCTGAAGAACAAAGCATATGAGATTTTCACACCTATTCACGCCTGGTTTAAATATAGATACCAATGGCATTTTTACAGACTTTTCCCATCCTGTGTTTGATAGTTGTGCTCACCTCCTCACCACTGGAATGATCAGAAATCACAGTTACAGAACAGGTCAGGTTGAAAGGGACCACTGGGGTTCCTCTAGTCCAAACTCTCTGCTCAAGCAGGAGTACCCTAGTGACTAAGAGTAAATAATTTCAAGCCAGCACCTGTGCAATTGTGCTTTTTATATCAAATACAGGATTCCCTTTATTCCCTAAAACATGGCAGCTAATAGGGAACTGTCCATAGGTCTTAGACACACAAAAGCATACCCATTAGCTAACACTTTACTAAGATTATGTCTAGGTTATGTGGTTTCCACAAAAATCAAACTCTTTTTGTGCCAATCACAAAAGTCAATAAAACTGTAAAGACATAATTTTTTCCAGTAACACTTTATCACAAGTTTTCTCTCCAAATTTATTAGAATTATTAGTGTAAGCCAGCACTTTTCAGTCATTCAACAACTCTCCAACTGCTTCACTGGGGGATGAGGAACAGCTTGTACTGTGTTCAGAGGGGTCTGTGTAAAGAGGAAATATTGGTGAAATTGGTTTCAGCCCTGTGTTCTTGTCTTCTAGGTTAGAGCTGGCCCAATGCTTTATTACAACTATACAACTTCATTATTCCACAATATTTGTATAGCATTAAAAAAAATACATTAAATTCTTCCAAATTTCACCCTTTATGCTAGAAAAATTCAGAATTTTAGCTATGCATTTTCAAATAGCTCAAAGTGTCAACAGGGGACAACAACAAAACAAATTTAACTGCACAGAGTTTATGTGCAGTTTGCAAACAACACAAGAAAACTCTATCCTACCTGGTCAGTGAAATTAAAGAATAATTAATACATGTGCAAAAACAAGAGTACTTTCCAAAGAAGGCCCATTGAAGCTTATATGTTTAGTACTGGGGGGTTTTCCTGTTTTGTTTTGGTTTTGTTTAACAAGTAATTAACCAGTCTTTTATAGTATCTATGACATTTTAACTAATGTGTGTCAGCAGTTCAAAATGAAGAGTCTGTCTCACAGCCCAGCTACTCAGGCTTTGAGATTTAAATATGACCTACGTAGAATTTAAAAAAAAAATAAAAATACAAAAGCTTCAACTACTAAAGTGTTGTCATTGTTGTTTTAAATGACAATTTGGTGGGATGGAATTCAAGACACTTAATTATCACATTAGTTAGCCAGATGGTTTATTTGAAATCCCAGCAGTCAAGTATCTGCATTTTACTTTAAGTTAGGCTCAACGAGTTAGCAAAGGCAAAGGACAGCAAGAGTATGCAATTCTCTTTTGCTTGCTTTAACAACTAAAATTTTGTCTGCTTACCCCTGTCTACATTGAGCAATGTTTCAAAGGGAATTTATAGAAAAAGTGGCAGCCAAAGGAATATGAGTGTTCCCCAACCCTTCAGATACCTGTGGTCACTTAATCTTATTATTGCCCTGACACAAAATTTTCACCAGTTTTTCAAAGAAAGGGATTTGAAAGCAAACTTCCATTAAAAAGACAGACTTGTCTCTAAAGCAGAAAAAAAGTGGTTTAAATAGTATGCATAATCTTTTTTCTCTCCCCTAAATGTTTTGGCAACCAATAAGATTCCTTGTTGGATGACTTTATGGGTGGTGGGGAAGAGAGGAGTCATGCATCAACAACCCCAGAGTAAGAGCTGGTGGTAGGACTTGGCTGGGCTGTGCTGTTTCAGCTCTCGAGCAGCTCCTTCAAATGGTCTCAGCATTTTCACAGCAGTTTCCATTAGTGTCTGCTCCAGACGTGAGAAGAATCCATCAATTTCATTTTCAAAATGTCATAGCATGTAATAACTGCCTTTGCTCAAACAGCTTCTCTTAATACAGAATGTTGAATTCTGTCTGGTAACTGCATCCTGAATAAGTTTGTCTTGGGGAACAAGTCATTATTCTTGGAAGATTTTCAGAAGTTTTTGGCTTTCACAGGCTGCCTGAGCTATGGACAGATACCATCTGCTCATATAAGAATATACATCTCTAGTGTGTCATCATACTTGTGTATGAAGTATACAGACACAGAGGAGCATCACTTCCCATCCCACCCCCAATGTGGAAGGGACAAAGGTCTTGGTACTCATTTTCTTTTGGAGGTTGAACTAGAAGCGTTAAAATGATAATGACACAGAATTTCATTGCCTTTAAAATATTTCTCAGAAGACTCTCTGAAAACAGAATTAGCACCTGATGTACCCACCAAAGTGCAGACTTTGGCAGGACTCTTCTCCAAAGTTACAATACTGGTTCAGAATGCAGGAACAGATTGTTTGGAAAACAAGGCAACCAAAGATATTTCACATACAAGCACAAATACAGTGGCCTCTGAAAGGTTGTATTTCCAAGCAGACAACTACCACAATTTTCCTTTCCTTACTGGAAATGTGAAGAAATATTAAATGGCTTGTTCAAAATGACATTGGTATCTCAGGCAGAGAAGAGAGTCATGTCTTGCTTCCCATATTTCAGACCACATACCTTTTGGATATCTGCCCAAAGAAGTTAAATCCCTTGTTTTATGCATTGCTCTGATGTAGCAATTGGTGAAACTTGAAACAAAACATAACAAACAACCTCAAAAATTCAAATCCCAATGATTTTCATTGAGACTAAAATTTTTTAGCAATGAAACACAAGTACTTTGAGGTGTTGCCCAAGAGGATCAGCACATGGAAATATTAACACAAGCAAAACATTAACTAGGATTTCCAGTAAAGACAGCATAGTCAATTTGGTTTTTGGTATCAAATAGCAACATCTGCACTATGGTAGGTATATACTAGCTACATTACTTTTTTTCTTCACATAAAATACAGATTGTCAGTATGAGAGAGAGTGTTTCTGGGTCACAACATTAAAGTCAAGCTAATGCATACCAAATGCATCATCATCTATGTATTTTTATAGTTCTGGGGTTGTCTGCATGGTAGAAAAGTTACTTTTTCTAAGATTATTTTTGCAGAGGCTAAATATCATAAAGACCTGCAGACTATTCAGTGTTCTACCTTATCCTGTATCCTTTTCTTCAGCTGATATACATGTGCTTAGACTCCTCTAGTCATGACAAAGCTTTTTGGATCACTGCTGCCATTCAGGAGCCTTTTTCTAAACAATTGTACCATGGTCTCCCCCTTCCAAAGAATGATGCCAAAACAATATCATCCAAAACCCACATGTGTCTCATTCCCTATGACTGCAGGTAAGAATGACCAAAGTAATCTACAGAAGAAGTACAAATTATTTTACAAACAAAATTACCTGTATGTTCCTGTCTATTACTGCCTTGAAATCCTAAATACCAAAGATGTTCAAAATAATCCTGTCTGGCATCATTAGGTTTCCCTTTCTCAGTTAGGTCTACCAGCTTCTCACTGTAGCATAGTTTGCTAGTTTGTACCTCTCAATATGTGTGAACTATCACATCTCTACCTTTTTCTTCATCCTTTAGCATATGAAATTATGCAGATTGCTCCTAGATAAAATGTATACCTCTTAAATTAGAACTGCTTATCAATACAGGATGTCACAAGCAGTTCAAACCTAACTATTATAAATTAAGTTATGGAAATACATAGTGAAACATGAGGTTTGAACTACAGAGGGAGCATGAAAAAAATGCTTGAATATTTGAGTCTACTATAGGCTTAGAGGGTAGTTAGTTTTTGGAGAACATTTTGGGACATGTTTTTGCTTCAGAATGTGTCTAAAAACATGCCACTCGAAGTGCAGCTTGGTTTTTCTGTCACTGAGGAGGAGAAGCTCCTGTGTGCTTGAGAGACCCTGGTTTGGGTGCTCTGGGAACAACAGGACATGGCTTCTTCTTGGGGTTTGGGTGGGGTAAGGCTGCTTTCTGACAAATGTCACTAAGGTGTTGCAAAAACCCCCCTAAATTCTGCAAAATTATGACAAAAGATAATGACTGTAAGACTTGACATCACACATGAACACACATTCACTACACAAGACAGAATTCACTAAATTCTGCTTCAAAATATACAGATTTTAAAAAAAACATAGTGACCACCCTTGCCTTGGAAAGGACAAAAGCAGAAATGAAATATCCTGCCTATGGTGATGTAACAGGTCAGTAATAGAAGTGGGACTATAAAATGTGCCATCAGTTAAATGAATCATGTACTACTCCTATAAACTATAATATTGCTTCCCTTAAATCTCACTTGAAAGAAAAATATTGGCTTAAAGCACATGCTGGTCTGCTTTGTCTCCAAATACATACTTCAAAGAAAAGATGCAAATATTTATTCCAAGGGTGCTAGCGGGCAATCCTTTAGAAGCAGAATAGCTACCAACAAGATGTCATGGGAAATAAGTGATGAAGTTACTTGATGGCAGAACACTGGACATTTTTATGGGAAAAACAGTCTGTCTAGTTTTTGAGACAGTCAAAGGAAAGTGGGGGAAGAAAGAGGAACACCAAGCTGTCAGCTCACAGCTCCTGCAGATAACTGAATGGCTCCAAGTCACAGGGAAATTTTGCCCAGCCCTTAACATAAAATAGCTGAAAAAAATAAATTGTATGATGGGGGTGGGGGAGGGGCAGTTAATTACACTCAGAAATGGTTTTAAATGTAATTTATTGGCAAGCAGGTTGGTAATAAATTATGGAGCCATACACTCTTTCAAAAATCAAAGATACACTATTTTCTTTCATAGTTTGTGTTTTTCATTGCAGAGTTTGAAGGCCATCCTATATAAATTTGATTACACATTTGCAATTTATTGTTTCCCTACTGTTAAACCCATCTTTTCTGTGAAACTGCTGAGCCTTTGAGAGGGAGCTGTTAAAAGACTGCAGCTAATCAGTCCTTTTTCTGGAAGAACCCTCTCAGCTAGAAAAGAGGTATAAGATCTGTGGCTTTCAAGTTCTACTGTCTAAATTGTTCTTCCGCAACAGCTGGAGAAAACGCTTTCAAGAGTTTTGTGCTCCTTCCTGTGTGGTGATGCAGCTTTCCTCCAACGACTATTTCCCATCAATACCCACAGACACCTACCTTCTTAACCACTGCTTTAACGGTCTCTCACCACTTCCACCTTTCCGGAAAAAAAAAGAAAGAAAAAGAAAAAAAAAAAAAAAACTCATCTGGGAGGTTTACAAATATCTGCACACCAAGCTGCTAAAGGAGATTATATCTCAAAGAACTTAAAATTAGGTGTACAATTCTTGTCTAGAGAAAAAAAAACAAAACCAAAAAACAAAACGGTCCTGAGTGTGTGGAGGCAGCAGATGTGACCAAAAGTTGAATGCAGACATGTTCCCATGCTAAGCTTGCAGAGGTCTTTACTGAAATTTCACAGCAAGGAAAAAATAAATGGTCTTTTTCCATGCAGTATAAGATGAATAGCTAATACAGTAATATACAGTCCATTTTTCTGAATAATCCCATGTTCTTTGAATTACAAGAAAGTTTAAAAATTATTTCTCAAAATCTGCAAAACACATAAAAGCTCTGGTTTTTCCAAGAGCCACTATCTACTGACTTTTCTGGGAAATTTCATGTTTGTTTCTTTTTCCAGAGGACTCTGGTGATCCACTGAATTGACAACTTAAACTACTTAAACTCACACTGCATTAACAACAACACATTTTAACCTTATTAGGGTAATTATTCACTTATAGAGTTATTCAAAAATGCACTAAAATATTTAACTAACTGGTGTTTCTTTAGATAGTAACTGAGAGTATCAGCCCATAAAATCAGTGTGTACTAATAGTGACATATACTCTAAATTATTATAAATATTGTACACTCTCTCATCTGGTTTAGTTATTTGTTAGAAGGAAAAGAACAAGGACAGCTGCAGCAGAAAAACCTGTACAAGACATAGCTTGGTTACTGGTTATATAGACCATTATTTCATGGAATATTCCCAAACTTCATTTTGGGTAAAAGATTATTACATGATTGAAAAATTCTAAACTGCCATCTGTTTTTAGACCTGTCTCTAAAGAAAATACAAACCAGTGTCCACACAGAATGCTAAAGGTTCAGGGCCACCCCTGCTCCTGAAAAAAGACAAGTGCTTTTATTTAAATCAAATCATGAAGACAGTGATGACAAAATGTCACAGAAATGCATTTATAAAATGAGTTAATCAATAGCTAATTCTGAAAAAGAATATAATGTAAAGTCATTGCTGATATCCTCTGACCTCACAAAGCACAGGTTAACATCACTGAGAGAATGTTAAGTAGATAGCCTGCAGGGACTAAAGTTGAAAAGTGCTACAGAAGTATTTTCTGAGTGTAAGGACACTGACTGCAATCAGAAGGAAAACAAACATTAAAGACCTATTTTAAAACCTATTTTTCCCCCCCAGCTGAAAATAGAAAGCTGCTCACTACCACAGGATTCCACTCAGTCAAATTAATCATAGAGTGGAGTGGATTAAATTTAGATTAAAAAGAAAATCATTTTTACCAGAAGGGTTAGCTCTGAGGTATTCATGAACAAAACAGCAAAATGAATGTTGAGGGTTTACAGAGAATCATCCAGGAACCTCCATCCAAGCAGCCCAGTGCTGTGGCACTAAACCCATGCCCAGCCCAGGGTTGGATGGTTTGTGTTGTTATGGTTTGTGTGGCAGCCAGGAGTGATCTCAAGGTTGGTCTGTGGCTCTGACAGACTCAGAGGGTTAAAGGGCACTCTGATCAGTTCCTGTTTATTAGCAACCCTTGATTAGGGAATGGCTGTGCCACTGCACAAACACAACAGTCAGCATCTCCTCTCCCTCCAACAAAAACATTTACAAAGGCATTAATAATAAGATTGATAACACTGTTGTTATGTTGCTAATTTTACTAGGTGTGCTAATTCACATGTGGGCTTTTATGTAAAATATATCCAAACTTTTGAAGCAATATGTCTTAACCTGAGAATGAGATGCTGCAAATTCAGTTTGTGTGGCTAGAGCATGGATTCAAATGCATTAATTCCATTTTTGTTAAAGGTCCCCTATTACAGGATTACAGAAAAAATAAAAAATTGAATTTGTAAAGAAATAGGACAGTATCAAAAGTTAGATGAACAGTTAAAATGTAATCAGAAATTCACAGCTAATTCCAATATTGGAAAACTTTTCATGCTATAAGAATAAGAACCATTTGGGCTTACTTGAGTGCTACAGCAGCTCAGAAAGGTGTTTTGGATGCTGATTTGGGAGAGTTAGTAAGAGACAAAAGACTGAAGAATTTAGTGTAGGAGGGAAAAAGAAACAGTATCCAGAACCACTAGAAGAAATGCAACAAAGATAATACATAAGGAGGTGACTATTTTTATTTTCTCTACTTATTTAGGAGAGTATCTCAAAAGAAAATTCTGAAATCCCAGGTTTCTATTTTTTCACTAGATGTTTTTTATCAGGTAAAAATCAGAATAAAATTATCAGCAATGTCCTTAAAGAACTTAATGAAAATAGCTTTACTTCTACTTCCAATGCATAATTATAGATTTTTTAGTTTCATGTCAAGGCTGTTCAGCTACTTAATGTTTGTGTTTAACCATCAGAAAAGTTCATGCTATGGTTTATGTTTTCTTTTCACTTTTCTAATTCATAAAGCATCTCTTCTTTTTAATGCATAAGATGCAAATTAGATAAACATTCAAATGTAGAACATGTACAAAATTCTTCTATTGCAACAAGCTGATCTTCTGTGTTTCCTATTCTCAAAAGAGAAGTTAATTTTTGCCAGTTTTTTTATTTTTACATCAGCTAAAGCTATGGATACAATCTAAATTCAATTCAAATTTTAATTTAGACACTAAGAACCTATTTGAACATATTGGTTTAATTGGAAATTTTATTTCATTTATCTTTTTCATTTGGGTACATTCACCAATTATAAAAGACTTTAAAGACTATTTTTCTTGTAAAAAATCTAAAAATGACCACATCTTAATTAATCTCTGCATGCAAAAAGCCTTCTAAAGGAATAGCCATCTTGTACAATTTAGTTTCGTTTTTTAAAAAATGACCATGCAAACCACTAAAATTAGAAATAGCTCACTGTTGATAACAAAACAAGAATCAGATTCCAACATGCCTGGTCCAAATCAGAAGTGAATATGTATGATATGCCCTTATCAGACTGTAAGCATTTGATTGGGTTTTTTTTTTGCATCCCTGAGAGCTTGTTTGGAAGTTTCACATCCATAGATGTGCCTGTAGTTATCAGTGTGAACACTGAGCTGCATCTTGTCAGCTCTCACACTTTGCTGCTGTCCCTTCAAGAGAAAGCACACACTGAAAGGAGTGTCCCTGTCCCCAGCCCACCAGGGACCTGCCACAGGGCACTGTGTGGCACAGCTTTCACCCTGCCCTTCCGGACTTTGTGCAAACCCATTCTGCTACATCAAGACAGAGTTTAGATTTTGTAACCAGTATTGGGATAAAAGCATTAAGATTATAAACCAAACTTTTCTCATTTCTGTGCCAGCAAGTGCAGTAAGATGAGGAGTTTTCACTGACTGATTCCCCTTTCAGGCCTCACTCCTTTCTCCCATGCACTGCAGCATTCAGAATTTATCACTGCTTTCATGGGTAACAATAGCATCAGCTGATAATATGCCAAAGCAATGGAGTCTTATTTCTTTCACTTCAGGGTAACTTAAAGTCTTAACTTGGGGGTTTTTTGATCTTGGGCTGGGAAATCATGGGGAAGACTGAATTTTACTATTTACACACTTTCCTTTGTATAGGTGATGGAGCATTAGCAAGATACAGATATACATGTGTTTTTTGAATTAAAAAAATTAACATACATAATCCAAGGAGACAACACAGTAACTTGAATAGGATCCATTCACATACAACTGAGTAAAAATAATCTGTCCATATTGCAGCTATTCTACACCACCATCTGTATCTGATCTTTATATAGATGGATGATACATTGACTCCTGCAGCACGGTCCAAAGTCTCACAGCAGAGAGAACACTTCTTTCATCTGTCTCATCAAAGCAGCCTTCAGCCAGCCCCACACCTCCAACACCAATAGAAAATGCCAGACAACATCACTGCAATTTTAGGGTGATTTATCCAAATGGTACCAAAAGAAGCATCCCTAAACAAGGTGTGCAACTGCCCAGGGTACAGGTGCTACTGCATCTCACAAGCCTAGGATGTAAATGTGACAAATTCCAAAATAACTTGCTGTTAAATTTCCTTTGAATGCGTAATTTCAAATTATTTCAAATAACTCTTGGTCATTCACATGGGCAGCTGCCACTTTCAGCCCTCACTGTGTGAATTAACTCAGGGCTGAAGCGTTTTTTGTTTCTGCCTGCCACCACAAGAACCGAAATCCAGAGGCAAGAAATTCCTTGCAAGGAGGGTCACAAGAGTTTCTGCTTTTCTACTGTATATTTAATGTTAAATTTTCTACTTCACTTAATTTATTCATCTTTGATGAGAAAAGGGGTCACTGGTAACATTTCACTAATTCACACTGGTTGCCAGGTTGGCACACACAGCTGAAAAAATACAGAGCTGCTTTTTTACCTTCATTTTTTTCTTTCCTTTCCACCACTTTTAAACATAAACTGAAAAATATTACCTTTGTAATACACAAGCAATCCCTTTCCTGCACAGTCTAGAGTTGTAGGCCTTCCATCAGTCTTTTTCACCACACTTTTAAAGGCACTTCAGCATTAAGGAGCTCCATAACTGCACAGCAACTGGCTGGCTGCCAACCAGCTGCAAAACAAACGCCCCTTGTATTGACGTTAGAGGTTCCTTGATCATATTCAATAAAGAACCTTTGATGTTAGCACTATTGGCTAATATCATCTTACAAGGTCTTGAGGGAGAGTTTATCAAATCTGTAAGATGGATCATGATGCTAAAAAAGAGCCCTCTGGTTTCAGAATACAACAAAGTTTGTGTTTTGTGAGGTAAAAAATTGTATTTATAGGTGGGAAAATGTCAAAAGACAACATCATCTATGATTCACCTTTTTTTTTTGTGTAACATTTGGTGAACCACAGATCTCACCTTGTCTGGCAAAACCCAAGTTGAGCTCTCATGTTATCCAGCCTCAACAATGAAGTCCCCCACAGGACACTAAACAAACCAGCCATGCCTGGGTACCTTTCTGTCACTCCATATCCTCCCTGCTGCCATCCCATATCCTCCTGACCCTCCTTTGCCACAGACAGGCAGCTGCCTCCTCCTTTGCCTTCCTGGCAGACTTTCTGCTTTCAGAACCGTCTGTCACCCTGCCCACAATGTGGCACTTCAACACTTGGCAGGTTCAAAGGAAAGCTTCTAGTGCTCTAGTACTATGGGCTGTTTGGTTTAGTGAAACCTCTTTAAGCACATGAAACAGTAAAAGCAGAGACTGACAGGCTGCCCAAAAGGTTCTGAAACAAAAGGGACACTGGCCCAGGAAAAAAAAAAAAGATGGTGCAATACAAAATTTGCCTTGTTACAGAGTGCTCCAAGAGGAGTAACCCCTGGAAGGGTAGAAATCTTTCCACATCCTTTACTGAAATAAGGGAGGTGTACTAGGTTTTGGTGGTAGTGGTTTTGACTTCTTTTACTCTCTTGCTTCATCTTTTTCTTTCATTTTTAGTTTTCTGTTCCACTGTGGGAAATACCATAGGAGACCCAGCTTCTTGTCCTCTGTTTCAGCTACAGCAAAATTTCACACCTCCCAGCCCTCTAGACACGGAACAGCATCTGGCTAAACGTTCTGGTCTGGAAGATTCCTTCCAGTATCAAGCTGGAGACTTCCCTAGCATCCCAGCCATGTCCTGTTAGTCTGGACAGGCCAGGTCTGTTCATAAGCAGGAGAAGTGACCCTGTTGGAGGGCTGGTGTCAGTGTGTTTGGGTCTCAGCCTTGCCTCCAGCACTAGTTATCAACAGATGCTAGTGAAGTGTGTAAATACCAAGCAGACACACTTTTCTGTTGTATTCTTCTATCTTGCAACAACCAGAGGTTTATTAGCTCACAGATGTCTAAAATTTTCTCTCCCCTGATTTTTAATTATAGAGGGAAAAGGCAGAAAAAGGCTATCACATATCACTTACATGAGAAAATAAGATATTCTGTTTCATTTTTGTGAAAACACACAGGCACAGATGGAGATGATGATTATCATCATCATCTTTTGAATGCTGGATTATGCTGTCATATTGGCCTGGCTTACTCAGCAAGGCACAGCCATTCTATTTTGTTAGACATAGCACATATGAAATAGTTGACATTATTCTATTTCTTGGGCCAGCTCCTCCCTCTTCCTCCTGTTTTGTCTGCCCAGCTCAAGGACTGCTGCCTCTTCACTCCCACCACCAGTTCACATTCAGGGATTTTTTCACTTTAGGCTCAGCATTTTGTGCACTCTCAGCTCTGCTGCACCTCCTGCTCTGGGAACACAGACAGGGGAACACTCCCCACTTGTCAACACCAGCTGGAAAAACCCTCAGGCCTCCAGGCCCTGTAAAATGACTCACTCTGTCTTATGTAAAGGACAGAAGCACTAGAAATGGGCTTTCAATAATAAAAAAAATTCTTATTGATCTGCATGCTGACTGGATACCTGCATACTTATTTACCAGTTTGCTGTGTGAGATGTTCAGCCTAATTGATTTCATGCCCTGAGGCAGATATTTTAAACTAATTAACAGATGTATGAACTTCCTTAGACATGAGCTGTTCAGGTTATCACATTGCATTGAACCAGTGTCCAAACACCAGCTCACAATGTAATCCTAGCAGGGAGGAACTACCCAGTGCCACAGTCTCCAAAAAACGTAACATTTCTCCTCCCTGCATTTTTGTATCCTTGAGCTCCTTTTTGCAAACTATTCTACATTCACTTCAATGAGCTTTGCTGAAAATGTTATTGTTTCTTTGAAATAGAAAACTGAATAATAGAACAAACTATGACCATACTTTGGGGAAGAAATAAATCCGTAAAATTTCTAATTTGTGGATGAATTGATTAGTTACTCAACTCCCCAAAGTTAAAAGTGTAAGATCACCCAAATGTTTTATACCATAGCTATGACTCAATTGCCTTTTAACAGTGTATGTTCATTAAATCACTAAAACTTATTTAAATTAATTTTTATATGTATACAGGTATAAAAACAAAAAAAGGCCTGACAAGTTTCTTTTGGAAAGGAAGAAAGGTGACATTAGGAGTAGCCAGAAAATTATATAGATTAAAAGAATTCAGACAGACAAAATATTGCTGTCCAACAGCTCTAATACTCTCCAAATAAAGATTATATTTTGGTAAGCAATTTTCTGAGCATTAGAAAACACTTTCAGTATGAAGCATAACCTAGAGAAGAAAGGAGAGAGGGTGGCAGTTAAGTAGAAAAAAAAAGATAAAGAACACGAATCCCTGAAAGTGTCATTTTCAATGTATTTAAGAAGGGTTGTAGAGGCATAGAAAAGGAAAAAATTGATACAACGAGATCAAATTGCCTGGAACTGCTATAATCATTAATGATTTTAACTGTAAAATAAATTCACATGTACAAAATGATGTCTCAAACAGTCGGTCCCTGTTCTAAATGAAATCAAGGGTGATTGTACTGTGTAGCTTAAAGAACATGAATTACTAATTCTAATTGTCAAAGAACTGATTGAAATTGAGATTCAAAGAGTTGAAATGTCTAAAGAAGACAAAGAATTGTCCTTGCAAAGATAGACAGTTTCCAGACCAGAGAGGGTTTTTAAAGAGCTGAAGTCCTGAGACTTTTAAACAACTTAGGAGATTTGGGCTGTGAGAAAATAGAGCAGTGGGTTTTCAACAGTGGATTAATAAAACTAGATCTTTTAAAATACTTTAAAGGTTTCTTGCATTTTTGCCCATTTCTGACTTTTATTGTATATTAATATTTTCAGAATTCTGTCTTTACATATCCACTGCTGCTAAGACAGAATAAAAAAAAAAAAAAACCTAAGTCATGTTAGATATTACGTTGATAAAGCATTAGGAACAGAAAATTCAAAAAAAGGTTAACAAAATGAGATAACCATATTTTAAGCATTACTATTTCAGGCAATCCAGAGGTGTCTCTAATTTTTATGAGACTTGCCTTCCTTACAGGTATTTCATATTAAGGATAAGATGCCTACTTTCATTTTTCACTTCAAATCTGTACACCTTTTTTCCTTCATTTTCTTTCAATAACCCTAAAAAATTAAAAGGTCACTAGTGATTTGCACATTTCTCATATCTGGCAAACATTAATATTAAAAAAACCCAGAATTTTTTAGAAAACTAGATGAACAAGAGAAAGTTTAAAAACTGGAAACATTTGAATTATGGACATTTAGTTCTTCACACTCCTGTGAACCTGTGAATTTCCTTTTTATACTGGAAAGTCAATATGACAGTCAAATTTATATCCACAAGCTATGCTTAAGTATTAAACACTAGATAATGTTATTAATGGAATTTTAAAAGATAGCACAGTTCTGCTCATTAACACAACATTGAAGTATTTTTGCTTCTTCAGTGTAAGATGACTTTTTGATTTCACATAATAAAAAACTGAAGCCAAACAACCTGGGTTTTCTTTCCAAACCTACCCTATGTTTTTCTAAAATAACAAATTTAACCTTCAGAGATGTGCATGGCATAAAAGAGGCAGTCAACTAGTAGTTTACTTTGCTTTTTATAGCCACATTACTCTGTATTTTCACTGAAAAAGGCCACACATGCTATTTTAAAGTCTGATGACTCCAGCCTTTTTCATGCAAAGCCTCAGCCCCTCCCCACCTCCTCCTCAAATGCTCAGACTGTCCGGTGACTTGAACAAGTATTGCTTTTTCTGCACAAGCATCTCCCTCCTAAATCAATATACCAGGGTGAAGGCAGCTTGTCATTTCCTGTCACAGGATACCCTTCTAAATTACCCTTTTCTTTTTAGGAGTTCAGCAAATCATGTTTCAAGAAATAACCATTTTGATTTCCTTTCTGATTTAACATGTTAAAAATAAACACCAGCCATACTGCACATGAAGTCCAGAGCCAGATGAAAGAATTGTAGATCTAAAATAAACATAAAATTATTTCTCCTCCCATCTAAAACAAGTTATACTAGAAGTCAAAAAAGAAAGCAATCTTTTGGTGGGATATTTTTAAAGATATTTACAAAAGTAGAAAAGGGATCTGAAGAAATTACAGAAAATTCTTTCCCCTACTTTTAAGATTTTATTTTGGAGAATGCATTCTCAATTGATAGAAAACAAATGTCCCCAAAAATGCTTAATATATCTCAGATTTAAACAGTAATAATCTGAAAGGTGTTGAAATTTAATCCAGTTAAAGTTACAAGCTTTCACACCATGTTTTACCTTGGAGTTCATGTTTTAGATGAGGAATTACTACACATGCTGTACTGTTAGCACAGCTCTCAGAGCAAGAGTCACAACCACAAATTCCATGCAATGATACTAAGAATGAAACTCTGAAAAATGGGGCCACTTGTGTAGTTTAACCAAAATATTTTAATAAATAATAGGCTTAGATCAAATGATAATAGAATAATTTATTTGATTTGCAAACTAACCTTTATTAAAACTTCATTATGAAGAGTTTCAAGCTATAAATGTCTGGTTTTAAGCCTGAAAAAGGGGCTGGCCCATGCCATGAGGTCATGATGGAAACACTGATTTAGGGCACAGAATGACAGAATGCTTTGGGTTAGAAGGGATCTTAAATACCATCTAATTTCAACCTCCTTGCCATGGGCAGGGTCACCTTCCACTAGCCCACACTGCAGACAGAAAAGACATTTCATACAATCCTAAAAACCCTGGCACAGCAAATTGAGGGCTCCAGTGCAACTTCTCTATCTCTGTAACTCCACTCCTTCCAACACGTTTAGCTCCTTATATGTGAGCAATTCTGTTTCACTCGTTTCCATACACCATTAATTTTATGTCTGTTGAGATAATTTTAGAAGTATCTAAAGTTTAAATCAAAGAAAGTCATTAGTAATCATCCACCCAAAATTACAGCTTTTAAATGTTTGTTCTGAGGTTAAAATAAAAACACAGGGTGTTCAAAGTTCTCCCATTTCTTAAATCTAACCAATGCTGAAAAAAAAGAAAATAAAAAGTTCTTTTTTTTTGTCCACTAGAATTCCTTAATTTCTTAACTTCATTATTTTACATGTGTTTTATATCAATCTTTCACTACACTGACTGCATATCTTCTGTACTCTTTATTCTCATTTTGGAAAAGATGGACAAAAAAGGTTAAAAATCCCTCTACAATCTACCTCAGCAGAACAGCATCAATGAGAAAAGCCAAATGAAACACTCCAATAAAAACCAGCATACATTTAAAGCATGGATGTTCTGCACAGTCCCTAGTGTACCTCATTAACTCAACCAGCTTTTACTGCTGCTAGTTTTGGTCAGTTTCTGAGGTCTCTAACCAGATCTCCCATCACAAGAATGGAATTTTTTTTCTTACATATGTTGAACATTAATCTGAGTGTAGAAGATTCCCTGTTTTAGAGAAGCACACAGTTTTCAAAATGTAAGAAAAGCCTGGCTTTGCCACATGTTGATAAAGGTTAAGGAAACCTGCATATGTCCTAAAATTAGACCACGACTACCTCTGTATTTTCCACCTTTACTGGGTTTGTCTAGGTCTCACATGTGACAGATCTTCATTACACTGGCTATTCCTTCATTATTAATGAATGCTCTGATTTTATCCCCTTTCATGTATAAAGAGCCTCGTGAAGTTGCAGAGTCTGCTTTTCTTCTCCGAGGTACCCAAGGTCATTATTAGCACACTGGAGGGAGTGAATGCAGTGCCCTGTGTGCTTACTGCTCTGGCTTAGGCTTGGCAGTGTTGAGATTTCAGTAAAAGCATTACTGCTGCAACAGTGAACTCAGCATAGGGAAACCTGATCATTGGTGTTTCTTTTACTTACAAAGTAAAAGAAAAGCTTTAGGGTAAAATATAGCTTTTCCATTAAGCTCCTTTCTCAGCAATACAAAATGCTATGAAAGTGGCAGTGCTTTTACTTATTTGGTGGTTGTTAATTTACAATCAGATCAAAAGGTATGAATTAGGTGTTTGAACTTCCTCTTTCCCTACTGCTGTATTTGAACTAATTACACCAAAAAAGTCCATCTTACTTTCTTTAAATAAAACTAATAGCATGCTAATAAAAAACCAAAATGAGTTATACAGTTTTCTATTTGTATCTCAAGTACAATGAGGTCAGTAAAAATACTCTCATTAAGTTTAAACAGGCTCTGGCTCAGACATTTGTATGGCAACAACTGGACAATCAAGAAATATGGATGTCTTTCATGAGGCTTGGAGCATTTTACATCAGATTCTGCCATTTATCATGTTAACATATCAATGGATATCAATGACCTGGAATACAAACAAGAGGCATTACAGTATTTCATTGAAGGGACTAATAGATATTGAAGTTCTTAATTGATTTGATGAAGGGCCAGCACTTTAAAAAGTCAGGAAACCTAAAAAGATGAAAATCCCATTATATGCATATGGATGAATATGGGCCTTAATTCAGAATAATCACAAGCAGAAACATTCAGAAACACTTTGTCTTTCACCTCTATCTTTACCTGTAGAAATCTCAAATGTTTTGTTGGTTTTTTTCTGCCCTTCTCTGTCCTTCTCCTTCCATGTTCTTAGCTTTTCCTCTACACCAGTCAAACATTAATTCCAATAGGTATTAATAAGTGGAAAGTCCTAACTTTGGGGTTTTTTTGAAAATTAATATCAATGAAATTTATTTTGGATTTTAGTCTCTTTTTAAATATCAGAATATTTTAGATTTGATTCTGAAACTGTATTAACTTTAATTTTGATTTCTTCTATTCATAATTTTGTTAGAGTGTTTTTTAGCCAAGTGAAAAACTTCACACGGTCCTTAAATACTGAAAAATGCTTTTGACTATAATGAGATTCCACATGTAGTTAAAACAATTAATGTGCATTGCACATCCTAGACAGTTCATGACAAAGTTTCATCCTAGTACTGTGTCCACAGTAAGCCACTTCCCCACACTGGCATGCCAGGTTACTGTTGCTTATTTTTCTTTGCTCACATATTCAAGTACATAACCAGCATTTCTGAGGCAGCACAATCCTTTGTCATAAACATGTAACATTTATTTTAAAGGCAAATATCTGTGGATTCCTTCTAGTGTGGCTGTAATAATTTCTGAAATTTTGGCTTGTGCATTAATAGGTATCTGTGGCATAAACCAGCTGCAGGTAGAGTGAGCAGAGGCTTGGTTGCAACACTCAGCTGCATTTGCCTGATTCACCTGCTGCAAGCCACACACCAACAAGAATCACTAACAGGGCAGCCAGACTTCCAAATCCATGGTGCTCCTCTGTAATCCCCTCTTGCACTGCCAGCAGCATGCAAAATAAATGATTTATTAAGCTTACCCTGCTTAATGCTAGCCAGACAAAAAAATTATGCAAAGGCTTGGTAGGCCAGAATCAAACGGGTTTAGACTTTGGGATGTTACCTACAATTTGTAAAATGAAATTTTATTTCAATTGTGTTTTTAAATTATTGTTAAGGAGAAGAACAATCTCCCAGTGCATTCCTCTTTGAAAAGGTCCCATATACCACGTAAACATTTGCTCACTGTTGTCCACATTTCCCTTTCCTTTCATGTTTATTATGTAGCTTTCCTCTGTTTTTCAGACCTCCCACTTTTCCTCTTTTATGGTTATAAACACTCAATGTCCTGACATTTTCTTCCCAGCCATCACCCTATTCTACTGAGAGGTTTCTCATTACCTCTGAGGCTCTCTGTGCACAGACAGCTTCCACTCTGCCCTCCCCACCCCAGTGCCAGTCAACTGTGCTAAATCCAGACATTCCAGATGCCACAGATACTTGTCCATTACATTATCTCCCTTCAGCCCATCTGCTAAAATCAAATTTGCTGGATCGAGGACTAAACAAATGCTTCCCCTTCCCTGGCCTCTGGCAGCACTAAGCCAGCTTAGGGTCAGCAATAACAGCAAAACTTTGAACTCGGGACTTTTGGTTTTGCATGAAGATATCCAACTCGACAAATTAAATTTAAATGAACAATTGAGCTCTCCTGTCATATTACACACTGTTATAGTATTGAAAAATACTTAGAGAAAATAATCTTTGCACTATTTTAGGACCTGAAAGACCTAATGTTCGAGCCCTTGGAAAGAATAGGAACTTGTTAACAAATAAATAGTAGCAGTATTTATCAATGCAGTTATCTTTGTAGTCCTCAATAACCACACTGCTATTTTGTATACACATGTACTGCATACCATCTGCTGATGTTTATTTTAATTCGCCAGGAAAGGCCTGTGTTTAAGTTGGAATTTAAGTGACAGAATCAGAACAAAAGAAAAAGGGCAGTAGAATAAACTGAATAAATTCCAAGTCTGACTTGTAAAGGCAGACAATATAAAAGCTATAATCTTAGTTTAATCCTCACACTTTTTAAACATAGTAATTACTAGACATCTGCTGGTAACACAGCCTTGCTATTGGATAACCTTAATTACCCTGTAATATTTCCTGACACTCCCCAAAATATGCCCTATGGATAATAATTCATTCACGGTTCAGCCCCATTATTAGCTACTAATTCAAACAATCAAGACAAAGACAACGAACAGATGACCTTGAACAATTACCCACTCACTGAACAGAATTTATTTCATGCTTTTCAAAGACTTTACTGCTTTCCTGGCTTCATAAGCAGCACTCAAAAATTAACAAAACTCAAGCAAAAAAAAGCTGCTGAATAAAAAGAGATTTGCTGGGGTACCCCATTTCCCTGAAATATCATTTGCTTCCATTAACAGCATAATGGCTCCTGCAACAAAGTTCATTTTCTGAGATTAAACAGGGACCCAGACAGACTGGGTGCAAACCCCGAAACAATTGTTTTAATAGACTGGATTTGTAAACTGTTCAATTATCTGCAAGAAATGTATTGGGAAATCTGAAATGAAACACAATAAATACATATAGGTATAATAAATGGTATTCATGCAACTGTTGCACAAGCAGAGGAAGTATCAGTGACTTCTGTGTGGAGTAGATGGCTGTGAATGTCTGAGGTTTTCTTTGGGCTGCCCAGGAAATATTTCAAGTCACAAATTACACTTTGTCCTCTTTTGAGCTGCCATAACCTGGCACCCTTATTTCTGATTTTACAGGTAAAAGCAAGTGCAAAAGATGGACCATTTTTGCCAAATAAAACTAATCTCTATTACTTTGCATGATTTGTTATGTTCATTTAGAGAAATGTGACTAGAATTCCAGAACTGCTAGGAAAATATGCTTGAAGGAAAAGATAAGGAAAAAAAGACTGCTTATGAAAATTCAAAGTCAAAATTAAATCTATCTTTTCTGAGAAAGACATTATCATCCTAGGAATAGAGCTAAATTCCTTAAATACCTGTAGAAGTGAATGGCAGAAATAAGATATTGTGAATAAAATAAAAACATACAGATGCTACAGAATTTCCCCCTGCCAAAATCAGAACTGTGATAAAAAATAACTTCCAAACACAATCTATTTATATGTCCTAATCACAATGACTTTAAAGATAAGAGTTTTTTATTGTAAAGTGCATAAGAATGGTCAATTTTTTAAAGTTTAGAGCAGGATGCTTAGCTCTAAGTCCAGACAGATAATTGGAAAGCCAGAGATAAAAGGACAACTTTAGTTTTCCTTGACCTTAAAAGGTATGCAGTCTGCAAATATAAAGCACTTCATGAAAGGGGGAGGGGGGAAAAGAGCTTTTTCCTCCAATGGAAAGCATGAGATTGCAATATCTTAAAAAAAAAAAAAATTGTGTCAACACAGCTTTACTGACTACTTGAGGTTTCTTGCTGAAGCTATGCCCTCTGTACGTGCTTTGCTTATCAATAATATGTAATAAAACTTCTGAGATTTTAAAGTCCACATTCCAGAAATGAGGTACACAGGATGAAATTTCTTCTTCTGAGCAGATGTTTTCTACTTTTGCACTACCCATCAGAATTTCCTCTTCGAGCATGGCATTAAAGTGCACATGTCCCTATAACAGTGCAATTTTTCAGTGTAGTCACTGTAAGAGGGAGTTCATCAGGGAATCCTCACTTTGAGGATTTATCCAAGTAGTTCTGGAAGCACTTTCCAAAGGAATATATGGACCAACTTTGGTATGGTCTCTTCTGGTTTCAAAAACCTATTAATTACATCAACATTCCTCCTTTTCTTGTTTTTCTTTGATCATTACATAACCCATAATCCCAACATTCAGGAGTTTTATTAGGGAGTATGCTATTTCTGTCTAGAACTTTTGCGGAAGTGAACATTGGATATCTCATTTCCAAGATAAAGAGTAGCCTCTCATGTCATAATAAAACTGCTATGAAACAAATTTGTGATCAAGGCTTTGTAAGAACTGTGTGCTCCTTTCTTTAGAAAATCACTCATGTAATGGATTGTCAACATAAAATATTTTCTTGGGGATAAACAAAATAATCTCTTGGCCAAGGGTCAGTAATGGCCTTTTCTTATGCATAAATATTCAAATTAATATTTTTGAAGGGAAAGTTTAAAGTACACTTGTTATTAATTTCTATACATACCAAATTAATGCAACTTGCCTGAAGCTCATGTCCGTGTTCATTCAGGAGATGAAATGTCATCTACAGCAAGATAGTCTTTTCTTCTAATTAATGTGGTCATGAAACAAATGAAACACAATATGCAAATAAGAGCTATGATGACTAAATAAAATGCTGTCCCTCCAGGAACAAAACACTCAAAATAAACTAGTTTCATATGGTTGGTTTTGAAAGGCCCATCTGTTAAAAACTGAAAGTATTTTGCTTCAATTACATCTGGTTACTAATAGGTGCTGTGTTTCACTTATTTCAGGGAAATTTAAAAGACAGAAGTTTTTGTTAGCGTTTAGGTCCAGAATGAACTATGTAACTGGGTTATCATGTGTTAATCTTAGATGCTGGGCCAAGCTCAAAATTAAATTCACATTTCTGTTCCCATCTGAAAACTTCCAATGTGATTCTATGAATGTTATACAGCCAAAGGTCATATTAAAGATTACAGATTTAAGCTCTGAATCTTATGAGTGCTACATAATACCATAAAGCAAACACAAGGAAATCAAACTTATTTACAGAGCGAAGGTGTCCTGCAAAAATATGATTCTAAGAAAAATTACTCTTTTAATTCAATTGTTCCATTTTCATGTAGCATGTTTAACCTAATCTCCTGGAACACACAACAGTATCTGGCATGATTAGTTTAGAAAATACTCACTTATTAAATAAACATGAGAAACTGAAGGAAAGTGAGAGGATTCACTAAGAGGAATTCTGTTTCAAGCATTTCCTTGGCTGACTCAAGGCCTGGGCAAGGTGGCCTGGCTAGTAACACCTTCATAGCAGAAATTGAACATTCCTGCCAAAACTCCAGTGGGAATTTTGACAATGGATCTGTAACCAGTTTCACCTCCTGGACCCTTCTGGGGCCTAGAGTCTGTCACTGGAAGTTTTTATGCTTTTTTAAAAAATACTGTGTTCCAGCTATCCTGGACAAGGTGAAGACAAGATAAGGAAAATCCAAGGCCAGTCCACTTGTCTGACATAAAGGAAATCAATACTTCCTGGAATGAAGCAGGTTCAAGACCTGGCATGCAACTTTCTCCATCATAAGCAATTATTCTGACCACCAAATTGTGTTCTTAATTAGTTTTGTCCATCTGGACACAAATCTTTTCCAATAAAGTCTCTATCAAAACTCTTAGACTCCTGTGAGAAGTCTTTCTCTCAAGCTCTTGCCATTTTTCAGTAACACAAAATCTGCTTAATTTCATTTTTTAAATGAGAATTTAAAGCCCCTAGAAAAGTTACAGGTACAGAAGGCAGTGTTACTGAAGCAATAAAGAAATCACCATCTGTATAGGCAAAGATGATATTCTGACAGAGTAGCCCTTGGAGCTACAGGAGAGCTGGCCAGAACCAGAATGGACTCAAGAGAAGCAGATTTTTATTTTTTTTTCTCAGTAACACTGTTCAGGAATCAAGGCTTCAGAGCTTTTAAGGCCTAATCCACACAGTCAATGGAAGAGCTGAACTTCAATTGCTACCACCTGCTTTTAATTTCTTGGGGGTTTTTTGGGTTTTTTTTCCCCCAGATCTCCTATACATGAAAGCTTATTTTTCTTTCTTAGATTGAATACTTTTTCTTGCCTATTTTCCCTCTTCTTCCTGAAGTCATGACTGCTTTTATCTTCGATGTAGTCAATTCCAAGTCTAAACCAAAGTACTCTGTGTACAATGTACTTTTAAAAATTGATATAAACAAACCTACCAGCTTTTTTCACTTCTCCCTACTTCTGATGCCTTCCTGGTGCTGCCTAATTCCTACTTTCTCTTTTCTTAGCTCAACCTCTACTTTTACACTCTGCAAAATGCATACCATTATTCCTTACTCTTTCTCTTCCTACTTTTATTTTCACGCACTGTCTTCAAAATCCAAATTTGTTTTCAATTGCAAAGATTTAAGGATTTTTTTTTTCCCTCCCAAAGTAATACTTTCATTCCTTAGCTTTAGTATGAAACAAAACATGTTTGGTTGTTTGAAATAGCAAGGATCATCCCACCTCCTACATGGTGAATACCAGCTTGAGTCATAGGATCATCTCTCTCTGAAGCTTGGTGCTAAATCCCTGAAGCATTTTTAGAACTCCCATCTTTAGTTTTGCCACAGATGCATTACATCAGTCTGTTTTGTAGTTTCCTACTTGATGGGAAATTTCCTGCATACTGTACATTTTGTAATTGTAGCTTACTGCAGTCTGACTTGAAACAGGTCTCCTGGATGATTTTTGCACCTTCTCACTGCAGAATAACCTGTATCTCTGCAAGGGACAGAAATCATCGTTTCCACATTTTTACTTCATAGATTTTCCACGTGAAGTGAAACTATAACTATGTAAGATGCCATTGTTGTTATAAGGAGACAGTTTTAGCAAAGCTGGTGGTTTTTCCATTGCTATGTTGCCCACAGAAGCTCAAACATTGTCTGGCAACTATTCTCAAGGGCAATTGTCTGGCCAACTTAGCAGTGGACCCCCTGCCATCCTAACAGATGGGCACCAAGTGTAAGTAGCCATAAGACCATATAAGTGCATTTAGTGTGAAACTTGGGGCATAATTCCCAGCCTTGATCACCATATGGCTTTTCCATACAGAGTTCGTGATAAATGGGATGCACAGGGCTAATCTAACTTTGAACATGAACAGCATTAAGGAAAATAATAACAAGAATAGTTCCCACCATGTGAGAAGCAGCAGGTAAGTCTGGAATTAGCAGGAGCAGTAGAAGAATAGGATTATCATGCACCAGCATCTTCCTCACACTTATATTTCTGTTGATCCATTAAGATTTTCATGACTCAACTTCTGAAAAACAAGGAAATGGGCTCCTTCACTCCCCTCCTACTCCTCTACAGGGAAAGAGAATGAAAAATTGTGAAAGCCTGTGCCTTCAAGAAAAAATACTTGGACTGATTCACAAGTGAACTGAGCCTACATTTCACAGTCACTTCAGTACTGAATTCTGCAGGACTGCTTCAGAAGAGAAGCTCAGGATTTCGTAGACTTATTAACCGTGCACATATTAACACTTTTATTCTGTATTCTAATTGGATATGCAAAATGTTTCACCTCCCCTAAGCACACAGTGTTTCAGATATATCTGATCAAGTGCTCAAGGAAAAAGGGAAGCCAGTAGAACTTATGATTATATCTGTGGCCACCATCTTTATTGTAAGCAGTTCTAAGTAGTGCATGCCTTGCTGCCCATGGAATTTAGTTATTGCAGCAAACTGTGCTTGTGTATGCTAACAGAGGGGATTGTAAACAAACACTAAGTACTGAAATATGGGCTTAGCTCCAAGAAAGTGGATCTTAAAAGTTCATACATTGGTTCAGAGTATTTTTAGATAGTACTTTAAAGTTTTAGTTATTGTCAGCAAAAGATGCTGATTGTGACTTTTGAAGAGTAAGAAGTCCTGAGAGTATAAGAACTCTGAAGAAATATTTAATCTAATTTTAAGATGTCAAGTGGTAGGAAATCATCTGAAATAGAATTTACCTGGTTATGTTTTTTCCTTTTCTATCATACTTAAAGGTGGAGTTCATGGTCGATTTACACCACCCTAAAAGGATACCAGCTAAGGGAAGGAAAAAGTCCCACCTCTCCCATCTGCAGTTACATATTTCTACAGGAAAGGGCAGTGCCACTCTTCAGTGAGGCAGGGATTCAAGGTATTTACAGAACCATTGTCTTAGATAAAAAAGAGGGAATTTGAATGCTATATAAACCAATACAGATTTTGCTGAAAACAGTTCCAGCTGTGCAGCTGAAAGTCCAACACAATGTAGCTCTGTAGTCTTGGCTCCTAAATCTGGGAGAGAAACACCTTTCATGAACAGATATTTGAATTTGCTTGCTTTCCAACTGTATTTAAATAATCAACTCTTCTGGCATGAACACTTGCGGAAAGCAAATGTCAAAGTTGCTTATGTGAACTTTTCTTGAAACACAATTTAAATCTGTCCCTCCAAAAATTTCAGTTGATACATTCAACTAATTAGGAAGAGAGATAACTGACAGTATTTAATCAGAATCCAGAAGTAAGCATAACAGAGAATCAGACACAGTCATGCTTTTGGTTGAGACATATGACCCCTTTCTGAATTAACTTCCTGCTTACCTGAAATAAGAAGAGTTAAATGAGTGCCTATTTATACATTCATTATTTAGGCTACCAATAGCTTGTCTCATATACAGTTAGATATGATTAGAGACCATTATGTTTATTTCCTCTTAAGAAGATTGGATCTTTTAATTTTATTTCTAACTATTAACAAAGAAAGTTTGAAGCTGAATCAGTTTCAAAAATCAGTTAATTCACTGGTTAATACAGTATATTTTATCAGACCTATGCACTCACTGGAGACTCCAGTCTATTCACTAGTTGAACAAACCAAGCATACAAAAAGAACATATCCTAGTCAGCATCAGAATATAATTAAAAATTTAAAAATCCCCTTGAAGATACAGAATCTACTACACGTATTAGGACATCAAATTCACAATAGAGAAAAGGCCTTTCAATTGTGCCTCTGTTAAGAAATGAATCTAAAAGTTGCACAGCTTCCTGTTTATGTTCTTTCAGAAACTTCCAGGTCCAATTCATTCCATCTATTTGAAAATGTTTTCTCTGTTGTCAGCCCTGTGAGACTGACCTTAAGCACAAGTCAAAGCATGGGCTCCTTGTGATGCCTTAAGTTTTAGCTTTTATATTTTTGAGATCAGTACTGCTTTAGTGTATAACTCAAACTCCATAGCCTGCCAGCTATTGTTCTCCCATTTTATTCAGACAAAAAAATTTTTCTCTAGGCTGAAACTCAAGGACACCTTACTGTCTCAGGCCCTGAAAAATGTAAACAGAAAGTGAATTGGGGGGAGCAAACTGGGGAAATGTGATTGCATTACCTGAAACTGTAATTGGACAATTAACCTCTGATATGCAAATAGACCAAACTTATATCTCAAAAACTTGTGACTTTTGTCCATCTTGGGTGTAGTCTCTGTGAAACTGCTTCACTGCCCAAGGTGAACCCTTTGAAGGCCTTTCAATAAATACCTGCCTGTATCCCTTAACTCTGTCTAGCCTCTCTTCTAGGTAGCCTCTCCAGGCATCACTTGGGATGAGTGCAACTACAAACACACCACTGAAAATGGCAGGTGGAATCATCATTACTCTCTCATCATTCACTCCATAACTTCTCCATCATGAAGTCTTAAATACACCAAATCCATAATATGGAAAGCAAAAAGGGGACTTGAATAAGACAAAACTAGACATGGGTGAAGTAAGCACAAACAGCAAAAGTTGACTAACTAAAATACCATTTTGTCTATCTTATATTAAACTGGCAATATTTTAAAACATGTTAAGATTTTTCTCTAAAACTCTTCCTTTAAATCTTTAAGGATATAAAATTGAGAAATGACTACAATAGAAATAATTTTTCTATATAAAAATTCTCTACAAAAATCTGTTTTTCTATGTCTTCTTCTTCCCAAAATATTTTACTTTCTAAGGTATCAATAATACATTCAAAATTGCAAACTGGACAGTGTAGTGACCCGTTCAGATTCCACTTTCATAATCCACAGAATCTTTGCATTTAATCTTTTGTTCGAAGACCCCAATGTTCTTTGATGCATGCACATTATTTTCTAGTGATTGCCACCACATGAAAAGGGTGTTAATCCTCTGCTAATTAACAACTTGTTGAGGTCAGAGGGGGTCAGTACTTTACATTTTTGGATTTGGTGAATTTTTTGTTCATTGGAACTTCTTGTTCTCATCAGTTCAGGTATTCTGTAATTTTGTTCCATGTCAGTGATAGCATCCTCTGGCCTTCTTAGCCCAGTAAAGAACATACTAAATGGAGGTTTAACATGAGATTCAGTTTGCATCTCATGCATCTCTTAGAGTATTTTTATACTTTAAGTAGTAAAGTCCCAAGTCTAAGTCCTTTTATTACACTGTTTCTTCATGCAGTTTTTTAGAAGGTTTATCTAGACAGGACATGGAGTTCCACTGCTTTTGATAGTCATACTTAACATTTAAAAACAATACAGTAGTTCTAAAAATAGTTAAAATATTATAAAAGGTAATAAACCAAATCCTTATTGATGGGGGGAAAGATTGAAGATGATCTTGCCACTTTTATTTAGTCAGTAATTTTATATATACCTCTACACATACTTATTTATATGAGTAGTTCTTCATTGCCTTCTGAATTGGAAAAGTAGCTTCAGTAACTCCATAAAATTTTAACTTCTCTCACTGAAATAGAACTATGCTGCCTGATCTGGGTATGCTTTAAAAAGGTTCTGCAACTTGAAGAAAAGCTTCACCAATACAGTAGATGTTTTGTTTTGCATTTAGTTCCCACAAACTGAAAAAGGTGCATGAGAAAAGGCATCATGGAAACAGATAAACAAAACTTGATGGGATTGGCAGACTATGAAGAAAAAAATACAAGGCCACCAAATCAATCGATATTCATACAGTAATTAAGACAGGTCGAACCTTAAAAATCCTAACAGTGAGTTTTATGACACATTGTATGAAAAGGCACTTCCTCTTATAACTAATGAATCTGCTCTATCTTTTCTAATCTCTCCAGATCAAGCTGCATCATCCCTTGTGAGAGGTAAGGAATGCAGACATTCCCACTCTCTTCTACAAGCTTCAGTACTTAAAATTTCCTTTAAAATCTATCATAATCTTTGCAGTTTCCTTCACCCAAATAAATGCCCTGCATTTACTTGATAGTTTTCATCACCATTTGAGCAACTGATATTTTTAAAATACTCTGAAAAGGAAGAGTGAATTCTCTTCAGTAACAGTTTCTTAGTCTAGTTTAAAATTAAATGAAACTGCTTAGAAAGAAAAAGAAAACCACCACCACAATATAATCTTCATTATAATTCCATCAAAAATTCTTTATAAAAAGTACAAAGCCATCTAAACTGAAGTGCAGACTTAGCCACACCTGTGTGGACCCTGTCACTTATTCCCCTTTACATAAACAGTATCTCACAAACAGCACTCTATAGATGAGAGACCATTAGCACAGTTTGCAAAGGGAAGCAAGTGATCTTATCCTTTATAATATTGATTAAGGGAAAAAAATGATTGGATGGGTTGCTTGGTCTAAAGTGATTTTGTTATCTGGACTCAGTAGAACCTCATCACAGCAGAGGTGGCTCATGATCCAGGATGTGCCCGGGGTTTTTGACAAAGGAAATCCCTCCAGGGTGCTGAAGTGGTGCAGCTCTGCCTGAGCCATGTGTGGCTGAGGGTTTCCCTGAGGTACCAAGCACAGACCTGGCTCCTGTTACAGCAAGGCACTGCTTATCTCCACAATCATTTCTGAATGCTTTTGACTGCTGAAATGAAGCAACTTCTGACATTTCATTAATGCATACATTATGTTAAAGTGAGACTTGCTGAAGAAAGAACACTTGCCTTTCTTTTCATGAGTCTCTTTTCAGAACTTGATTAAAGAATTTTACTTTTTTATTAAATTATTAAGACCATTTTTATTTGTTCTGATAATTATTTGTAGCAATACATTTCCATGCAGATAAACTAGTAATTCACTTGAAATACTCTTCTTTCCTTAACATATTAACTAAATAAGGAATGTGAGTGTAAATACTGGCATTAAAACAGTGCTAGTTTCAGCATTTGAAGCAGTTTCATTACTTGAGGAATTGGTGTATTTAGATAAAGTTAAATTAGGCCACAAGAAAATATATTTTTTAAAAAGATGATGACCTAAATGGTGAATTGTGACAGCAGCCAAGTAAATAACTTAACAAGAAAAAGCTTTGCAGAATATTGATTTAATGCATCACTTAAGCAACAGAATATCTCAAACCCGCATTATCCATGCTCTATTTCCCTGTACCTTGGACAGTTTATCTATTCACCTCTCTCAAAGGAACAAGCACATATTTCTACATGGATTGTTTGCTATGATGTACAGTTTTTAACACTATGAAAAAATTAGAATAATTCTATTTTTGTGAAAGATATTAGTTAGTAGACATTTTAGAAATATACTGGAATTAAAGTTACAGAAAAGCAACCAAGATAATTAATGTATTATCTTTACTCTGGGAAAATCCATCACTGGAAAAAAACATATTTTCACTGTTTTAAAGGACTGCAAACTGCATTTTAACTTCATTGGAGAGTTTCTAAAAGAGCATTAAAACCACCAAAAAATCTCATATAAAATTACACTGATTTTAAATTATACCTTGAGATGTTACATTTAGAACTAAGGCTATATAGGTAGTGCTTTCTCTGAGAAGGAGGGAGAAAAAGCAAGAAAAAATAATGGGGTTTTGGTTTTTGTTTTGCTTTTTTTTTCCTTTCTTTTTGAAGAAATGATTGAAAGAATCTTATTTTTTATAACATTCTGGTTTATTAGCCAAAGTAAAATCTGGTGTTGTAACGACTATTTCAGCTAATATTAGACTTTATCAGTGTTATGCCATTTAATATGCATGAATGACATCTTGATGGATAGAGAGGCATCGGATCTGAATTCTCTGATTTCCTCTGTGAGGCTGCAGAGCTGGAGCTGCTGCTGACTCCATGTGCCCCAGCTGCCACGGCAGGTTCTGCACGTAGACTGCCCTGTTCCTGCAGCATGCACTCTAACAGGGTCCTACAAGAATTATGAATATTATGAATGAGGCACTTCCCTACATGCCTGTCCTCAGGAAACACTCAAACCACTTTTTCCCCTCCAATACTCTTGATTTTTCCTCGTTAAGAACTCAATTTTATGGGAAATGTGCCACTCACCAGGGTAACAGAAACCCAAACAAAATTATGATTTTCATGGCATTTGTCAAGAATATGGACAGTAAAAATACTTTCCCCAGCACAGGGTTTCAATCACTTTTTATTCATATCTTCATTATTTCCATCACTGTTACTTAGTCTAAAAGGTACCTCACCACAGCCTAGTAAAAGATATGGAGGTAAATTCAATACTAGGGAAATGAATCAGAGTTAAATTCCTTTTTAGCAGTATCTATTTCACCAGACAAAAAAAAAAAAAACAAAAACTGGTTGTAATTTTCAGATCTCTTCTCAGTCTTGGAGGGGTTGGACACAAGCTCTCACTGACTTCCCTGCCTCCCTCCATGCTGTGGTAAAAGGTCCCATGCTATTTGCAGTCTACACTTTGTAATATCTGGAAAGCAGATTTAAGGAATTGCACAAGTTACCTCCTGGCCAGTTTTATTTATTTTTTACAGCTAAAGGAGTTTATAAGAGCATTGTTGGAGCTTATTTGACCACCCTTTTTAAATCTCTCCAGCTGAGCAAGGAAGGGAATAAGACTCATCTGTTCACCTCATGTTGATTTGTCATTTAACATCTGTGTCAGAGCAACACCCTGTAAGAACAGACACTTTGATGCCACTGCAGCTTTATCTCTGTCAGGACTAGGGCTGGGTGTGCTATTTACTGGGAATAATTTATTCAGCAGATTTCACCCTTTCTTCAGTTTAAGAGTTCCCTATACATGTTCTAATTAGAAGAGATAATTGGCTTAATACTCAAGCACTTCATTCTTACTTGTTCCCTTTGTCCAGAGGTGTCCTGAATAAAGTCAGGGTGAAATCCTGGTGCCACTTAAGACACTGAAACCCACTCTTCTCTTTGATTTCACTAAGGTCAGGATCTCAGTCAAGGTCCCTCAAGCAAGAAACCTCCAGTTTAGATTGTGATAATGCCATAAATGAGGTCCATAATTAAACAATGGGAAGGAACAAATGATACAGAGTGAGGGATAGAGTAATAGGATATTTAGATAACATCATGATGGCTCTATTAAAAGAAAAAAAAAAGTAAAAAATACAATAGAGATTATTTTAAGTAGGATGATATGTAGGAGGGCTCAGGATAAAATTTTATTCCCCTACAAGGATCAGACAAATATGCAAACATACTTTTGGAACTGGAAATATTTGAACAAGTGCAGTTTGCATTGACTTGCTCCCTGTGCCCTGTCACTTTTGTCCCCTCTGTCTACACCTTGTTCATTAACCAGCATCAAAATCCTCCTGCTAAATTAATTCTTTGCTCTGTAGTGAATAAGATATTCATTAATCGATGCCAAATACATAATTAAAGATAAAATGTCATTCCTGGAGTAGCAGTTCTGTTCAACTATACAATAATCTATTTCTGAAAGCATCTGTACTCTGCATGCACCTAGCAAGGATCAGTGCCTGAAGGCAGTATTGAACTATATTCTCTGAAATGCCTCATGTTTTGCAAGCAATTTCAAACTCCTCTGTTCTTCAACACTCAGTCACTAAACTATGCTGCTTAAATTATTAAATCCTTTTAATTTAAATTTTCATAAGCTACCAGAGGAAAAATGTGCTTCCTTAAAGTAACAGGTCTGGCTTCTTGTAAGGAAAACTATGGTAATGTTATTGCTTTTATGCAGTATTAGCATCCTTTAAGGAAATAAAATAAATTATTTCATTAAGGAGCAAAATGTGGAAGGCAGATGGTTTAAAAAAACAAATCCTTTTGAAACTGTCCTGGTTTAGGACCACCCAAAACTGGAACAGAAATGGGACTAACTATCTACTACCTTAATCCCTGAAAGACTGAGATGTAAGACAAGAACTATGAATTAAAAATGGGAAATCTCATCACATCAAAATTATTGACAAAGAAGAAAAAGCATCTCCAAGATTTATTATATTGGTCCACAAATAATATATTACTTAGAAAAATTTGGAATATATCTCTTACTTTAATATATTTTTACTGAAAAAGATGTTGCAACTACTATAGGCTTGTGTCCTAGTGGTACTTTATTCTCACCTGAAATATTGCAGTTCTGTGCAGCCAGTGCTGTAGGAGAGGGACAGTGCAGGGAACACATTATTTAATTTAGTGAATTCATATAATTTGAAATACTTAAACAGTCATCTATTTTCTCTGTGAAGAGAGAGATGATTTATCCCAGGGAATGATAGATTTAATAAAAAATATTCTAAATTAGACCATGTAGGATTTTTTCAAGGAAAAGACTTCTACATTTGACACATGAACTGCTAAATACTATTATTCTTCACAAAATACTGGATTGCACCCAGTTTGATAAGTTCTAGATTTTGAAAACCAGTCTTTACAAGGAAATTAAAATACAAAGTGCCAGTTACAGACATCTATAAGGAAATGACAGTTTGATTAATAATTTATAAAATGTATATTATATATTACTACTTAATATAGTTAATTGGAGATTAAAGAACTTGCATCTGAAACCAGAAAAAGATGCACAACCTTGTAAAAGTAGTTTGAGGGAAAAATTCCAGTTATGGCCACCAAGTCTGACCATCCCTATAAAGCCTTCATTTTTTAGGATGAAAACTGATCCAGCTGAGTGTCACACAAGTGTCTTTTAGGGGAAATAAATTGTTTATTCTGAAAGGAATTAAGAGGAAAAAATGATAGAAGAAAAGGGATAAAAGTGGAAGAATTTTTAAAAATAAAGGAAATTACTGAGGAAAGAAAAAAAGCATTATTAAAGAAATGACCAGACTTTCTGGAATACAGAGATGTGATATAGAAACTGTATCTAACTTCCATTTTTAGGTTTATCTGGTCCAAAGCATGGTTGGCTCTAACTTTATTGATCAAACCTTTCTGCGATCTCATTTTTAGCCAGGCTTTAAGTTTCATGTCATGAAATTTGATCTGAGGTATACTGCAGTTACCCCACTGTTTAAATAACATTTCATCTAAAATTTTTCTTTTACAAATCCAATTCTAAACACATTATTTTAATTTTCACTTGAATAAATTTCTAAAAATTTTAGGATTAATTAGCTAATAATACTAGATTTTTTTCCCTACTGTATTAAGTTCACCTGAATGAGGTCTGAATTCCTCACTTCCTGTTATAAACCAAAATCAGCTTTATAAATATACAACTCTGAGCTCAACAAATGCATGAATTCCAGTATGTAGATCAATATTCCAAGATCACTTTTTAAATAGTGGTTAAATTACAGCTGTATTATCTCAGCTACCCACCAAAAGCTGTCCCTAAGCAGACAGACCTGCAGAGGGAAGAGGAGTCAGTCATCCTGACTTTGACTAGTGAGGGGATAGCAGCCTTCTCTCTGACTTTTAAAAATCCTCCCAGTATTTCATCTGGTTTCATTAACTTCTACAGAAATAGAGGAGACCAAGGAATTAGACTCAGTTGGAAAAAAACAAAAGCAAAGCATACACCACCTCCCATCCCCCCCAAAAGCTTCACAAAATCCATTATGATATTTGTAGCTAAACTCATGATTTTTCTTAGTGGCAGTGGTAGATATTGCAGCCTGCCCAACTGGGTCATATACAGAAGAGATGATTTGCTCAGAAAACATTTCAGCTATTTTCACCCCTCCTGGTGAGATGAGAACAAACCTTTACTCACAACCCCCTTGCACTAGACACATTTGAAAAACTCCTTGTGCTAGCTTTGGGCTGTTCTTAACTGGGGAATAGAACCATTTCCAGAATATGTGCACACACTGCATGTACATATTTCCAAGCTCTGGTAATTCCTCCTCCTGAAAGGGTTGTTGGGTGCCCTTCATCCACTTGCTCCCCCTCAATGATTTTCAATGACTTTTTATTTTTCTCTGCCTTTTTCTGGCTTCTTCAGTATCTCCCGGGATTTTTTTTTTTTTTTTTTTGTCTGATTTATTTTTTTGATGCACTACCAGTCTCAAGGGATTTTACTAGCAGTGACTAATATAAACTTGAAACTTTAGCAAATACCACCTACTGCTGAGTTATAAAATGCAAAGGTGTATAGAACAGCAAAAATTCTCTGGCAAAGTTGTAAGCAAATACACAGTCTATGAAGTTCAATTATTTTTCAGTGAAATAAAAATGGAAAGACTTAAAAATGCTGGACATGAAATCTGCACTATACGCATGATAGGACTGCATTTGATTGTCTAAAGGAACAGCTAAAATACATATTTTCAGAAGTATCCATGCAACATATCAACATGCAAACTGCATTATTGCCTTTATTTTGTTTCTGAAAGAAATTTATCTCAACGTTTGATTTTTGTCTAAGTGTTGTAGGCCTTACTAAGAAGAAGCCAAGGGGAAAATCTGCTCCTCCTCCCTAGTAGACATTAGTTTATATTTCCACATGAAAAAAAATCAATGGCTGTTTTTAAAAGTTCTTTGTAATTGCACCCTGTACAAGATGTTCAAGGCCATCCTACTTTTCCTCACCCTCATACCAACCATCTGCTCTCTAATGCTTCCAAATATTGAAAATGTTCCTTTAGTAAGTATAATTTCTAAGTTCAGTCATATATTTTCTTTTCTAGTGTTCCTGGCCAGGGAAGCTTAAAAATTCCCAGGAAGAGGATCTGTATTAGGAATTAAGCATCCCTACTAATCTTTGCTAGATCAGGGAAAAAGCTGCAACACCAAAAATCACAAACCCAGAAATGGAGATTTGTGGTGTTAAAGGATGGACTCACAGAGGACCACAGAGCAATAGGATCTCCAGACTCTGACAGCTCAGCTCATGCTGCATCTTATCTCATGTGTTAAACTTCATCACAAGGACAGAATTTTAAAAGTAACGTCATTTTTCACACTGTGGTAATTTCATGGTGCTCTTATTCTTTGATTCTTACAATTATAAATTCATCTTTAGCAACAATAGTTGCGAAAGAAGCAGCTTATTATTCAAGGAGAGTGAATATGATGTAGCCTAAATCTTAATTTTGTTTTCTTTTCAATGGACATGACAGGGAGAATAAAATGTCCATTTAGATGCCCAAATACATATAAAAATGCACTTCTCTCTCTGGAGGCAACAGCAAAGTATTAATTTGGTCTCCAAAATACTGTGAGTCACAAAAATGTGTATTATCTATGTCTTTGATTCATGGCTCAAGAAATGCAGGTAAATAATCATTGCTCCAGAGTCCCTAGATTTTCCTGAAATCCACTCCTGAGTTGTTTGAGGAAAGAGCTAAAGAATAATAAATGAACCCAGATGTTTATTCCCTCTCTGTAAAGAGCTTTTCAGCATTTTAAAATCAGAAACTGACATTCATGAAAAAGATGTATTTAAGACAAGACCATGTATTGGTCTTAAAACCAAAGAGTTTACTGCTCTCTAGAGTAGGGTTTCTTTTATTAGTGTTTCTTCCCTCTTTAATTGAATTAAACAACAACAAAAAAAAACTCAACCAAAATTATGAAGACCACCAGCACAGTGAAAGAAAGAAAATGTCTCCCAGGGTTTTCAGTTCTCTTCCCTCAGTGTTCTGGAGTCCAGATGTTCAAAACCTAGTGGAACTGAAAACATTTTTAGAGGGTGGAGAGAAAGTTTTGACGCTACAGTTGTAGCTTTATTTTGTCCAAACCAGACAATTATCTTTCTTCATGAAGATTAAATGCCAAACAACAACACCCACCAAACCACACCTTTTATATATTGTTACTAAACAGTATTTATAAGTGAGCCTGCTGAAAAAAACCCCACTCTGCATCTTCTTAGCACTTAGAATCAAAGGTCTTTACAAGGCCTTCTTAACTCAGACTAGAACATTTACTGTTTTCATCTTCTTTAAAATCCTGTTTGTCAGGTGTGTCAGCTTATTTTTAAGAAATGTACTTTTTCCTGCTCACATATCAAGCAAACACATATTGATTTGCTGCAGCCATACCAGGTCACAGGATATGGAGGAACATTCCCATATCTTACGCAGCTACACCTGGAATATGGTGTTCAGCTAAGTGATGACAAGGGTGGTCAGTGAGGTGATGATAAAATTCTATAAATAGTTTAAGAGGGTGAAACTCTGAGGAAGGAGAAGCATTGGTTTAAGGTGGACTGAACAAGCTTGACTGGAAGAAACAAAACGATGCCCTGGCAGCCAGGGCCAGGCATAAGCTGCTAAAAGGATCTCGTACACACCACGACTGCCAGCAGAGCAGTCTGGGCTTGGCCTTGCGTACACCACAGACATATAATGAATTTACTATCCCAGATTAATTATTCTGGGAAATTTCCAAGCATATTTAAGCACTTCAACTGCTAAATTGGGCCCCAAGTTCAACAGTCCACCAACAGGAGTCACACGCTGGTGTATTTAGAACTACACTCGACACAGCACTGGAAATGCATAAGGGGAAATAAATCTGCCCAGAGAGGAAGATGGACACAAATCTTGCAGATCTGTCATACCTCTGTTTTCTGTAGTTCTAGGAAAACATGCATGTGGGATTTGGGAAAGGTCTTTTTAATAAGGGTTAATTGGAGAAGTATGTCACACATGACTGAGTACCGTTTCAAATTACTGCTCACGCTGGCATAACTAAATCAGACAAATGACAGAATACCAAAATAGGGAATAGTCAATCTATTTCCCTCCTACTTAGTATTTATATCTTAATTATTTTCAAATATCAGCAATTACAGATTTTCTGGAATTTGTTGCTTATTTCAAAATATTACTAAGACCATATCATAGAATGTCCCACAAATCCAATAGATCTGTAAAATCTTTCTTCTGTTGTTACTTATTAGTCTAGGCTTTCAAACTGCTGGATTCATTTACCTGCTTTATGTGATGCAGGATAAATGATACTGATATATCTTTTTCTGGGCTTAAAAAAAAAAAAAAAAAAAAAAAAAAAAAAAAAAAAAAAAAAAAGGAAAAGGAAAAATAACCAGTAAACCAAATTTGTTATTCCCATGAAAATCACTGTACTGTCTGTAACATTGTGTTACTATAAAAGTTAGGCCCCTAACCCCGAACCCGAAAAAGTCACTTCAGTTTCTCTGTGTTGCACAAGTTAACTGCAAGCATTTCCTGACGCTGAGAATGCAGGCAGAAAAAGGAAAAACGTCGACTTGAGAAAAGCACAGCTTCCAATCCCCACCCACCAGCTTCAGTCAAAGGGATGACTTCAGTCCCTTTCTTAACTAATCCTGTCACTGTAAAATCCTACAGTCATTCTTCCAGCATAAAGGGAAAACGGACTCACTAGGAGGACCTAGACTCTTTCAGCTTGAACTGTTAACCAATGGTGGAAATGCAAGAATGCTGAAGTTGTGCCTTCAGAGCCAATAGAGTGGATTTGTGTGTCCCACATGACTGTGTTTCCCCTGTCTTTCACATGGGCAGTATTTAGTTCAATTCAGAACTGCAGATAGTATAGCGTGCGGAGCAGCAATGGGATGTCTGAGCACAAGTAGCTGACTTCCAGGAGACTTCAGGAAGCACATTTGTACATTTCTCCTGAATTATCTGGGATTCTGCACCTTTGACATTCTCCAATCCTCCTTGTCGCTGCAAAAGGAGACAGTGACCTGCACAGCGCAACAAAACTGTGAGTACGGGCTCTATTTATTTTTATTTTCACCCGGTAAAGCAAATATCCTAAAAATGTCAAAATGCTATGTGCCCTAAATTAGTGATTACTTTTCTTGTAAGATGAACAAGTATCTAAAGTGTTATTCAAATTCAGAAATATTTCTTGCATGCTTCAATAAAAGAAAAAGGGGGGGAAAAAAGGCAAAAGCGAGTTATCCTCCAGGGCAGTGCCTCCATGCACGCTGCATGACACACTGCTTCCTGACTTAGCCAGTGTGCTGCTTTGTTCATAAAGAAAAACAAAGACAAAAAGCCCTACACACGTATGTTGTTCACTTTTATTTGTACTCTGTGTCTAATCAGGCCTGATCTGTCCCCAAGGGGAAAACATAAAGGCAAACTTTAACTCCGCCAGCAAGGGCAGCCCAGACTTTGCAGACATCTGACAGTTATTATAATTAGCTATGAAAGACAGCAAAGACACTTTGGGGCAAATAGCTCTTACATTTGGAACAATGAAGTCGAGCAAGGTTCCCATCCCACCCCTTCCACGGGGGGAGGGGGAGAGGCGAGGCAACGGGGGAGTGTTAGGAAAGGGTTATGGCTGGACTGAAAACACACAACTAGTGTAATATCTGGACTCACTCAGCATGAGGAGAGGCTTTTTGATAAGCAACTTTACCTCTAGATTGCAGCTTGCATTCATTCAGATTCCTGGTGGGGTGGGAAAGGGTGTGGGTCTCTTCACGGTATAACGTCAGAAGGTCGGGGTGGAGGGGGCAGCAGGGACGAAAGGGGCAGAAAGAAGAGAATATCCATAGCAAGAGACATTGAAATTGTTTCCCAGAGCTTTACTGGCCAGATCTCCTTAAGCCCAAGTTGCTTTCTGGGCAAGATTTATGAGAGTTCTCAAACAGAAGCAACAGACAAAGCAGCGCTTTTTTTCTTCTTCTTCCTCAGAAAAGAAATTGAACCCAAACGAATAACCGTATAATATACAGCACTGATTTGTATTTTTGCTGTTCCCCCACCCTCCCCACATGCTTGTAAGACCTTTAATAAGGTATTTCCCCCCTGCCTGCACGATCCTTCCCACCCCCCTTCCCTACCAAAAGTTAGATTCTGAAAACTACGATCAGAAGGGAAAAAGCAAAGACAATAGAAATCTGACTCGGTCCTGGCAGGGCTGGATCTCTAATAATGCATGAAGTGAAAACAGTTTCTAAGTGAAAGATGAGCAGACTTGTTTAAAAAAAAATAAAAAATTAAGTGCAATAAGGAGAAATTGTTGAAAGACTCCAGACGCTACTAATTATGGCTTAAATAAATCTTCCTGGACAGATGTTTGCTTGCTCCCACTGCAGGGAAAGGAACGTTAAAAGAAGCATTTTTTAAAAAAGGATTTGACATGAAACTCCTACATATTATTTTCTTTTTTTTTTTTTTTAATTTTTTTATAAATACATAGTTTTATTCTTTGTCTGCCCTCCTGTTATCTCCCCCTCCCCCAACCGCCGCCCACTGTGAGCTGAGACACCTGAAGGCTAGACACAATGATCAACAGAGCACTGCGCTCGCCTGTCTGGATTCCAGCCAGATTTTTTTTTTTTTTCCCTTCCACAATCAAGGAGCCTGCACGCAACGCACGGCAAGCCCCTTGCTCTGCTATGTGCAGATCAGACAGAAGTCTGAAACGTGCTGCAGAAAAGATTAAAGACAAACACAAGCCTTTCTTCCTTATGTCGGCCAGGCTCAGTTTCAACTTTGTTATGATTTGCAAAAAAAAAATACAAAATAAGAAACTTTGTAAACATATATACACATTAATGTACTAAACATATGCACACACTTTCCAACACAGTGTATCTAGGGACATCCAATGTTTCCCGTTTTACTGTGATTTCTACTCTAGGTTTACAGTCAATGCAGTATTTTATGTTAAGTTCATGCATCACTTACATAATTGCTGTGTAGCTCTCAAATATATGTAAAGATTTAGTATGCGCATATATTACATAAAGGCAAGTAACTACTGTACAGATCCCCATTCCTGAGTGCCCATCAAGCTGCAATCTTACCAAATCTTTGTGTTTAGAGAGATTAGCAAGAGCCCTGGACAGTTTTATGGTAGTTTCGGAGGCGGCAGGGAAATGCTTTGTGAGCAGGCTGTGTTGCAGCGGGGAAGGGGAGCATGGCAGGGCGCTGAGCTGGCCCCCGAGCCCTGGCCTTGGCTGCCACAGCCCCGAGACACGCCGAGTGTCAGCGTGCCACCAAGTTGGGCTTGGGAATGCAGGACTCCCCAAAATAGTTGCTCTCCGTTTGGTGTGGCTATGGGTGGGGTTAGCAGACATGCAGGGGAAAGGCAGATTCAAAGCCTGGATTCTATTTAATTTTTAAACGCATGCTGTGCAGACCGACCTATTTTCTAAATTCTTTGGAATTTCATTACCTTGCGGTACAAATTACGGTGTGATAAACATGGTGACTAATATTTGCTTTTCAATATGAACTTTGTATGAAAAAGACCTAACAGAAAATGCATTTTAAAATACACAACCACATGCACACATGTGCAGTGCTTTTTATTTACTCCCTGAAAAGGCTTAAACTATATTTTAATCACTGTAACTGGTATCTTAATGGAAAGATAAGAAATTTTTTAGCTTTTTTTTCTCTAATATTGCTTATAAACTCTCTGAGAAAAGGAATCAAGCATAAGTATCCCATAAATTTAATCTTAAAAAAAAACTTCCTTTCCAAATAGAGGGGATATGCAAACAAAAGATTGCATGTAGTAGCAGCAATATCCACAGCAAAGTAAAAATTCCTGAATAGAGATTTCAGAAAAAATAAGTGAATGAATCAAGAGCAGCAGTCAAATTTGTATTCTGGCAATTAATTTTTTAGTAAACAAGGGATTTAATGCTTTTCTAAATGAAAAATTTACACACCTTATATGAAATATACAAGCAAACTCTACACAATGGTCATGCATGAGGAGTACATATTTGTAAATTATATGTATGCACACATGTTCACTAATATTAAGGTGATAATTTCCTTTCTACTTTTCCTGACATATTATTGTGTTTTAAAACAAAATTGGTCGCTTGTTTCAAAAAATGTGTTTCAAAATAATGCCTGCAGTTAAATTATGAAGTGCTCACTTTCATTTTCTTAATGTAATGACAAGGCAATCATGTTTTTATCCTTTCCTAAAGGCTGAAATCCTATGCAAATCAATTCCTCTAAACTTCAGAAGTGATTTACACACTATCTTGTCTTAGAAGGTTATTTCAACTGGCAATTTATGCAATGTTTGTCAGTGTAAAAGTAATGTCTAATCATATAAGAGATAAGCATTAAGCTGGAGAATATGAATACAGGGTCCTTGCCTCCATGTTTAGTTCAGCACTCTCCCCTTCTCCCAGTAAGGTCTCTTGGGTTTTGGGAGTGCTGGGTACAACTTCTCTGACTAGAGTAGGGAGGAGATACCTGACCAGTGTTGCTTTAAAAATGGCATTGTCCTCTCCTGCTCTTGTTGTCCGTGCACCTGAGATTTGGAGTTGTGTGTTTTAGTTTTTTAGAGGAAGAATTTATTTACCTTGCGTGAAAATTGCTGACCTCTGCTTTTTACTGACTTCTTCAAACTTTTTAATAGTTGATGCTGAAATAATGCAATAATGGAAGCTCATGCATATTTTTTACTCCATTCCTTAAAAATTTGGCATCTATTACAGCTTGTCTCAGCCTGTGGATTACATTTGGTTTTATACATTCCATGGTACTACTCACACAAACTTCAAATTCTAATTTCCTTTTTAAAATTCTCCTCTCCCCTCTTCCCCCTATGCTTCCTGTTGCATTGGCTTGTTTGAGCCTTTCCTAGTTCAAGCAGAAGTGTGACTTTTAGTCCTAAGTATAAAGTGCTTGGAATTACCTCCACAACTTGCAAAAGATTGGTAGTTTCACTGATACCTCTGCAGAGCTGAAGTAACTTGAGAACCTACCAGAAACATAGACAGTCTCAATAAGGTAACGGGGTCAAATGAGCTCATGCATTACAGATAGGAAGAGAACAGTACATTGCATTTTTACAGATAAAAAGCGCAGTGTTTTAATGTAAACATATTTCTGTTTGATATTTCAGCAAACTGTTGCAAAGCTCAAACTAGAGCAAAGTCAAAACTACTTTCAGCATGGTACAGTTAGACCAGATGGCCACGTGTTCTTTTCTTATTTAGATGAGACTTTTCCTTTCAATAACATCTTTCTTCCTGACCTGCTTAAAAATTCCAGCGAATGAAATCAGCACAGGATTTTCAATTCTAATTGACCATGTGCAGAGGAAAGGCCAGTAGAGAAATCAGTAGGACCATTGTAAGGCACACTGCATCAATCTCTCCTTTGTCCTGAATCTTTTCTTGTATGAGCTAAAATAATTAAGAATATTTAATTTATATTATTTGTACAGCAGCAAAACTAGTGGTATTCAGGCAAAACTCATAGTGAGTTCCTCTTTTAGAAATGTATGTAACAAGGAAAATGTATGTCTGACACCAGACAAGCAGGTACTTGACATCATTTAATGGCTAAATACTAAAAAAAAAAACAAAACAAAAAACCCTCATAAAACTGGAAACAAAGCTCCCAAAACAAACCGACCAAAAAGACTGAAAGGTGTGGCTGAATTAAAGCATGAACAACTTTACCTTTTCTAATGAAGGTAGAAGATTTGAAGACTATGGTACTTAAATAAATTTTTGAAAAGCATATTTTCAAGGAGTCTGAAAAATATATTTTTCCACTGTCCAAAATATTGAGCCTTAAACATCTGTAATCTTCAAATGCTTCAAATTTGCCTACACAGGTTTTACCCGCACGCATCCCACCCACACTACATTGGCTGTGATCTGCCTCAACTGTGTCTGTGTGATCTACATGACAGGTACAGACTACAAAAACTGTGTGTATCACACACAAACACTACCTACAGAAATACACACCCAGAGGACATCATTGCAGCCTTGCCCACTATTTTACTTGCATTTAGTGAGATGTGTGTGAAGCAATGTAACAATATCTGAGATTTAACAAGTAGAGTATGCAAAGTATGCATTTTATGTAGCCCATGGATAAGGTAAGTGGGTAAAAGGAATCTTTCAGAAGAAAAGGGGGTGGGGAAAAAGACTGAGAGCAATCTAGAACAAGATTGGTTGGTTAAAAAAGTAGAAAAAACTTATGGCTCTACTATTTCATACAAATTCACTCTACTCCTCACAGCTCAGTTTAACATGATGCTTGAATGGTTGGTGGTTTTGTATTATCACAATAAGCTTAAATCAAAAAACAACATCTGTAGAATATAAATTTTGAAAAATAGTTATGAAAATGGTTTCATTAAGACAACCTGAAGAAAATAAGGGTTTCATTAAACCTAATATTTTTTAAATTTAAGGCAAAAAACAAATCCAGGAGAAAATTCAGTGGGCAGCATGGCTTTTGCTATATGTCAAGCATGAAGTCCAAATAACATTTGCATGAAGAAACATGCCTGAGAACATAAAACAAAGCACAGACCTTGGGTCTGGCCAGGCAGACATGGTAAAAGGTCTGATTTCAGCTCTCCAGCAAGAGGTTTCATAGCCTTGGGCAAGTCATTTAACTGCCTTGCTTCACATCTACGTCACATTAGCAGAATTTAAGTCTTGAATGTGTGATGATAATTATGAGGTCAGCAGTGAGATACCACAGAAGAAGGTCAGGAGAGACCTCACATGCTTGAAAACGACATAAAATACTAGACAGAACAATGGTCTTTTGTTTTTGTTATTGAGATAGTTTTTGGTGTGGTATTTCTACAACAAGAAAGATACAAAAAGACAAGATACAAAGCCTCTTTCTCAAGAGATCAATGTCATTCAGTTCTAGCTTAATTTTCTACAGCTCTTCATGTACTTGAACATTCATTTCTTATTTTTCACTAATTTGCAACAAAATATCAGAATACAGGATAAACGGAAGATACTGCTCCATCCGTAAGGATGCTCAAGATTCAGCACTCCTGCAAGACCCACCACTAAAACACTGACCCCAGTAATGGCTTATTGAACAGGCTGTGCCAGGGTACCAGTGAGACAGAGCAGGTTAAAAGCTGCTCAGAGCTCAGTCCTGTGCCCTGCACATGCACTGCCTCTGGTGTTCTGCACCAAGGGGCTCATCCTGGAATGGCATCGAGTGCATTATTGTTTATAAGGCCTGAAGGCACCTGGCAAACCCCTCCCACCCTCGACGTTCAGCACGTGCTCAAAGCATCGCGCTGAAACAGAGCTTTAATTTCTACAGAGCACATTCTTCTGAAAAGTAAATCCCTCTGCTGGGTTCTGCCCCCATGAAATTGTGCTCTCACATTCACCTTTCTATCGACACTTCTTTGATTCTAGGCACTGAACAGACTAAGTTAGAAGCCCCTTGGTAGTGACACTAAAAATCACTGTCAGGAACAGAAAAACAGTGAGCCTGCACTGTCCAAGAGACTTGACAGGACACCTTTTGAGGCCACCATTATGTGTCTGAGTAATGGCCAGAGAACTGGAAACTTTGTTTTCTCTCCCTGAGGAAATATGAGGCACCTCTGTGCAAAACAAAAAAAAAAAAAAAAAAAAAATCCCTGAAACATTTTCTTATCAATGTTGTCACTAATCAATATTCATGCACAGTATGAAAGAAATACTCAGACTTTCAGCTATCTTGCATCAGCATGGCTCACAAGATGTAAAAACTAATGACAAAGGCAATGTGACAGAGCTGCAGAACATCCCAGCAGGTTTGCAGAAAGGGTAGGGCAGTAAAAAGTGGGTGAGAGGAAAATATCCTGTGTGGAAGTACAGCCTTGTGCAGTGCTCAGAACAAGGAGAGGAAGTGAGCAAAATGTGCACAGTTACATGCAACTGATGGGCTGTATTTCACCAGCCTATTTTTACTGTCAAGGCTCCAGACTATATTGGAAGTCTATCCAGTCTCTTAAATCATGGGATGTGGATAATGGCATCAGATAAAATGATTAAAAGCAGTTTGGTCTCATGCTTTCATCTACCAAGTGTAATAGATGCAAAACTGAAAGACTTAATTGCATAACAAAAGTACAAACAACTCTTTGTTTTATCTCTGCATTTTTCAGTTTAGAGAAATCGATGAGGTTTGTTTGATTGAAAAAACAATGGCAAACAAGATGATTCTTTTCTTGCAGCATCCCAGCTGAAACTAGTTTCATCTATCCAAACAAATAAACTCAGAAGTAGTTGCAGAAAAAAATTTTATACCACATCCCAGGAGATATTTTACATAGAGCTTCAGAAACAAAGACTGCTTTTAAGTAGTTTACAGAGTTTAATAACTGCCTTTTTTTAGAAGTAAAAATCTGATAATTTCCCAGAATGTCTTATCCATACACTGAGTTTGTACTACTGTTTTCAGGTATTTTTTTTTTTGCTTATTTGAAATCATTTTTCTCAGAGAAAAATTTACAAAGGAAAGGATTTAAAAAGAAGTCTAACAAATGACAACAGTGAAGAAAAGCAATTCTCAAGGTTGATTAAAAGACTTGGAAAGGGTTAAAAATTCAGATCTTTATGTAAGAATTATAAATGAAAGGAGAGTTAAAAAGGGGGAGAAGCGGGGGAAGAGCTAAGCTGCTGGTGACTTGAGTGTATTTATGGATTACTATGTCCTGAAAAGAAGAAAACCAGAGTTGTAAGATGACACTGCAGGGGTTGTCTGGACTTTTCACCGAGTGTAAAGTCTGTTTAGTCAGTGTCTTAATGCCTAATGCTGACCTTTGCCCTCTTCACTCCTCCCTGCTCCAGGTGCAACATTTTTGCAAGTGCTTTAACATTATTGGAAAGTTTTTGCAGGTTTCACACACTGCAAAGTGCAGAGAGCACTTTATAGATCCATTACGCCCACTCAATATCAAGGGTTAGCACAGTTTTTTATCCTAAGTACACACACTGATTTGTGTTACACATTTTCCTTTATTACTATTACTGATTATATTAATAAAAATAAAAGCTTATTTGTAACAGTATTTAATTTACATAATTCTATACAAAACAAGATACAAAATTAAATATAAACTCATCTCATGCACCCCAGCACTGTGATTTATACCAGGAGTATGCAACATATGCTGGCAATGCTATTGATCTCTCTTAAATTAATTCTCTTTGCTATGGAAATGGAAGACAAAAAACAAAACCCATTGCTACAAAATAGTCAAGGCAATATAACTTATTTTCCTCAGGAAAAAAAAAATTGATTTCTTGTACAGTTATTAATTAGATTTGAACTGATAAATTTTAAAGAAAAGCAGCACTTTTAGAAACTAACAGTAAGAAGAGCCAAATTACATAAGGTCTGTACAATTTCAATTTTGATTTACAAAAATAGTGTTTTAAATCTATAAATTCTAGTTTTCAGTAATGAAGGTAATATAATAGTACCCACGATTATTTCTCTGTGCTTTATGTTTAGTAGATGATTGCTAAGATTTTTGAGGCCTTAACTTTTCTGAGAAGAAAGTATAATTTGGGTACCATCATCTTCAAGAGCACTAGAGAGGATGTGTTGTTTCTGGAAAGGGTACTGTGAGCCTTTCTTGCTCCTATGGGCAAGGAATTCATTTTCCCCATGCAGCCAATGCTGCTGGACTTCCAGCTCCTTTGGATTTCACCTGGCATTGCAGATGATCTTCACAATATAGTTACTAAACTTCACAATATCAGTTATTAAAACTCACCCTTCTGCAGTGGCACAAAGCAAATCCAAGACTGCCCAGTCATGCTTCCTGCACTTTCTGGACTGTACTAGCTAACTATGCCCCCACAAAAAAAAAAAAAAAAATTGAAATTGAAAACTTTTGAATAACTGACTGACCCCACATTCCTTCCTCACTGAGCTATGCTGAGAAATGTTCATTACATTGAAGGAAAAGAAAGGATTGGTTTAAAAGATGTGAATAGCAGCAGGTAGGCTTTATGGAAAACCCTAGTAGTGTAGCCAGAATAACCCAGGATAACACATCTTCTATGCACAGCAATACTTCAAGGTGAGACTTATATAAAAAAACAGAGTTCAGATGAGGGTTTATATTTAGGGAATTGCCATGACAGAGAGATGTTTGCATCTGGACTAAAACATTTATTTTACCTGGATTACCTTTTAGATATGCTACACAGCTATACTGCTTACAGGATACTGTACCTCTCTAAAAGATTATTTTAGTGTTTTCCTATGGCATTTCTAAAGAAAAATTAGCTTAGGCCATCTTTATTACCTTGAAAGTTTTAAAGGGTCTGATATTGGGGGAGATTCTTCTTTAAAACAAAATATGGATCTTAATATAGTAGTTTATTCCAGGAATAGGCACAGGTCAAGGGGTCAAAATACTCTGGGAAGTGGGTTCTGAAACAGTTTTCTTATGTTTTTCAATTTAATTTGTGACACTGCAACTACAAGAGAATAATGGGGGGAAGAGGGCTGTTTATTGCATATCAGACTATTTCTAGAGTTGGGCAGCTTTATCTCAACACAGAGAGTGCTCCTGTTCACAGTGCAGCTGCTAACAACTCCTCAACACTCCTTGTTTAATAGTAGAGTACAATTAGAAGTCAAAACTTTAAAAACCTGAAAAGTTATTACTGCAGTAAGCCATGCAACTGGATTTGATTTCTAGCCAGACTGTGTCCCTTTGCTCCTGACACTGTTTACAAGACATATTTAGTGCAGGTGGTACTCTCCTTAATTTCACTGAAGGTCAAGTGTACTTGTCATAATTGTATTTTTTGCACAGCTGAGAATTCAACTACTTGTGCAGACTGAAAACAGACATTGTTTCTGTAAAGGAAACACAGAGTACTGAAGAGTTGGACTTGAAATAAACAGAATGAAGTAAATTCTCACAGTTTTCACCTACTATCTCGTCAAGATCATCACTTTTGAGTCTGCTGTGTGTCAGTGGAAGCAGCCATTTGGGTCCTTCACTCCCAGAACTTCAGAATCCTCTATGTGGAAAAGTGGTTTCATTTATCTTGCTTTACATGGCTATTTTAATTTTTTTCAGGACTACAAACTAAGATGGAGATTTTGCAATATTTGCAAATGAGTGACATTACAATGATTGACAAGAATAAAAATGAATAAAACTGAAATTAATCAAGATTCTAATGCAAGAAAAACTAGATTACCAAAAATATAAATTCATTTTCTGCTATTTTGGAACATCAAAATCATGGCTTTCAGAAAAGACTCAGTCTTATTCTCTGTAAAGTCTAAACTGATTTGTTACAATTGTCAGATAGCAAACTAAATCTGCTTCAGGGCAGAAATAGGATACTATTCTTGTGCTTCGATTCATTTAGTCTTATGAATTATCAGTCTCTCCTACGTGCAATACGTGCACCTAAAATACAAAACGTTGTCCACGGAACCCTCATTTTCCTGTGAATACATTTCCCTCATCCTCTAGCTTACAATCATTCCTTGTGTCTTCACTATGCATTATACCTGAAGAAAGGAAATTAAAGCAAAACATCTCCAAATTGTGTTTCATTATATTTTTTTCATGTCAGTTGAAAAAAGCCATAACAAAAAACCCCCCAACAACCAGGTGTCTCCTTCTGTAATTCTTATGTAATAGTTCAGTCTTGCATAACACTTTAAAAATCTTCCAGTTTTCTTCAAGGAAATGATTTCCTAATATATCAGACACAAGGAAGAGAAATTATCCTTTTTTTCCAGATTTTCTTCATGTCAGAACCAGAGCTCAGAGTTCGCTTCAGAGCACCAGTTCACAAAATTCTAAAACTAGAGACAGATTCTTCTTGTGAAATCCATTTTCTGATTAGCAGCTTCTTACCCACCTCTTCTACCCCCATCCAATCTGCTTCTCTAAACAACCCTGCCCTGAATATCTATATTACAGCAAAGTGTAAAGATGTAAAAATTGGAACTAGTTACATAAATACACAGCATTACTCTACATATCATGAGAGTTATAAAAATATTATTTAAAAGCATAAATGCAAGCAGAATAGTTCCTTTTCATGGGGGAGTTGGATGATACAGAAATACTTTCATTAATCTGACACAAGATCAGGACTTCAAATCTACATTTTTATTATCGTGGAAACCTCAAAAAAAACCCCAGGTTGCAATCTGATTAGTTTCTGTTATTTCCTCACAACATAAAATAGTACAGTAAGGCAAGCAGCAGTCTCATGAAATTTTGCTAAGTCAACTCACAGGGCATTGGTATTTCAATCTGTGGGATTCATCTGACATTTTGTTTGTAAATCCAAACTTCCTCTTTCTTCACCACATTGGCAAATTTATTTTTTAGTTATATTTATTTGTAATTATATCGTTTAACTGCTTCATTTTACGGTCAAATCCACAAAACATATTCATTTTGTGGGGTTTTTGATTGTTTGTATTTAGCTTGTTTGTTTATTTTTTTTAAGAGGAGAAAATCACAATCCTATGCCACTTTTGTACTTACAGTCAGGGAATAAATTTTACACAACTTCATTTAGAGAATTTTTAAATCAGGGGTATTCTTTCATTATCAGTTTTCTAGCTGAGTTTTTCAGATTCAATATTAAATTTGGGGTAACTGACAATCTTTTCCATGGGAAAAAAAAAATTAAAAATCTATTGTCCTGGTAATGAAGGAAGTGAAACCTAAGTTACTTAAAAAACTGATGAAGTTCCTGTCCTTTTCAAGGAGGAATCAAGACGGTTTTTGCTGAAACACTGGTTTAAATTTATACCACCAAAACAATCCTGAACTGTAAGAAACAGTTCAAAGAGAAGAGGGACTAACACTGAATGTGTATCAAATTCACCAATCTACTTCTCAGACACACAACTGCATCATTTCTCTGTGGAGATGGCAACACACTTGTCCCTTTGCAGCAGCCAGCACAAGGATCACACTGAGCCTCACCCCAGCAGGCTCCAGTGGGGTCAGCCACTCCTGGAGAAAGGAGAATGCATCAAGGCCATTGAAATGACCAGTGGGACTGGGCTCAATTCCCAACTTTTTATTGTATTAAGAGGTCTCTACTCTGTCCTCCTGCAATTCTTCCCTGATGACTAACTCACTATGTGGTGCCTATATCCTGTCTTTTTCTCTCCTTCTTTGGGATTTACACAGAACAGACAGCAATGATTTCCTGCTGGATGCCCTCAGGATTCACTGCATGTTTTGGATGTTGCAAAGGAAGAGGAGACAGTCAAGAAAATTTGAGACTTTTATGGGAGAGGGGTTTGTGGCCTTTGGCTACAAGATCTTAATGAGCTTCCTGCTCCTTTTCTCCTTAGCTCTCTACAACAGGAGGTGGCAAGCATTACGGAGACTAGAATTGTGCACCCCTCCTTTCCAAAGATTTGTCATCCAGTAGCTTTAAATTTAGAAACTTAAATTGGCTGTCATTTTTTTTTACTACACAAATGTAAAATAAGTGATGTTAAGATAGCATTAAAGAGAAGTGTGGGGGAGACTGCTTCTCAATTGTTCTGTTTGAAAACTTGTACTTTATTTCATGACAAGCAGCGAGATTCACTGGAAAAGACATTCTGCGCTGAAAGATACTGGGCATACTTCATTACACAAGAATATTTCCAAATGAGGACCTTCTGTATTGTTTTCCATTTCCTTAAAGAAGGCCCCAGACTGTACCACCTGTCTAAACATATTTACAGTCTCTCCACATGGCTGCAAGCCCAATGTCGTGGAATTTTTCTAAGGGTCAAAGGTAGCACAACCGAAGAGGTTTTGTTTTGGTTTGTTTCTTAAGACACAAGAAGATAACCATAATTTTCTGCAAATCTACCTGCAGATATAACTGGCTCATAATAGAAACATTCATTAATCTAATCTAGAGATACAAACTCTCTGAGTGGCTGATAAACAGTCAATTAATTTTTTGAAAACTTAGTAGCGCATTCTGCAGTTCACTTTTGACTTTTCTCTTTTGTTCTCTGCTGCCCTGTTTCCACTGTTTTTGTTTGTAAGATGTTAAGCCACAAAAGCAAACCCTGTATCTCTCAGCACACTTGCCAAGTTAATTTTACTTTTACTTCCTCATTTAAGGGGAAAAGGAGGGCTAGGGGCAAACTTTTTGGATCAGCTGATAGACACATATCTGAGGACAGAAGCAAAGATGAGAGATCAAACTTACCTAAAATAAGATAAGCAATTTCTGAATCACAAGTATAACATATTTATCATTTGAATAAATTGTTCAAAATTTGACAGTTGCTATCTTTTCTGAAATTTCCATGTGGAGGATCCCTCCCCCATTCTCCAGGAGAGACATCTGGCTACCACTGAATGGAGTTTAATGTTTGAACATCCCATCTGGTTTCATCATGTTAACACATGATTCCAAGTCATTCAAGAACTATGAACAATAGATATTGTATTCCATATAGTGCCATGTGGATTTAATCTTTAAAAGATGGTGGCAGTGTAGAATTCAATCTTTTAACTAAAAGTCAAAACATTTCATGTACTGAAAACTCATTTCCCACAGCCTCAGAAGCCTCACATTTCATCCTGCTCTGAGAACAAGGGGACAATATCTCCCTCATATAGTGCCATTCCTATTGTTACCTACCAAAACACCTATATTGATAAATCAAGAACACATTTCCTAAACATGACAGTTACATGACAGCATTAAAACAGATTTTTCATGAGGATACTCATCATTTTCATACTCAAAATACTGCCAGATTGATTAAAAACAAAAGCAGAAGTTTACTGAGGCAAATGGAAGTTGGGCACTTGTGCCTTCTGTGAGCTGGTAACTCTACCTTTCACTCACATTAGCAAAATCTAAAAAAGTCTCTCCAAAACAAACTGTAAGGGCTTTCTTCAACACTTTATCAGGACTACTTTATCTCAGTGATATTGAAAGTACATCTAATTTCTCTATATACTCTTGAATTAAAATTTAATTTTCAGCTAATAACATTTTTTATTCAAACAGTTCTTTCACTTTATTTCTTCATAAGGATAATTGTCTAGTGGCCCTGTAATGCTGATCCTAATATATTTTTTGTATTTCTTAAAGGATGCCTAGCAGGAACAAATGTTCAATAAGTGGCTTATTATGAAAACTTAATAAAAACTTATTTCAGACTAAAAGAGACTTATATAAACTTCAAATGTAAGCAGGTATTTAAATATTTCCTAGCTGTCCTTTAAGCCACCTATTAAAAGTTTATTGCTTCATTAAAGCATTTGGGAAAATGACTGGCTTTACCTGCAAGGCTGAGAAAATAAGGAAAATATAGATATTTTGGAGGAAAATATATTTTTGGTGGAATGAAGCAGGACAACATGCCTTACATCTCTGGAACTGGACCATGAAGAGTGACTAGTTTATCCTCAAAACTGTGAGGCCAGAGTTTTTATTTAGTAGAGTCAATGTTTTATTTAGTATCACCATTTTACCAGCCAGCCAGCTCAAAGGTTGAAGTTAATTAGATGTATGGATCAGTAACATCAGGATTTTCACAGAAACACAAAAATCAAAAGTATTTAAGAGGCTAGTTTTGGTGCTTAAATGATCACTTAGTGCTGTCTGGAAATTTTCTTTAGCTGTTTTACCTGCTGTGTTTCAGTTGACAAAACCTGTCTAGAGGATAGGGACTACTATATTGAATAAACAGACCAAAGAAAAGATGTGCTCAAATTTATGGAAATGTATGAACTCCTCTGTGACAAACTGGAACTCCCAGCAAAGTGGGTGGAAGGCTAGCTCCATCACTTAGAAATTAGCTTAAAATCTGTGGAGATCATACAAACTGTTAAAACAGTGAATTATATTCATTGAACAGAGTTACTTCTAGCTGATTGCATCAGGGAAGCTGCTGAACTCCCTAAATTCAGGAAGAGAACTATAAAATGCAAGACTGGAATAGAGATGGCAAATCTTGCTGATTTTAACTGTGTTCCACTATTCCTATCACCCCTAATAACTAAATTATTAATACAGTAGTGACTATGTTCATTGGTGACCACCTTAGTTTTACAGAACTAAAAAAATTGTTTGTTTAATTTGGCACTACTTCAGTCGACTCTTTTCAAGTAATTCTGGTATTCATCCAGCACAGATTTATGCAAGCTATAGCAGACAGCCTGTGTCAGAAAGTCTTCAGAGTCTGTTTGTCTAATTCAAGTACTCTGCCTAGAAAGGCATTGCTTCTGAGTACTCAAAACCTATTCATTCAGTTCCTTATGTTGGCAGGCACAAAATACACAATACTTCTGTTTGTAATCCATCTGCAACACCTGAATTACGACAAGCACTTGTCATACACTGAAGAGAAAAAGGGATGCTGACAAAAGGAATCTAAGGAAACTGAAGTCCTAAACTGAATCTTCCTGAAAGCATTTTAAAAATTTATTTTATTTCGGTGCCCTCAAGCCATGAATGTCTTAAAACATGCAAGATCCATGCATAAAAAGAGCTAAAATCCTGTCTCCTAGAATTTAGGTAGCTAGTTAAAACTTGATGGTTCTATGTAAGTATTTTGTACTAGTGGAAAGTTTGACTTCTCAGACAGGATCCAGGATTACAGTTGGTTCTACTCACGATCAATTTCACTTAAGATGTAGCAAGAGAAATTTGAAGACATAGCAAGACTTTCCCAGGGAGATAGAATTGATTTTAATGCTTTACTTCAAGATAGACTGTGCTGGCCTAGCTAGACCATATGAAATTGGTGCCAAGTGATCCTCAATCAGATTAGCAATACATCCATTTAAAAGGGCAGTGATACAGTGCTCTTGTTGTTACATCACTTCTCTAATTTACAAAAATGTGTGGGATATCAATGCCAATTTTTTGGTTCCTCTATGGCATAAGGAGCATTTATTTCCTAGAACATTGTATTCAGTCATCTTGTTCCTACCTATGATGTTTAAATTCCCAAAAGTGAAGCAGAATGCCTTCAAAATCTCATCCTTCATTAGGGGAGAAGAGGATCTTAGCAGTTTGACTGACATAGATTTCAGTATTAAGAGAAAACTTGAGTGGGTTTATTGAATCTATCCACTCCTGGATACCTACATAGATTCCACATCAAATGAAAGTAACTGGTGGTCCTAAAGTGAAATCTCCCTGTGGCAGTCTGAGTTCTAACTTAGGCTTTGGTTGTTTGTAACTCATGTTTATCCTGATAGAAGATCCAAGTGCATTATGATCCAAATAAATAAGTTCAAACTTAAATCTTTTCTCCTTTAAGCAATCTAACTCAGATATTTGTGTACTGTAGATATTTAATATCTCACTCTCTCCCTCTCACTAACACAATCTTGTTTTCCACATATAAATGGCAAGCTGCCAATTAGGGAAGTACACATGCTGCAATGCAAAGGAAAATAAGTAGATATGTCTGTGTGTATTAACTACAAGTCAGAGTATTGTCTAGTGCAGCTGGAGTGAAAAACACTCCAAAAAAGCTAATTACAACTCCAGTCTTTATTATTATAAGCAAAAGCTTTTGTGAGCTAGGGTTACAGTCCTCACTGCAGTATATTTCTTGTTTTTAAGTCTTTGTTATTCTTTTTCCACTGATTCCAACTCTTGAAAATAAAATTGTCTCAAAGCTATTAAAACAGCAACAAAAATGTTTAAACAAGACAATTTATCAAACTATAGTGCAAAGAATAAAATTCTGTTCATTCATTCCATCACCTCAATGGCCTTATAGCTGCTTTTTATCCATATGTAGAACACAATTCCAACACCAACATGACAATTAAACAAAACCTGTTAGTGTAGATTGAAAATTTTTATAAGCTTCCTTAAGGAAAAACCAAGCTACTGGTGAAGCCAGCAGGACATCCAGGTTCATCTGGGCTCCTGTTCCAATTCAGAATGATGTAATATGAGAAACTCCTCTTTGTTTATTCCCCGAGTCCCAAGCTCTGAGAAGCTGTGTTAGGACTATTCCCTTTATTCATCTTACTATAAACCAAAGCAGACAATCTTTTGGACGCTGCAATAGAGCAACAGAGAAATTTAGGTAGTTCTGTATGGTACATGATACACAGAGTAGTATATTACCCTCAAACTCTAGCAGCAGTAATTTAGATCAGGATACTGAAGTTAACAAACCTAAAACACCCATATTATCTTTTTCATCTCTGTAATTACAGTACAATTTCTGTAGGTATATTGATCTTTTATAAGCCTGCTAAAAAACAACTAATTATATTTTATTCATTCTCCTCTCTATTTAAGAAAAAGAGACTTAGCATAACTAAATTTTCTGGGCTCTGTAATCTCCACGTGACTGTGCTGCATTCTCTCCTCATGAAATGCCTGGCATCTTCTTGTGCCACACTTCTCAGCATAAGCTGCTTTTCTGTAATTCATAGGCCACTTCTGTACAGGGCCATTGCCATATTTAATTTCCAAAAGCAACTGTATGTGATAGAGCTCTCAGAAATGGAAAAAATGTGTCCTACTTTTAACTAAACAGAAAATGGCATTTCATCTTATAGCCCTGCCAGTGCACTTGCTCGTAATGTGATGTGTCACGTAGGTTGAAGTGAATTTCTTTGCCTCAAGGATCAAGTGCCACTTCTCACCATAAACGTAAGAAGATTTCACTTCATGTTTGACTCCTAATTCACAAGTGCAGTCTTTGAATATCGGCTTTTCTGTCAAGCTGGAGGATGGTGATTCATAAAGTTAAACTTCATGTGGAGTGGTACCATTTTTAAAGAAAACTCCTTCAGAAAACATTTCCAGGGATTAAAAGGGAATTTATAGTCAAAAAACAGACACACTGACTCCAAAATAGCTGTTTCTCATTTAGCAGTAAATCGAGTATTTCAGACAGATCTCTTCATTCTTCCTAAATTTCACTGAAATTCAAAGTAGAACAGGACTAGTTTTGAACTAAAAGTTTTGTGGGCTGGAAAAAGTGAGTTTTCTGCTTACCTGTGGTCATGAAATATTTATCAGTTTGCCAGTTAAAAAATATAGCAATGAATGGTATACAGTGATTCATTTCTTTATGTGAAGGACTTTGTATAAATTAGCAATCTAGCATTCAGTGGACACATGGATTCAACATACTGAGTAATGCTACTTTATCTCACCCTCGTACAAGAACAACAACGTGGCCTCCCACTAAGTTATTTAGTGCTTAATGTAGTGGGCCAGAAGCACCTCAAAGTTGTTTGGAATAACTAACAACTCAAAATAGAACTGAATATAAAATCTGTGGGAAATTTGCAAGCAATCCTACCTGCAACAGTACCAACCTAAGTAATTTACAGCAAAAAGCTTTCAGTCCATTTTGGACAAATGCAACTACTTACCCAACTTTTCCAATAAAATATCCAAAAAAGCTATTTAATAAAACATAACAATGCCCTAAGACCAATCCTCCAGGAAAGTATATTTACCACAATCCCAGATCCAAATCTACTTTTCAGGTGTTTTAATAGAGAATTGCAATTGCTATGAGTTATGCAAATTTATTCAGGGATTGGAAGGATGACTTTTGGACTTTGATTAGTACAGTTTGGTGGGAGGAAGAGGAAAATAAATGAGATTCAGCTCTATTTTAAAAATAATTCTGCGCCAGAAGATTCCCCTATCACAAAACAGGTGATACCTGCAAGAAGCTGGAGAAGATAAAGATTTTCCCAGCCTCTGCTTATGAGCAAAGCTAAGCCAACGTGCAGCTGACAAAGGTACCTGAGACCCTTTTGCAGGGCCTTTGGAACCTTCATCATGGTATTGTAGATAAGAATGTTAAAGAGATGCTTCCCTTCCTGAGACATCTTCAGCCTTTATCAAAGTTATTGCAGGCTGCCATTTTCCAAGCCATACTAGTGTGGCATTTGGTACTGACTGCAGGGGACTTCTCATGAAGAAAACTCCGTGTTTCATAGGAATTTGCAGAAGAGCCTTTAAGCACAGCCTTCATCTTCCATTTTAAAGCTATGAAGAGGCCAAGGTATACACTTTAAAAAAAAATTTAAAAGGAGGGGGGAATGTTTCAGAGTATCTTCAAATTTTTGTCTTTTTGAGTGTGGAAATAATAAAAAAATACAAGTTCAAAACCTTTAAGCATTTTGAGCTATCATCAAATTTATGTCAAATCCCTTAAGAGAAATTTCTCACTGTGAATCATGTTCTGGGCTTGCTTTTGTTTTAAACACCAGGAAGTTGCCTCCCAAGTTAAAATGCTGGTTTGTTTATTACAGTATCATTTAAAAAATACTGTCCAACAAAAGATGCATTTCTTTACAAAGACACAATACCATTCAATTTGAAAGGTTTATATGATTTAAAGAGAGACACACAAATATTTAACAAATATATATCTTCCTTTATCAAGTGGAAGCCAAGTACATGGCAGCATGCTTGGGAATAGAAGGTGGAGGATGACCAAAATTTCTTTCAATGGATTCTCATCAAGGTTAGAGATCTCCAAATTGAAAACAACAATAACCCCCACAAAAGCCTCTCCAAAAAAACAAAGAAAAACACCTGTAAAACCTTAATGCACACTATTTTATATACTTAAAATAATTCTGGTACTTTAGGCTGTTGATTTTTGTCTTTACATGAATTTTTACAGGAGGTTCTCTACATATTTTAAGGCAGAAGGATCAGGGTAACACTTTTAAAGAAATGAATATACATTTCTGCATCTTTTAGTGATTAAGAGGGAAAATGGTTTTAACAGTCAATCAAAAAGAGTTACAAAAGGAAGACAAAGAAGTTCAGTTCACTAAGTACTGCTTGTCTTTGCAGAGAGAAATCGTCTGGAAGCATTCAAAATGCAGAGTTGAAGCACTCTTCTGCAATATCAGAACTGAGTGTCATGAGACAAAAATGTTTTTGCTGGATAGAGAGTGATTTGAAAGTTTTCCTCCTAGTTGAAAAGAATTGACATGTACCATTGAAACCAATGAACCAGCACCACTGGCCAGGCTGTAGATCTGCACAGCAGCAGCACTGCCCAGGCCATGCCCTGCTCTGCTGCTTGTACTGTGCAGCTCCTGGTGGAGGAACAAACAAAAGGCCAAATAGTTTCAGCCAGCCAGAAGCACCCCCAGTGTGTCCCAGCCATGGCCTTACTGCTGCTGAGAAGCAGATTGAAACTCTGAAAGGGAAACAAGGTGGAGAAGAAACTTTGACAAGTATGACCTGCCCTAACTTGAAGGCAAGAAGCATTTAAATGTTAATGTCTATATATGCTAATTTAATTAGCAAAATGAAGTATTGTATGCCATACTACTTAAAAAAACCAAGACTGACTGCATACACCAAAATATTAATATATATTATATCTAATACTTATTTCATAAGTATTATATACTTATGAAACACATTTGCCACATCTGTCCCACTTTCTGTAATGACTTCAGGGAGGAAGTACTGTACAGAGCCTGGCAAAAAAAAGGGTAAAATTATTTAACAGAACTCCATTCCCATACCATAACTGAAGACTTCTACTACACCTGTGTCAATAGTATAGTCTAATAAAACTGAGAGCTTTAAAAAAAGTAAAAAAAGAGCACAGGATACTTAAAAATGAGAATAGGACTTATTCTTTGTGGGAATAGAAAATTATCTCCTTTCGGGGGGAAAACCAGTGGAAGAGGAAAGCATCACTGTCTTGTTCTACATCCCTATAAGTTTTATTTTTAAAAAATAAATCCATTTATTTAACTGATCACTTTATATTTAGGCCACCTGGGAGAAATAATGCTTCTGGAAAGGTGCAGTCCAAGGTAGCTACGAAACCCTTTATGAGAACATTTAAGTAAAGAAATAAAAATCCTGTTTCACCCTCTTGTATTTTTATCTCATGGCTCTTCAAAAAATACAAGTAGCTGTGTTTAAAGGAGTGAGAACATGAGGCACACTGACTTGGTGAGTCTGAACTTAAACTAGGACATCAAGAAATACAGCAGCAGGTATTCCCTTACTCTTCTGCTGCCAAAAAAAAGATGAAATTCTACTATTTCTTCCTCTGATTACAGTGGTGCACTTGAGTTTCTAATGGCTAAAGAGGGTATTACAGGAAATTTTACTCTTTTTTTTTTTTTCTTCCCAATTACTGTTTAGTGTAAAGCAGAAGTTTTAATTTCCAGAATCTGCATGTGAAGTATTGACATTTCTTTCCATTTTTGACCTGCGATGACTGTCACAATAGTGAGAGCACAGTGAGGGCACTGCCCCTCCTTCTGAACCCCTTGGAGGATGCAGGACAGAAAGACCTGGGGGAGGCAGGAGGCTCTCCTCTCTACAGCATCACTGAAATAAATGCAGCAGTAAACGTCTGTGCCTTTCAAAGGTCTTTTCTACGTTAGCATCTATCTTCTGTTCCCTATTTTACAAAGAAGAAACTGAAAGTCTAAGCCTCTTTTTTAATTGAATCTCCAAAGTGAACACCTTTTAAAATTAAATGCCTGAACTCACATATCCTATTGGCTATCCTTGGATTTTATTACCTGATGGCAGTTCAGAACACTTTTTATATTTCACTTCTGTTCTGCTTGCTGACAGCCTGGAGAGCTTTTGCACACACTAGGCTAAACTTTCCAGAGGCAGCCAATAGCAGTCCTGTTAAAAGAAACTTTGGGGCAAATTCTTTGAGTCTTAATGCATCTGCTTGCTTCTACTTCAACACTTTCACAGCAATTTACAGTATTTTCACCCATACAATCGTTATTTAATTTTAAAGGAGGATGAATAGGAATATCTTCTTTAAACTGTATGCCAAAGTAAGTTTATTGCTTAAAAGCAATAAGCAGAGCTTTCCAACTTCTGTGAATCAAAAAGATTTTCAAAGACTTCCTACAGAAAATGTGAAGCACCAAAAAAATAGACTATTAACATATTTAAATAATGGTCTGGAATGTAATTAGAAACTTTAATATTTGAAGTTGAATGAAAATTAATTTTCCTTTACTTTCTTCTAGATAGGTTTCTTATAAGGAGCCTTCTGTTGAAGCAGAAATAAATCTTCACCTTTAAAGTAGACAATATTTAAAAATTCTGGAGAAGGGATGAACCAGGTCCAATCACAAGCACACACAGCAAGAAAAAAGTAATTAAAATGCTAAAGTAATGCTAAAAGTAATTAAAAATCCTACAGGACAAAAAGAAATATTGCATTAGAAGTTGAGGTATAATCAGGGTACCTACAGTTACTTTGAACCTTGCGACTTTAATGGAGTAGGGTTTAGATAATACCTTATTAAAGAGAGTCTTCATTCTTTTGGAAAAGGGCACAAGATGATCCCTACAATACCACATAAAATAAACAGGAAATCTAGATAATATCCTGGAAACTGCTAGTTATAAAGAGTTCCACTTGGAAACTATGTACTATAAGATTAAAGATAGCAAAATGTTGCCACAATACCTACCTAGTCCTGTTAGAACTGCAGCTTTTCATATCAGCACCTTTGAGATTAAACTGAGGTAATATCAGGAATCTTACTCTACATTAGTCTAATATTTACTATAGCCATTAATCTCTCTGAAATATGCATTTAAACAACCTACATGTACCAGTGCACACAGCTCTGGTAATATATAATCTGACAATTCAAAGAATTCAAACTGTTCACTGATGGATCACCTTTCTTTCTAAAAGAAGCACGCTGAACATGGGAATTTCCTTCTTTCTTTAACGCAAAACCACATAAAAAACTGAATACAAAGATCAGGCTCAATACAAGAATATTTTGTGGGATATTATACGTGAGTTTGGTATTAAAGAGACTTGTATATTGTTTCCTTTCTAATTAGAAAAAATTCTTACTCTATATGCTGCACATAATAGATCTAGACAAATGACTTTCAAAGGTCCAAAATAAATGAAAAACTAATGCAATTTTATTCATAGCTTTGCTGTGCAGGGTAACTTTTTTGTGGTAAAGCAAAAGCCCTGTTTCCACAATAAACTTCATTGGAAACTCAAAGAATTTTTACAGTTCTGAGCTAGAGAAAAACTTGATAAAATACCTTATAGGTACCCTGAAAGTGCACCTTCAACAGTTGCCTCTGACTTTTCCCTGTTACAATAGGCATTTGAAGTGACATCTGAGCTATTTATTTTCAGTAAGGAGCCAAGCACTTGTGTCAAGTAGTACCACATTCCGCAGGTTGTCTCATTTAAAAGCTGTAAGTCTAGCTAGATATTGGCATGCATGATTCAAGGGGACAGAACTCAGTACTTAGCAGGGGAGAGAAAGGCATTTAGAAGATAACAGAAGTCCAATTATGAACTGTGAAAAATACAGAAACTCACTGAGGAAAATGGGAGAAGCCTATGCTTAAGGTTAGATGCATGTGCTCAAAAATCTCACTTAATCAGTCAACAATAAAAGAATAACTGCCAGAAAACATTTTAACCTGACAAGGTATTGCAAACAGCATGGTCGTCTTTTGGGATATAGTCTGTTGCTTTCATAGTATACAAGCTACAGTCGGTGGAGAAAGTTATGGAATACAGTGTTGGGGTGTCTTTGAATTTACTGAATTCCTTCCAAAATGCCTTATGGTGGACTATTTAGTATTCATCACCACACTTCTGTGGAGCAACGGCTGTTAATCTTCTAAAATATACAGAAAAGGAAAAATCATCAGCTCTACAAACAAGCTTATTTTGTCCTATCTTGTCATTTTTAGCAGAAAGCCCAACAGCTCACCTACGGGGGGAAATTAAATAGCTAAAGCAGGAATTTACTGTCCAGCGTATCTAAGAATCAGCAAAATAAATTCACTTTTCTTCTCTTTTCAAGGTCAGCACCAAGATGACAAACAGTCTTTATTACACAGTTGTATCATATAGTCAGCACGCCAGACGATGAACCCATAATTCAACAAGCCCAGACTTAAGGTCCAGCACAAACACAGAGTTAAATGAGCTTCCTAGTACTTCTGAATATTGCATTCAGTCATTGCTGCTCCCTAGGAAAACAACCAATCCCCCAGTCACACAGACAGAAACCTCCTCCTTTTCCTGTGCCTCCAACCTCCCCCTCCAGTGTAACCCAAAAACCAAAGAAATCAGAAGTATGGCAGGCAAGGGCAAGGCAGAATTTCTGTGCAATGTGGGGTTACTGAAATGAACTTAACAGCTCAGTGAGATAAATAGCACTGCTCTGGTTTTACACTGCTACAGAAGAGATGGGGGTCTAACTCCCCTTCTGTTTAACTGATTTTAACAAGAGGAATTGGGAGGGGGAGAGAAGGGTTTCCAACTACTTTCTGAAAAGGTATCTTTGAAGGGAAAATGCAGTCTTCAAAAAGGAAGAAAACTGAAAGCTTTTCCTCAAGTTTCCTTTAATTTATTATCTTCCTAAAATATATATACAGTTTGTTCCAGGAAATGTCTGAAATGCCTTCTGGTAGCTTTTAAATAAACATGAAAATCTCCTTTTGAGTTCAAAGAATTTCAAATAATGACAGGGGAAGAGTTCTTGGACTGTAACACAGATGTAAACAAAGGTCAAGAATCACTCTCAATAATTAAAATGCATTATCATTATTTTTTTACTTTTAATCTGCTATATAGTAACTGAATTAGACATAAGCAAAGCTCTAATGTGCCTTCACAGTGATCTTTTCCTGTACACTAAAACCAAGAGACCTCAGCTACATTTCTCAGGCAGGAGCTAATGTTTCTGGGTACATGTTACTGTTTCTGTTTCATTTGTCAGTAAAGCCTTATTTACTTGCTTCCTGTTATTAATTATGGGAAACAGGATCTCTTCAAACTGTAGGAGAGGCTCTTTTAACTCCTGTCTAGACTTTTCAAGACAAAATATTGATGAGCCCTTTAATGTTTGTGCAGTGACACAATCTGAGCAAAAAAACCCCCATCGTTACCTCAAACAGCTTAAGGCTCCTTATCACACATTCACAAAAAAAAAAAAAAAAAAAAAAATCCTTTAAATCACATCCTTATTGTTAGTCACTGAAGTAAGGTTTCCTTTCATAGTTGGATACTTTTTTCATCTGTCACACTGATTAATTAACAGCTCACAGTATGAGCCCCGAGCTTAAATAGCCTACTGAAACGAGGAGGAGAGATCAACGTTAATATTCCATAAAAAGCTGAAGAGGAAAAATGCTTTCCTTAGTATGAAGGGATCTGTCTTCTAATAATAATAAAAAAAAATTAACTAATTTCTGTTTGGTTACATTACATGAGGAGATGAAAGCACCCAGCTTGCAAAGGAAGATTGCAGGAAAGGATTAGGACAAAAGTTAGAAAAGACTAGCATTTTAAATTAAACTATTGGTTGGAAACAACAAGTCTTCAACACCAGTGAAGTTATGTTCATCATCATTAAGAAAAGCCCATTTATCAGCACACAATGAAGAAATCTATAATAAACAGTACCATTGCCTGTAAAGATCTATGGGGAGAAGGCATGCAATTAAATGAAATGGAGAGTTAAAACCTTAAAGCTAAAGCTGGTTTTAGCCAAAGCATTTGCTCTCTCACACACACCTCTTTCCCAAACTGTTACAGTCCAGCAATTGTTTCAAGAGTTTGACTTTCAACAACTGCAAGTTCTCCCCCTTTTTTAAGCCCCTCCAGTACTGCTGAGTGGGCAAAAATTACAGATGCAAGAAAAGCTGACAAATGAGTGCAAGGCCCCTCCTCTCCAGTGCCTCAACAGTCAGAGCCCCTGCCAAAACATGCCTGAAAGCTAGTGAGGAGACAAAGACACAAAGATTCCATTTTTTTCAGGGAAAATAGATTTCATGTAGAAACTACTAGGGAGAAGAATAGCACAGTGGCACGTATGTAATCTCAAAAGCAGAGCAGGAATGAATGTTTCAAGAAAAAGTGAAATTATATTTGCTTATTGAGTAAGCTCAACAAATACTATTTAACACACGATTCTTTAAACTGCAAAGTGCTACAGGGGGTAGGAGGGAGAAAACTCCCATAAACTCAGAAAAATATTTTCAGTCATGGAGAACCTTCAGTTTAACATGATCCAAACTAAGAGTTCATGGCTGTTGCTCTAAATCATCTCCTGATAATGCCGTAGTACACAACCAAAACAAAGTAAATCCAGCTTTTTAGCCCAAATCTGTTCAGCTGTGTTTAATATTAAAAGATGCTTCCCCCAGGCTATCATTAATAAAGTTGCAATGAGTTTAAAAGCCTGGCACCTAGGCACATCCAAGTTTTCACTCTTTTCATACCAAGTTTACTACTTTCATGACTGGCACTCCTCACTGAGCTGGAACAGGTTTGCCTCTGAGCAAGGAGAGCAGCAGCGAGGTGAATGCAGGCAAGCAGAGCAGGAGAAAAAGCAACAACAGATTTCTCTTCGAAACTCAAAGAGAAAAGCTGGGGGAAAGTCCAATTTATGGTGGGAAGATTTGGGACAGCTCAAGATTCTCACTAATTTAAAAATAAAAAGGATGTTCACAACAGCATATAAGATTAGAAACTATTGTTTTAAGTGTGATTCCAGTCCTTTAGGACTCAGTGGGAAAATCAGCGACTGTTAAAAATAACAGATGCTCCCACCAGACAGGCAGTTTAGGAAGTAGAGGTGTAAAATGGCGTTTTAGTCATCAGAAAGGTTCTCAAAGTTCTCCCAGCTCTGATAATTAGTGCTCATCAACATGCAGCATTCCTACAAACTCTTTGCTTGTAATACACCTTTCCTTTGTCTTATGGGAGGCTGCTTCTACAGAGGCACTCAAATTCAGCCAAAGTCTTCCAGTCTTTCAGCAGAACACTAACACAGTATAAACAGAACAGAGAAAATGTTTATATAATAAACATTCTAAAAATGTGAATAGACAGGTTTGTGACTGAGGATAAACAACTGCTGAGAGCACTCTAAAAAGACCCCCAAGGGCTCTCTGCCTAGCAGGAAGAACCACGGGCAGGGAGTTGAGCTCTCTGCTGGGCTCACCCCCTCCTCACCCTCATGTTCCTCTTCCTTCATCACGAGGATGTGGCACATTCTGACTCTGAACCCAGGTGCGGCCTCTCTTCCCTTTTGTCTGCTCCTGAACACTTCTCTGCCAAAAGACTGAAGAAAGAAAGCACTGGTAGTCCTTTGACTAACTAATAAATCCCCTTCAGGATATCAATACTGATTGTTACAGGGATTTGGGATAGTCCAGAAATATTAATAAAAAAAGCCCCAAACCAAAACCCAATCCTATTATCCACATTATACCTGAGGTGAAGTACCAGGAACATCAGAAAACTTGAACACTGACCACTTAGTTTAAAATACACATTCAATTTTCATGAAATTTCCTCACATTCCTTTAGCTGATCGCACTATCTTCCCATTTGCTGAGTCTAGCATATTCTAACACTTCATAGCCAGTCAGTATCTGTACTGTTTTGGGGGGTTTTATGCATTTTACCATCCAAACATGACTCAGCCCATCCTAAATGCATAGCTGTGTCCATTCGGTCTCCATTCTTGACCAGACCAAACCACTTTCATTTTGTCAGTACAAAGAGATCCTAGATGTTATGTACTGTAGAGATGAAAAAAAAATCATCTATCTCCCAGTCTGATACACCTATTGACACATTCACCTCACTTCAAATTCTCAAACTGAATCACAAACTCTTCCTCTACCCCACCCACCCTGAAAGTAGAACAGCTGTATTTGTACACATAGATAAAGAGCAATATGACTGCCTGATTTCCAGGAATATTCCAAGATAAAAGAAGATTTAGTTCTGAGGTTAAATTCTATAAATGCTAATAGCAGAGCTATATGAAGAAAAAAAGAAAGGGCTGCCATTAATGACTTAGATTAAGAGAAACAGTGAATGAAATAAGATTTATGAACAGTCACAAACATTATCTTATACAGCTGGTAAACTTGTTCTTCAGAGCATCATTACAATCTTTACAGAGAAAACTCAAGTTATATCAGATTATAGAAAGAACACAGCAATGAAAAATATTATCGCTTGATTTCACGCATGTTCCATCACTCACCTAACACTATCCCTATCTAAATATTTGTAAAGATTACTTGAAAATCAAATGTTAGCATTATTTCAACCTATAGAAGCTGTTGAAAGTCAACATGAAACCTTTCATCTGTCTAGTGTCTGTTGCTGCAACTGAGCTCATTGCAATGGCCGTGTGTCCAGGCAGCGTGTGGCACAGGGCTCGGAAAGGAAGGAGACTTATGTTTGACTTGGCACTGGTACAGCACAGGTCTTCAGCGTGAAATTTATTAATGGGCATTGTGTAATTAAAGCACTGTGATTTAATGCCCTGAGGGGTGATGGGGCTTTTTTTATGTCCTATAAAATAGACAAATAAAAAATGCGAGACTTTTTTAAGCTATTCAAAGAATTCAAACGTGTGTGTTCCTCCATTAATCATAGCAAGGATGGCATAGCTGAACAAGATGGATCCGAAATTCTCAAAATGTCTTCCACGAAACCACAAGATAGTCAATACTAGACACCAGGTTTTCTGAGAACATGCTATGTAATTATAGTATTCTGCAAGGCCACAAGTTCTTCAAAAAGTAACCATTAGATCACTGAAAAGTATAGATTTGAAAAATATCTTTTTAGATCTAATATACCATACTTACTTAGAACTAAACTTGCTTAAAGGAGTCCAATTTAATAAAGTGGCTTTGAGAAGCAACACAAATATTTGTTACTTGAGCTCTGGTATTTTCTTTCCTGAATGACAATTTAGAAGGCTTTGAGAATCCCATCACCTAACCCACAGGATTTAGGGACAGGGAGAGGCATTTATGTAGTTCCTCCGGTGCTTTTGAATATCACAGGCTGAAACTGGAATAATATTCAGAGCTACTAAAAAAGTGCAGGAGTGGTGCAGGTTTCATTAGGATTGGTTCACATCAACAATAAACATCAGAATGTTACCTAGACCTATGTTTCAGTAGTTAAGCAGGATTTATTTTCTGTAACAGAAAACTAATTCAGAAGTACACTATGAAAAAAATCCAACACACACAGGTCTAGTATTTGATTTTTCAGAAACTGATCTTGACAACTGATCTGTAGCACTGCAAAATAATCCTGGAGCTCATTTTCCGGCAATTTTTTATTGTACTGTATGTCTAAATGATCCCACATGAACAGCAAGTCAGAACAGCATGTAAAAAAATACCACTGATGTAACTACTTATGATGTTTAAGCTATTGAAAATATAAGGCTTATTGACAGTATTGTGTCACATCTTAATATTCTGAATAATCTAATTTCACTTAAAACTAGCTTGAAGCAAAACTTATTTTATCTGAAAATCTGAAGAAAAAGTACAGATTGCACAAAACCACTAAGACCGTTACATCGACACTAGTGATTTTTCCTTGGGGAAAGTCAAGATGAATTATTGGCTGATCTATTGGACATACCCTAAAATATCAAACAAAATTCTTTATTTCTTTGTCTTCTAGACAAACCACCACAGAGCTGCAGACCAGCAATGAAGAGAGCTGAGGGCAGTTCGACCAACATCATCAGTGTCAGTTCCAAAGAAGTCGATGAAACACGTAATCGAGTCTCCAAGGTACATCCCAGAGATTAGTTGCTGTGCCATTCAATTAGTAAATGATTAAAACAAGATGTTTTCTTAGATTACATTAAGGTACTGGCAGCAGGGAGGGCTATTGCTTTGCATGGAAGAGTCTACCTCCCCAGATTACATTGTTTATTAACACATCATTAACAGTGCGCCACCTCAGCCAAATGATCAGTGGTCTCAGGTACAAAGTAAAGATCATTACAGAACTCCACCACCTGCCTCATTTGAGTAAATCAAGTAAGCACATCTGAATCACAACTGAACAAAAATATTCAAGTGCCAGTTTTCATCTTCAGCTTTGTGCCTTTTTTGCTGAGCTCATGAGCCTTCTTCTGAGGAATCAACAAAACCACGTAAAGATAGTGTTAAACAGAGAAATTCTTGAAACTGAAACGTTTTTCTTTTCAAAAGAACAGGACCACAGGTAAATTATGCCTTTTAATACAGCACATGAAAATTTCAATTATGGAAATCATTATTCTAGGCACTATGCGCCATTTTATATTCCCAGCAGGATGTTTTTCATCTCATCAAGAGTTTCCAAGGCTGTTTAGAGCTCCTGTATATGCAAGACACATTTAAGGGCCCCCAAGAAGATCTGTTAATTAAAAAGCCTAGTCAAGTGGTCAGACAGACTGGAACTTGAGGATTATAGGTAAGAGGGATGAAATGAAGGCTTGGAAATTATAATTTCTCTGTCTGTGGTAGCAGCCAAAGCAGCTGTTATAAACTGAGCAAATTAAAGATGTGGCTGACTAAGCCAGCAGTCTGGAAACAAGACATTGCAAAACATAACAGCAAGTCCTCTGCACCCCACCAAAAAGCCAAAAGTGCTGACCGTTTCTTTTTTACTCTCTCTCTTCCTGTTATTCTGATCTGTCACAAATATCCTCCAGCTGGTACCCTTCCAGCCCTTGTTCACGAGTTCTAGCTTCCCACCCCCATCTTAGGGAGTTAGTAGTAATTCCCAGGACTGTGGACAAGTGCTCCATAGTGGGAGTAGTCAGCAAACAAGAAAGGACATGTTTAAAAGAAGAGCAGGTGAAATAACAGAGTTGAAGTTCTATTCTTTTCTTTTCTTTTTTTTTTTTTTTTTTTTTATGAGAGTTTTTCATGTAAAAACAGTCTTCTCATACTGAGCAATATTTATCATTCCTTGAGAGCTGTTTCATCTGCCCAGTACAGTCAGCATCTAGGTATAGAAAGGTCTCCAAATATAAAAGCCAGATTGGCACTACACTTTCCAGATACATTTATTGTCTTGTAATGGACTATTTTCAGGGAAAAAATCCAAACAATCCAACCTTTTTTCTTTCTACATGTTCTAGTCTGTTTCCACAAATATTTTCAGAAGGGCTAAAAATAGTTTTGCCATGAGCTACTGAGGTTATACATATTTTTTATGATCTATTAATTACTGCATAAATTAGTTACTTAGGGACCCCCAAACAGCAGATATGGACTTCCTTTTAGAAACAGAATAAACATTAGTTGCTTTGTTTAGACAGCTTTTGGCCAGCATTGCCACACTAGAATTTGTCTCAATTTATATTAACAGAAACTTGTGGCCTATTTTTTATCTCATTTTATACATAGTGAGTGAATACCTCCCAATCTATTTCGTCTACGTTTATTTGTATTGAAGACAAATTCATAATTTCAGTTTTGTGTTGAATTTCTAAGTGTTACCATTACAATACTACACTAACAGTACTGTTAATAATATTGCTGCATTGAAACGTTGCATCTGATTTGAGGCACACTTCAATCCCTTTGCAAACAATTATTCATTAAATACATTTGAAAACTGTTTATGAGATTCATACCATAAATCTTTAACAGACACAAAATTGATACAGGCAAGCTGAGTACTCCATTTTTTATCAGAAATTAGTTTTAGGTGGCATGGGGCCTTTGTCTGATGCTTTTACCTGAAACAAATCAATTGCCATTTTGTATTTTCATATAAGTCTAAGAGCATGAGAGAAGAGAAAAAGAATTCTAAAGGTTAAACCCCATGTTCAGCAGTCTCTCCCCCGCCCCTCTGTTATAGTGGGTATTTGAGGAGGTTCTTTACATCCCCTCCCACACAGTTTCTCTGCTTCATAAGCAGAAAGCAGCTGCTGGTTCTTTCAAGTCTAGCGGTTAGTTGACATTTACCAATAGTTTATGGTTTTCATTCTACCTTCACAATGAAAAGAGCTAGAATATCAGTTTTAAAGAGTCTAAATCTTTACATTTCTAATTCCCCCTGCCCAAAACTTGAGGGGGCTGCATCCAAGGTTTTTGGTGCAACATAAGGGATTAAAACAATGCTGTGAACCAGCACAGAGAATAGGACCAATGGGTCCTGGCTTTACTGCTAAAATTCCTTCCCCTGGAAAACACCTCGGTGCTACTCTTGACCAGTAGTGCAATTCAATTATTTCCTTTTCAATCCCACTATCTAAAAAACTGCTGTATACAATGTTGGTTACATATTTGACTTGACAAACTTGTCAGCGTTATTTAAAAAAACTGCTGTAATAAAAAGAAAAATCTTTCATATACCTATGATATGATGCTTTGATGGTAGAGATGGGAGGAATGAGAAAGGTGCAGAATTCATCACAAAAAACACTATTTTCCAGAGCAGGAAATAAAAACCCAGCTGAAACATAGAAGGAAAGATGTTATGTCCTGCAAACACTGCCTAGCACAGTCATGTGAAAGGTTACCCCCTACAGTTTAATTCCCTTCTCCAGGCACAGGCAGACACAGGTTATGACACAGTCCTGACAGCTGACTTTGCTCACAAATAAATGCACTGACACGATGCTGTTTAAAGTTTGTCTTTCTGAAATTTATCTCTAAAATAATGAAAATTATGATTTGTTAAATACATGGAATTATTATATCAAAATAGAAAATGAAAAACGGTACTTTACTGGCCACTATTTCAACAGTGGAATACTCTTGCTAAAATTATTTTCAGATTTGCAGGTATTTTGAAATTTTGATTATCAAAATGTAGTCAGGGATGGCTCTCTTTTAGGGCAAGTTTATATCCAAGAGAATCAGGAAAACAGAAGTGATCTGATAAGCAAAATTCCCTCCAAACCAGGAGGTTAAAAATGCCATACTTGTAGTTGTTAACAGCGTGCTAAAACCCCCAGTAAACCTGAACTCAGAAGTCAGTTAGTTAGTAATACCGTGTTTATGTCACGGGCTTTTTCAGAGGAGAAATCCAGAGTACAAAAGCCTTTTATCTGACGATATTTACTAACAAAGGGTTTTAAAGAGGTAGCATTAACAGGACTGCTGTAGATGCAAAAAGAACCTTGGAACATACAGTTACTGGATGGCTCCAAACTTCACATAGTGTGTTTAAAGACATAAAAGTAAACCATCCCAGAGGGCTCAGCACACGGTGCAAGAAAATGCCATACTGTTTTTTCCAGGTGTAGGTCAGGACGTTTGAAGACATCTATGACTGAACTGGGTTTCTTCTTCCTAAATCAAGGCTTCCATGGCTGAACATCACAGAGGCAGTTATAAAAATCATACTGGCTCACAACATCTGCAGTTTGCTGCACACATGTTAAACAGGCAGCTCTAAAAATTATAAAAACATGTCAAAGCAAAATGAAAAAGTACTTGAACAATTTCACATCGATAGCAGGAAGAAAACATGGAAAAACCTTTTCTACAGGTCAGCAAGCTAAAGCAGTAAAAGAAAAAGCAGTTTGCAGCAATCCACACACAATAGGTCTTGAGCATTACTTCCTTTTATCATGTGTTGCACTTATGGGGCACTAGATTTTTCTAAACAGCAACCAAAGCATCCTTTCAAGTCCATCCAACAAACATCTGAATGACACAGCAGACTGAAATATCTCAAAGAGATCAAACATACACACCAATGGCTACCTCTTGTTCCCTTGAATTAAGAGTGAAGAACTTATTTGGAAAGCAGAATCTAATTAAAATATATCTTTTCTAAAGAATAAAAGAGAAAAGCACCAGTCTTTAAACAAGGTAGAAACTCAGCTGGAGATGGACTGAAGTGTCTGTTTCTTTTTGCAAAGTAGTTATTCAGAAGCACATTCAAAACCACATTTAAGTGATAAACATTAAAATATGAAGTACTAAAAATGAGGATCATGGGAGCATGATCCAAGGACCACCTTTCTTCCCTCACTGATAGAAACTGCAGAGAAAATCAGATATATCTGTATGCAAGTACATTAAAAATAAAGAACAGTAGTATCTTAGCACACATGCTTTTAGACAGACATTTGACTGATTTCAATTAGCATTTGTACTTCAAAAGAGATGATGTAATAGTCAGAGCAGCTAACATTTTTTTCATGTTTTGTATGAATGGAAAAGAGATCCAGACATATCAGACTGATTATTTTATATTCTTCCATAGAGAGTCACTGTGGCTTTATGAAGAGAATTTTTTTCCCCTCAAACTTGTTTACTTCTCTTAGGATTTGAATTTTTTAAATCACTCACATTTTCAATGTTAGTTCTAGTTTTTCACTATGCAGAAATAAAGGAAAATAAGTACACGTACAAGTGCACAGACAGCAAGGTGTTTCTTTGCAATACTCAGTAGAATAAACACAAGAAATTTCCACAGCTCCAGAGGTCTTCAGCCACAGCATCCTTCTTACATATGCATACAGTTGCTTCAATTTCATTACTAAGAGTGAACTAGACAATATTTCATTACTAAACAACATGAACAATGGATCTATGCCTTACTGTTAAGGCTGATCAGAAAATAATATTCCTTTTTCAGAGAGATAAAAAGATTTTAGAAATTTTATTATTAGACTAAAGAGAGGTATGTCTGAGGTCTTTCAATTTTCTTTTGGGAAAAGGTGCTTATCATAAAAGAAAGTGGAGAAGAAAAAGTAGGCAATATGGTCCCTTTCCAGACAGACAGTCTGATCATTAAGACTTAAGTATCAGAAATCCAGGTTTCCAGGCCCTTCTCCAATGATAACAGAGCTCTGACATTCCAGAGGCACACCAAAACACCAGGCCATCAACCCTTCCAGGGCAGCAAGAGGGCTTTTTTCCTGTCCTGACACAAAACGCCTTCCCAGAAGAACTTCCATGTATTTCTTCAAAACCTCCTGCATTTTCCCCACAGAGGGAAAAAAAAAATAAGTTTTCAACCAGATCCAGTTACAGTTTTGCACAGAATTGCAGTTGCAATGAAAAAACTAACAGAATGAAGAGAAAAAAAACCACCTTCTTCTATAAAGTTCTAGTAATACCTTTAATCATATTACAAGCTTAATGCATTACATTAATATTTTAAATTAACACAGTCAGACTTTTAGATCAAACAGAGAAGAGAAAAAAGATTGTGATCCAACAAAAGCATGTTATAAAACACTGCTGTTCAAAACAGGTCAAGTATTTTCTTGTGCTTGAAGACTAACAAAGGGGTTTTTCCTTACGGCAGTCATTAGGTGTTTTGTCTTTATTTTTGTTACTTTCTTTTTTTTTTTTAATGGCAAAATATAACTTCTACTCCTCTATTAAATACACTCTAATCTGTATTCCTGGGAATAGCAATTTTCTTAGGACACTTCTCTTGCTATTAGTTGTCATAGGATTGCTTTCTCTCATGTTTGCCTTTTGCAGACCACAAGCCTCAGAAGATCACTGTGGAAGACCCTGGGCCAACCCATCCTGTTGATACCACACAAAGTACAGCCCAGTCTGGTATTCTTTCCACTCTGAAGGAGTCTCACATCAGGTAGTAGAAGCTAACTTATTTCATTGCTGTTGAATGACTACCAACTGACTGGGTCTTTTTCCCCAGCCTTCCCCATTAGGCAAAATTTACATTTTAATTATCTGGAGAAACTTTAAAATGTTAGTGTCCAAGGTCCACAATAAGATGTGGCCATCACACCCAGTCTGAGGAAAGAAGGGGGTGGTTCTGGAGACCCCCAAACCTTCCCCTTCTCACAGAGCCAAGCAAAGTCCATTAGAACTGACAGGGCATGCAGAACTCAGGAGAGAGGGCTAATTGAGTTTTAAAGCTGTGTAGCTGCAGCCTCATTTAGGAAATGCCTCCAGGCTTGCTCAAGAGTTTGGTAATAAACCTAGACCACAAAGCAAACTGAATGTTCAACTCTATGTGCCCAGAAGGGAGAGAAGATCCTTTTCTTCACACTCCTAAGCCCATGTTGTTAGCTCCTCCAATCTTTCTTCCACAAAGTAGGGTTCCAGGAATCATCTCCATTTTTTCATTCTGAAGACAGACCTGCATCCTGCTAACAGCTTTGATAATCCTGATTACAAATTTCTATTACAATAAAACATCAATATCACATGAAATCAAGAATCTGTCTTGCTACATCTTGTTAAAAAAAGTAATTTTCAGCTTAAGCCAATTAGGAAAATAGAAATGGCCACAGAGGTTTTCAGAACAGAAAAAAAATATTTACTTTTGATCTTTTCTGCCACAAGTGGCAGCTATAGTTGGTATGTGAGAAGCTTTCTGCCCTAACTAACTGATCACTAGGGCATTTAAATTACCTGTAAAAACGATTTAAAATGGGATAACTGACAACCATAATATCCACAATATTTAATGGAGCTATTAAGTGTGGAAGAAACTTGGTATCAGCCCCCCAACTCAGTAATGAACACATTGAAGAAATTTGAACAGATGCACATTTGACCATAGTAGGACATATTCTGAAATAATACCAAAAATATGCGAACAACCACAACTAAAGTTGTTCTCACATGCTTTGTTTCTACTGAGTCCAAGCTTTATTAAGCTTTTAGTTTCCTATAAAAACAGCTCCATGAATCAACAGGAGATACACTGAAGCTGAACATCTAGAGACTCTTTCATAGATAGGTTTAAACACAAACTGCAGTCATGACTAGAGCAAGAAGTTGCATGCTTGAAGTGGAGGGTCTAGAGCCCAAGTCCATCCAGGAATGACAGAGGGAACTGAGGTTATGAAGTCTAGAGGCTTAGGGGAGAATTTATCACTTTCTATAACTACCTCACAGGAGGCTGCAGTAGAGCATGTCTGAGTGTCAAGTGTACTTTTTTTCCCAAAGTAATGAGTGACAGGATAAGAGAAAATGGCCTCAAGTTGCACCAGGGACCATTTAGATTTGATATTAGAAAAAAATTCTCCACCAAAAAGCCTGTGAAGCATTGCAAAAGGGCTCCCAAAGAAGTGATGAAGTCACCATCCCTGAAGGTACTTAAAAGACATGTACACATGGTGCTGTGGGAGAAGATTTAAGTAGCAGACCTGGAAGTGTTCAGTTTGTGGTTGGACGCAATGATCTCATGCGCTTTTTCCAACCTGAGCTATTAAATGAATGACAGGTTCAAATCACTGGCTGTATTACCAGGTATGCTGCTTTGAATAATGGCTAATTCCTTCCTTGCATGATACTTAAAATGTCATAATTATATTCTCAAATCCAAATGGTTCTTGCATTCACTGGAGTCATATGAATGCATTTAAAGACTGAAATCCGTAACATAGTTTCCTTCCTAATGTATATACAGGTTCCTACAGCCACAGTGAAAGTATTTCTACAGATACAGCATTATCAGAGAGCCAAATTGTATCCTTGCTGTCCAACAATTACAGCAAAACAGGAACATCTGGAATTCTGCTCTTGTGAGGGCAGCTGGGACTGCATTGCTCCATCGGGAAATGAACTGTGCTCAGGTTATAAAATATACTTGGGACTGTTCACAGAAAACTAACAACCATTCTGGTATGGAAGAAATAACTTGAGTACAAGGCACTTATTAGGAGAAGTTTGTCAAAGTGCATACTATGTTTTTTTGACATGGAGAAATTGTGCAGATTCACTCTATATTTAAATCCCATTGAGCGTGAACAGCTCCCTCTCATTTCAGAAATTATTTCCTAAGTAGAAAAATAGTGTGATAACCAAGACTGATTTTACCAAACCTGCCACTAAGGAGAGTTTTTTCATTAACTCATATTCTGATCTAACTAGAAACATGGTAAATCTGGGAAAGTGCTAGCTATTCCTTCTCTCAAGTTCTGCCTTGGTTTCATGTTATTTCTCAGAGTTTGTGGCGACAAGTGCAAGACAAATTATTCACTTCTCTTCAGACAAAACTGGAAAGTATTGATTGCAGTAGCCAGGAATAGTGGCCTAGGTAAAATCTTCCTTTACTAATATTATGGAGTGTGCTGGTTTGAAGTGGCTTAGGTTTTGGTTAAGGGAAAAACCAGCCAGGCCAGGCCAGTGCTCAACCCACTACATTGGGAAAGAAATTAAAAAAGACAATTGCTTTCTGTCGGCCAATTGTATCATTTTGTATTTTATTGGCTGTTCTGCTCAAGATTCCTTCCAAGATCAAAACATTCAGACAATTCCTTTTTTTGCACATACTGGCATCAATATTTTGGAAGAATTTGAATTTTTCTGTGCATGCACAGGTTTAGTAGAAAGACATTTTGATGATCACAGATTTGAAAGACCTTACACACTAGATTTGAAGGACTATACACTAGATGGAGAAAACACTCATTACTTCTGCTAAGTTCCAAAGTTTTAAAATAAATATAAAATTAATAAGAATAAATTAATTCTTCTTATTCAATTCTATTTGCCTTCAGTATTAGGTAGATCCATGTCTACTCCATATGTTTTAAATTGAAGGCTTTATTTCTTTTTAAAGTGAGAAAAGAAAGGCATACCTAAATATCCACATATACCACACTTTGAATGTTAGACTTGTACTATAAAAAGAAACAACTTCCCTGAAACTCCATACCCATCCCATTAGCAACTTTTAATATTTCATTATAGTTCACGGAGTATAAATTGGCTTAATTTTTGTTAACACTGCATGAATATTTTGACAAGAGTTCATCCACTTATCCAAAATTGGAAACAGCCAAGTACTAACATGGTATAGGACCAGACCTACACACAGTGAGCTAGTTTAAAGGGGGAAAAAAAAAGCCTAAGTGAGATTTGCAAAGGCATTCGAACAGGATAAAGAAAGAATGCAACTATTGTACCAGTCTCCTGCTAGAAGTGGTGAAGCACTCTTTAAATGAGTTTTACTTACACAGCATTTCTTCTCCTCCTTTGAAATATGTTCTAAAAAAAGCTTCACAATTAACATATTGTATATATTTTGCAAGCTTTTCAAAGATCAGGAGCTGTTTCTGGAAAGACTCACTCTGATTTGGCAAATAATTAGAGCATACATTACACTAAGGTGCATTAAATGTTTGACATCTGTGAGGGTACAGAAACATACACTTACAGCTTCAAAAAGAAAAATGAAATCAGATATATTTTTAAATGGGGACAAGAAAGAAAAAGGAAAAAAGAGAGCAAGGAAAAGGACAGAAGTCTAAACGGCAGAAAACATTACAACAGCCAAGTGGAAACAAATGAGATATTATAGCTGGGGTGCAGTCACAGGACTCTGTGTAACTCTGTCACAGCTGAGCACCAAGAGCTTCTGGTGAAACTAGTTCTGTGTGTGACTTTAGGAAAAGTATAAAGAAGCATATTCAAAAGACATCGAGCACAAAGAAAACACAGTCATGACTATTGACAATAGGGAATTCTGTACGGAATGTGTGAACGGGACATGAGCGAGGCAAAATAGAATCAGCCCCTCTTTGCCTGGGATTTTTGTAGTGGTACAAGCCAAGCAATCTAAACAGAAAATATCTGTCTGTGCTGGGAGAGAAAGACATAAAACACCACAAAAACAAACTGCTTTCCTCATGGAAGAATGGTAACTTTGGACAACATTTGGCACCACAAGTTCAAAGGGCTATTTCATCTGCATTTTAAGTACAGACCCAGGGATTTTACAGTATTCCTGTCTCCATGCTATTGTTTTCTGTGCCATTAATGACATTTAAATTATAGACCTGCTGCAGCCATATAGTCAAAACACCACATCACCCGATGAGACACTGTATTATAATGTCAGTGTGTCTGTGTTTTAGCTGTGCTTTCATATACTCTACTTCTCTTCAATCACCCTTTTTCTCTGCCAAAGAATAGATACAAGAGACAAGTCTATCTTTAGCTCTACAAAAATTTCTTACTCAGGCAGCTGCAACACTTCATTCATCACATATCCAAGTCCCCTGTTTACAGCAATGAAATTTTTAGACGTACAAATAGTACAGAGGCGAACAGGGAGATTTTAAAATGAAAATACAGGACATGGCTAGGGAGTCAGAAATAATATGCTTCAAAGCAAACCAATTTTTAAACTACATCAGGTGGGATTTCTTATTCCTTTTGGGTTATTTTGAGTATTAGGCATTTTTTGTATTTACTTTCAGTAAAGTATTTCATATTTACTGAAATACTGTTTCCCAGAAGCATAATACTGTATGTATTGACCTTTACATACAGTTATTCACAATGACAAATATTGATTAAACAACAAATAATTCTTTGACAGCATCTTAAAAGAAAATGTATTGACATTTCTAAACAACTGCGTAACTAAATCGGACACATTTTCTAAATTTTGCTACTAAAAAGCTAAAGTGTTCATAGCACATCACTAAAGAGCTACGTACAAAATTCAGAATTTCAGACAGCATTTAAAACTTTTTTCCATCTCAAAAGTCTCAAGCAATCTATTTCAAGGTCACAAAACTCCTGGGGGGTGTGGAGGATGTTGCCTGACAGACACTTCATTCTTACTCAGATTTAGCTGGCTGTAACCTGTGTCCCAGGTGTAGAATGACAGACATTACTTGGGAAAAAGTAGAATACCTTTTACTCTACCCCATGCTCCAAACTGGGATACCAGGTCCATTTTTAACCTTACTGATATGTTCTATTGATGAGGTGACAGGAAATTCACTGACAGAATATGAAGGGTACTGCATTTGAACACAAACCAAAATAAGAATGATCAGGACCCTCTGAATTCCCTCTTACAAATCACATGTCTCATGTTAGACTACATATTTCCAATATTTTAAGGGATATAAATGGTTGAATGCATTCCATTTTACACCTTGTTATATGTTTTCATATCTTTTTCCTTTTAAATCAAGTGCTGATAGAAATAAGCCTTTACAAAAATCAATATGAAAATATTTTGGTTTTCTTCTCAACTACAGAAATTTTTTGCTCTGTGAAGTCCAGCAGACAAAAAATTTGAGACTGTAAAATCCTTTTCCACTCTTGACTATCTGAGAAGTCAATTGTATTGTGTCTCAGAGATCCTCTTTCATTCACACCTGTTTACACTCAGTCATGGTGTTGGTGACCAAATTTTGAATTTCCTGATAAAATAGTTCTGTGCATTCATGAGTGACAAGTTTTTCAGCCATTTCCTTGGCTTCTCCAGGGAAAACCAGATAAATTCCTTCACCTATATCTCCCAATTTCAACTTGCATGTAATGATAGCATGACTCTCTGGAATACTCAATTTCTACAGACAAAATCCAGCTGCACATATTTAAATCATTTCTTTGCATAGTCAAGAAGCAACCACCTGTGTTCAGGGACATGTGATGGGACTGAAGGGGACACAAGGAGGTAGAAACTTCCTCCTGTTCACACTTTTTACTGTTCACCATTACTCAGATGCATAAGGCTGCAGAGAAACTTGCAGCAGGCCTATCATACCTATGATTTTTAAATACTGCTTTAGATTTAATGATATGAAAATCAAATAAATTTGAGTAAAACTTTAGTTGCCATACTATAAAGAGTTTGAATATCCATTCAATAATTAATTGCTTTTTAAAACAGATGATTAGATACCCTCTGGAGTGGAACATGAATTCACATAATCTGGGAACTGTTTTGCTGGGCTCATCCAGACACTTCTTTTTAAGGTGCAGTTTTCAGCAAACATTTGTAATCACATACCTGGCAGATGAAACATCAGTTTTCATTATTATTAAGTGTCTATGTTTGAGTTGAAGAAATATGGAGAGAATACTTGAAAGAGCAAAGAAACCAAAACTAACTCCAAAAGAAACATCAATGCCTGCATTCTGGTCCTGAAAAAATGCCTCTATCACCTAACATAGCAAAACTTTCTGATCATAGTTTTCCCAAACATAAGAAAAGCAGTAAACTATGTAAATACAGTAGGATGAAAATGCTGAACCTAAACAGAATCACAAGTGAGCATCCACGAAAATTTTGACAAAAAATTATATAAATAGTGCACTGAATTATCTTCAATTTATAATTACCAACTAGTCATAACCCCTTGCAATGCAATTGCCCAGCTGTCACAGTTCACAACAGAAAGAGAGCTCCCAAGGCTATTATTTCCCTTTTTCCAGTGCATTTTTGCAACATATTTTTTAGTTTTATCTTTAGAGTCCAGCTGGACTTCATGCTTCTGTTGCCAGCTGGTTTTCCCCTATAAACTCCCTCCCTTGTGAAGGGAAAATACAGAACAGTGGTGCAGTGGTGGGAGAAGCAGGAAAGTAAAGGGGGAAAATACAATCAGAAGCAATAGAAGCAGTAGTGCTATCAGACCTGTGTATTAGGCAGCATCTTTTTAATCATAATAACTCTTCAAATGCACCTCATCATAAGCTATTACACACCACACCTTTCACAAGAATAGGCATGTTTGCAATGTTTCTAGGCTCTCATTTTACACAAGAAACCTTTGTTCTCCTTGTCTCAAAGTAACGAATGAAAAATCAAATGAAAGTCAGCAAAATTCATACTACAGCACATTTGTACAAGCAGTTTTTCCAAGTATGCCCAAGAGGCATCTAGAGAGGAGTAACTAAATTAATTTCAATTACCTGATCTTCTGAACAATAAACAAAAATCAGCATAAAGTTTCAGTAATGAAGCAGTCAAACATGGGTAAGGAAGCTCAAAACCCAGTTCACTTTTCTCAAAGTCAATTTAAAAGGAAAATATTTCAGGAAATCCCCACCTTTTATTAGACCAACTCAAGTTGACAGACACAGAGTAGAAGAAAACTGCATAGCACTTCCTAAAGTTCAGCTTTGCAGATAGGAAAGGCTAAAACTCTTTCACTGAAGGTAAATCATAACATCCAAAATAAAGGTTAGCAAAGGAGAAAAATTGCCTTAAGGGTTATAAGTATACATATATAGGTATATATGCTCCCACTAGTAATTCTCCGTATTAATAATCTTTAAACAAGAAATTTCTCTCAGAGCCTTTTACAACATTTAGCTCCAAAAAAGAGCTTGTAAGATACAAGCCTTCTGTTTTTGTCTTGTTGACAGAGTAATAAACTCTACAGTTTGATATGTATATATATTATTTTTTTTAATATTCCCAGATTTACCTTTCAGTGTAAGATTTAACAGAAAGTTAATCTGCATTCTAAAAATTCTTTTTAGACCCTCCAATTCATATGATAATGTTTTCAGCTATCAAAATCATATGCATAAATACTTGGTTCATACATTCATATTTCTAGAATTAGCAGTTGAAGCTAAGATTTTCATAATGGAAACAGACTTTGGGTCTCTGGTTTACCTGCTCAGCTCTTCCTGGGAAACTATGGAGCTGGAAAAAACACATCCTGCATGCAGATTTCTTGGCTGTGCAGTATCACACATCATCCAGGAGCTGTCACTTCAGCAGAAGGAGCAGTATCAACTCGGGCCTATGAGGAAAGCAGAACACCCAGCAAAGAATACATTAGCTCCTTAGTTAAGGACAAGAGGAGTCAATCATAACCCATAATCATTGCAGCCATTTCCTAATTAGAAGGCAAAGGAGAAGAGTACTGAAAATAGGTTAGAGCAACCAAAGGTCTGAACTTACAGTTCAGCTAAACGCTGCAGTTGTCTTCCAAGCATTGATAACCAAAATATCCATAGAGGTTTATATCCAGGCAATACATAGGAACTAGGCAATTCATATCTAGGCAATGCCTGAGGAACTGCACACACAAAAATACTCTCAGAAATCTGTAAGTTGAAGATAGTCCTCCTAAACTATATGGGAGAATAATGAGAGCCACAGGCATAGAATTGCAACCTTTAAACTTCTGCTGGCCTTACAACAATATGGCCAGAAACTCTCTCCTGGAATTTGGCCTTGAAAACACTCCTCTGCCAACTGACAAAGGAACAGGCACTTGTACTGCTTCCCTCTGAAGAAACTGCTTACCCACCCAGGGCACTGACCTTGGATTTCAAACCTAAACCCACCCCCAGTTACAAGATGTTGTGAATGAGGGATCCTCCCAAATGTTTCCTCAAGAAGTAAAGAACAATTTAAACATTGATTTGGCAACAGAGAATACATCTGGTAATTGAGGTGCCATCTTCCCTCCCATTTAGGATTTGCTGTGGTGGCTGCTCAGAGGAGCAGAAAGCAGAGGGAAAGGGATGTGCACACACTGACCTGTGCAAGACACGCTGCAGTGAGGCCAGTGGGGCATTTCTGCAGAGAGGGCTCAGCTCCAGCCTGGCACTGGCAACACTGAAGTTATCTGGCAGATATTGTGCAGTCAGTGGCTTTGGCTTCCTCCATGGTGCGACAAGCACTGAATGGGCCATTTTGAGAATTCAGATATTTTGGTACAGTGTGATAATTAAGCACCTTAACCCAGCTGTAAAATACATTTAACAGAAATACAGCAGCTTGATCAGTCTTACACTGGGCTAATTTTGTTATGATTGTTTTAAATGCCTACTAAAAATCATCTGCATATTTTAAGTGCGATTGAAAAATTAATTCTATTTCTTCTTATACAAACAAATGGCACTTAGCATTTTTAGAAAGGTGCCTGGATTCTATAAAAACTGGAAATGCCAGGAAGATACATTCGCAATTATGAACGAATTTGTTTGCACATTTACTATCAGCATTACTTTTTCTGAGTTTAATTTTAATATTACACCATTTCAACTCTCAGCATGGCAACTGTGCACAAACATCATCTGGGTGGTGAATGCTGGGGGCAGCTGAACTGCTTTATAGGAGATCTGCTGGGTGGCGTTCTGTGCACGTGCAAGGCAGTGTGATATCAGTACTTGGACCTGACTGCAAGCAAACAAGCTTTTTAAAACAGAGGAATTTCTATATTAACAGAGCTAAAGGTCTGGCAGGTGAAGAACTACATGACAAATACCACATCAACTCAACATAAAAGCATTCCATGCAATAGAAGATACCCACACTTTGAGACCAGAGACCAGTTTAACTCCGTAACCATGCAGGATGGCAAAACATTTGTTACATAACAGCAACTTCACATGGCATTTTTACATCCTGCCATCTTTTCACTGAAGAACAGAACATTAGACTTCTACCGACTCTGAGAGACGGGGAATGGAGCCAGCAGCAATATTTAGCACAGAGTGACTGATTTCTGGCACCATCTAGCTTCTCTGCAACAGGAATCTGGCAGCCTGGAAAGTGCTTTTCAAAGATACTGATTGAATAATTGATACTAGTGTGCTATACAAAGGCTCAAGACAGCACAAGAAAGAATAAGACATAAAGTAGTTTTCGGTCTTAGGACCTATTCTTTTTTTTTTTTCCTCCCAATAAAGATTGTGAGGTAAAAATCTTGGGCAGAATACCAAAGCCAAGAGAATGCAGACTCTGTTCATCATTCAGATTCTGACTATGCAACTCTGCCAAGTATCTATAATATATGAAAGTATTAGATACAAAGAAGCCATAATGCAACCAAGACTCATAATTGTTCATTTTCATGAGACATGGTATAATCTGAAAAGAACAGATTTGTTTTGACCAGTGGAACTATTCCTAATTCAACTCAGGAACTGCAAAATTCCAATGATTATTTGTAACTACAGTGGATTTATACTCATTCATTGCAATTAAGGAGTTTTGGACACTAGAAACTTCAATCGACCACCACCAACTCTGTATGGAGAACTGCTGATTATTTGAGAAGAGCAGCCATGTTTGGTGCTGAACATCTAAATTCATTAACTGATGACATATACATCCTTTGAATGCTTGTGCTCCGCAAAATTTTGCAGAAACATATTTACTTGGCAGCCTGAGGACGTTTACAGACATACACGTTGGTAAACCAGAAAGGAAGACAAATAAGGTTGGTTTATATCCTCAGCAGAGGAGGAAATAGCAGAGAAAAAGGAGGGGGGAAAGAAAAGTCTTTCTGGACTACACCAGACAAGCAAGCATAGTGTCTCCAGTTCCCACAGTGTAACTTTCTTTCCATTTGCCTGAAATCACCTGTAATGTGCTTCAAGGAGCTAATCCCTACACATTTGGTTTACTCGGCAGAGGCCCAATAAAAGCAAAGATTCTCAAATACATTAGGAACCCAACCCACTTTCTCACTTCGTCTTTTCAACTGCATGTGACCACAGCTACTGAAAATAGAAAATTAGCTACATTTACACACAAGTAATACATAGGAGTCTCCGAGATGGAAAAAATGGAACATAGTTACATGCTTTTTCCTATAATCCACTTAAAGTAATATTTCTCTCCCTCAGGGTCGCAATATATTCTGTTAAGGCAGTTTCTCAGTAAAGAGGTCGAGGGCTATTCTGAGGTTCATTCATTCACTATCAGCTCTGGTTTTGTGATATGATCCAATAACTAAAGTGTAAATGCAAGGGAGGCATAGTTGCCTACGTGTTTTATTGCATTTCAAAGGTTTCTTTCTTTAAAGAAGAGTCTTACATTCTCTTCTGCCTAGTTATGCAGGTTTTTTAGACTCCATATTTTCCACTCCTTTTGGTTATACTAAGAAGGAACATATATTTTCCATGACACAAGGACATGTGATGAGTGAAGAATTAGTAAGTCAGTATTTCATGTGGCATAAATAAGAGTATCCAAGTGGGAAGGAATTTCAAGATTTAGATCTAAGAATTAAAATGCACCTGATCTGAACCACAGGCAGAAGTCTTAACCAAAACTTGAAACTATCCTCAAAGTCAGCACCTGTTATTTGAAGACATTTTATACTCTCTGAACAGTTACAGATCAAAATGAAAGAGCAAGCAAAGCAAAATGAGGCAATGAGAGCAAAGCAGAAAACATGTTCATAGAGGGAAAAGGGGAATTGAGACATCTGTCATTAACATCTGACTTGGATGTCTCTTAATGGGTTTATATTCAGTTCTTTGTTATTCAACTGCAATTAATACGAAGAATGAGTTTTTACATCTCTGAATATTCTGGGTTGGAAGGCACCCACAGGGATCATAAAGTCCCACTTGAGTGAATAACCCATAGGGAAAAGAACCCACAGCTTGTGTTGGCACCACACTCTCACCACATCCAGAACTAAAGTATCTTGGGCTATTGCACAGTGTTCTCCTGAAGACAACTCCAAGGAATTAATCACCAAGATTTTGGTGATATTCTTACACTCAGATTTCAATCTTCAATGATGCATAGAAGAGCACTGGGATTTTCAGAAGCAATTCCCCTGAGGGTCAAGGATAGAGAATTTTTTAATCCCTCCATCCTTTTAAAATTCTCTGATGCAATTTCAAGGCAATATATGGTTTTTAAAAGCCTAATACGAAATTCTTTAAAAAGCAAAAAGTTAGATCTCCTGATATGTACACCAGCAAACCTCTGTCTCCTGCATTCTCATCTACCAAAATGTTGCAAATTTAGCAAAAAATAAAAATATAAAAAAATAAAACCCATAAACATCAGAATGTACTGCATTTATGTAAGTATTTGCAGAAGGCACATTATGCAGGTAATCCAATATAATCATAAAGAGCTGAATGACATTCTAATCCTGACATTCAGGTACCCAAAGCAGGTGCTTAAGGATTGGAAAGAAGGCAAAAAACAGAGGAGACAGTAAAAGTGCTAAAAGCATTACAGGAACCTTTATATTTCTTATTCAGGTGGAGTTTGTCATGAGCAGCCCACTCCCTTTTTGCACTGAATAATTCCCAGCATTTTCATATCACATCTCAGATACACATATCAAAGACAACTTTCTAATTTTGCAAGTGTGCTTAGAGAAAAGGAAAAGGAGAGCAAAAAAACCCAATAAACTCCCCCCTCCTCCCCCTTGTCCTCACCTTACTGGCCAATACGTCTCATTTTTATCTAATACCTGAGGAATTCTCCTCCTAGATAGAGGAGGAGACTGAAACGAGGTAACTGATTTGTATGCACATTCTATTGTCATTTTATTTTATAAATGAAAATCTATTTTATATATATATTTCTCCCATAACAGGCAAAATTGCAGTTCTAGACAAAAACTGTCTAGGATCTGCTACTTTCATTGGCTTGTTAAATGAATTTTATATTCATTCTAGAATCTAGATCTCAGAAATCATTTGTCTTCAAGCTCCTCCCAGATTTTACCTCAGAAATATGGTGAATCACTAAGCACTGCGGCTGTTTGTTCTCCTTCCTCACCTGTTTGACATTAGATTAGCAGTGCTGTGCACACCATGTGACAATAATACTGAGCTCAAGACGGGACCCTCATGTGCCAAGAAAAAAAAAAAAAAATCTATATTTCACAACAAGAAAATTAAGTTTCAGAAACATGAGACTGCTTATATCCTTTCTTTGGCCATATCCTATCCTTCCTTCCATCCCATTCACTAATTTATTTTTCCTCAGTCTTGTACTTCATCTCCCAGGCCTTTAGTGACAGCTTTTGGAACCTTAAACCAGTCCCAATCAATAGGTTGAGGTCAGCTGTCAGATCCATGGGATCAGAAAGATCAGAACACATTTATCCAAAGTCTAAGTGCAGTGCCCTATTCAGACAGATATGCTGCCTGCTAGTTATCAGGTGGAATTGAAAACAAAAGTTATATTAAAAGACAGCATGATCATTATTTCTCCTTTCTGCCCACCTCCTCATGTGCCTGAGGTCATTTTCCACAACAAAAATTAAAGCCCTTCTTGAAAGTGTTTTTGTGCTAAACAGCAGTGGTTAATTTCTTGCAACTAATTAGTTATTCAAGTGAAAGTATAATGATCCTCCAACGTGATTGAAAGTGCTTCAACTGAGTTTCCTGCTAACAGCATACTCCTAGAAAAGATGCAATAAATCAGCAGGGTTATGGAAATCTTTAAACAAAAGCAAGTCTATGACAGGAACCCATTAAAGATATAGCCATGTAATATTTATGCACCTAGCTGACTTGGGCTTTTAACCCAGCACTTTCAGCTATAGCTTTTTAGCACCTGGGTCATATTCAGTAAGAATGAAATTCACCCTATCTGCTAAGAGCCAGCACAATGTCTCTGCTTAAGGTGTTCAGAATATAGAGTTACCATAGGGCTTACAGGATGGAACTTCCCTTCAAATGGAATTTCACCCAGATATTTCTAAATACACAAATAGAACACCTTTGAACAGCACAGAAAATGTAATCTGTGAGCCTCAAGCTACCTAATAACCTTTAGCAAGAAAAGAGGCAGGTACTGACACAAGATTGGTTTGTAAATCCAGGGAGGTATTGATGCAGAAACAAAGCTCCTCAGAATAGCCAATAGCACCTATGATTGTTCAGATTATTATTTGTGATTAGAAGTGGTAACTGGGATGGTGATAGGGGATCTCTTGAGACATTTACAGAAAGTCCTGACTGCGCAAAATGCCATCCACTTACTCCTAAACCTACTAATTCATTACAGGGTTTGCATTTCAATGTGTTGGGTACTGCAGAAAAGCAAGACCCTGTGGTGGAAAAATGCATCTTGGTAATGTTTGAGGCTTCTGGGTGCTACAGGTATACTAATCTGTTTAAATTTCCAAAACAGAGATATTTCACTTTCTTTTTTCACATTAAATTGCCTGCATATGCACTTGCATGTATTTTTAAGCCACATATAAGTGCACATGAAGCAAAAAGAATGGCTTAATAAATTAACTTACTTGGCTGTACATGCTTTCCCTCATCCCTTTCACTCATTTACTTCGTTGCCATCTCAGTCTTCCTACAGTTTTAAACCACAGAATTTGGATTCACAAACGAATTTGAGTTGAGGAGTCAAATACAATTTCCTGGCCTACCTTTCCTTGCTGCAGCAAACGGCAGCAAAAAGCGAAAACCTTCCTGCTGTGAGGTTGGAAAAGGGGGACTTCAGGGAAAGGTGTAGGAACTGCAGTTTACTTGGGACTCTGGGAGGGGAGGATTGAAGGACAGAGAAAAGGAAACCAGACATCACTCCCCCTTCCCACTAAAATCAACCTTGCCTTCATGATATGTTTTTGGACCAATGACCACTTTCAACTCACACCTTCTGTTGGAAAAACAAATTAGGAGTGCAGCTTTATTTTATCAATAGAAAGTTTAAAGTGGTCACTGGAGCACAAAGCTTTTCAAAGGGTAGCTGAGCTCAACAAGGACAAGGAGGAGGATGTTGAAAAAGCCACAAAAACACAGGCAGATTACATATCATTAAAGGCCATGCCGTTTTGCAATTATAAACATAAGGCCTTTAGAACAATTCTGGTAATTTCTATCTATTTATTGTGGGCTATTTTTCTTAAGAAAAATATGTATTACTTTTAAAAAAAACCTCCACCAGAGCAGGAAAAGGTATTTTGTGTTTGTGTGTGTTGGTCGTGATAAAAAAGAGTCACCAGAAAATAGTAAACTAACTAGGCATTTGCTCCCTGACTACATGGGATTATGTTTCACATTTGTGCTGTAAATCATTGGATGCTGTACAAGTAATTGTACTGTAATGGGTTTTGCTATGCTAAATATTTAAACTGTGTGCCCAGTCCTTCAAAGTCTGAGCTTATTCTGTGTTCAGAGCTTTTTAGAGTTGAGTCAATGGCATATTTGTTTTGAATGGCTGCTCCTCGATAACAGTAACAAAAATCCAAAACTTGTTTACATCATTTATCATGCCTAAGAGCTTAACTTGAGACATTAAAAAAGCCACACAGCAACCAAGCAGAAAAATTCAATCCTTTAGAATAGTTTCTACTGGTGAAAAGAAGTTACACCAAAAAAGCAAAAAGAATGTTTTGCTAACTCTGGACCAAGAACTGCTTTATTTTTAAACTGGAACAACGACTGGCATAAAAAGACTTCAAGCAACTTCCTCTCCTCCCTGAAGATACTCATGAGCCTTTCTAGTGCCCCAGACTTGATGTTGTAGTGATTGCAAGGATAGGCCCATCTTGTGGGTCCTAACCAGAAGCCCTTGTTCATCAGAGTGTGCAAAATGTCACAAACGTCAGAGTCAAAACAAAGCAAATGAGGCAATTCCATCAATCCTAGGAAAACTGTTCCCATCTGAGCAGTACCTTCAGCTCTAACAGGCAGTTACATCAGCTGTGTAGAAAATACCCCTGGCCTATTTTCTTAACTTGTATTGCTACCTTAAAAACAAGACTTTGCCAACATCGATGTACAGACACTCATGGAGTTTTCAACACATTCTCAAATTGCATTTGTGGTCTAGGTTCTGTAAAGTGTGGTGATATTTTTGGGAACAAAGATGAAGCATAATTTCTCATCTGTTTCAAATTGCACATGAAAAATACTGAGGATGTTAATAAAAAATAGATTTACATACAGAAATTTCACAAAGGAAAAGAAATGCAGAAATGCCAAAATAGCAAAGGAAATAATGCAACCAGGCAATGATTTGCCATCCTCACATTTTCAGAATCACAGTTCTAATTGTTACAATCCAGTGCAGGGTAGTAGACACAGTATCTGAAAAAATACTTTCATAACTCTATGCTACCTTGAGAGCTCCTGATACCTAATCTGGAAGCAGACAGAACTCAAAAAGGTGCCTCTTTTCCAGTGAAGATGTGACTTCCCCTCCAAGTGCCTGGGGCACTGTGCCTCAAAAGCTAATAGCTTGAGCTGTGTGCAATAGCCCTATATTGTTTATATAGCACTTCACATGTTCAAAGCACTATGAGATATCAGCCATCACTACACTTTTATGAGGCTGTAAGTATTACCCACTAAACATCAGGGTTCAAATGACTTGCTCTTGATCAAAAGAAACTTTGTGCAGCAGGACCATAATTATTTGAATTTGGTAATTCTCGCAGACCATTCCTATGGCAACACAGAATGAAGAGGGGGATGGGATATTCAAGCCAATTGCTGCTATTGCACTCTGCTCTGGCAGCAAGATGGACACGTGTAGGATCTCTTAAGCAAACCTACACTCACAGCATCTTTTATAGAATATTCCAGAAAATTATTTTAAAATCAGAAGCAAAAATTAAACAAAAGGTTTGAAAATCCACAAGCATGTTTTTCTAAATGTGTCTATTTCACATATTCACTGTGAATAACATATAAGAAAACATGCAAACAGTACTGAAGTACTTCAGAAATTCTAAAAGGAGGTTCTGAAGTCATTCTGAAGCAGTTTGGGAATTTTTATACCAAGAAGATTAGGTGGCAGCTTAAAAGCAAGTTCAGTTTCTGCAGAAAAAGAACTATAGTCTTGTGTCTTATGGCTGACTACAGCAGGACTCAACTTTTTAAAATATAGGCTCTTTTTGCTCTCCATTTTTATACATATATTCCTCCCATGAAAATTTAACTATGCTGACATTTATGTCACTAGTCTCCAAGTATTGAGTCTCTGTTCCTGAAAAAGGATACAAACACAAAAGGAGATGTTTACAAACAACCAATGTATCCACAGTACATATGACAACCAAATAAAGGCGACATAAATGCTAAACAGGATAGATGCTGAAAGTTCTTTTCTTTACAAGTGAAACACTTTATCCAAAATTCTTAGCACTGAGATTGAAGACAGAAAATGAAGACTCTTATCCTCTGCCTTTCCATCCTGTGCTCATCCTATTCTACAACGTTGTCTTTCCCACCTCTTACATTTTGCCTCGTACACAGCTCTGGTTTCCACACACACAGTATGTTTTCAGAGCACAGCTTCACAGTTACTGCCTTAGAACATTGCCTGCAGAATCACGTGGGAAATAGATCATATTAATAAGACAAATACGCAGAGCACTACGCACAGTCCAGATTCATAAAATAAGAAAAGGATGTCTGTTTAAAGCTTTCATAGGAAGGGGGAGGGAAAGAAATTCTCTTCAAAGACAGCAATGAGTGCAGAGAGAATTACTAACATAACCTTTTGTGTTCTAGCCAGGTTGATCCTGTTGCTATGAATATTTACCCTCTATCTTACAACTTTTGCTTGGCATTTTTCAGGTACAGGCCACACAGAACTAACTCTATGCCAGACTATGCTTGCAATTTCTACTGTTTTGACTAACATTGCCTGAAAAGTCAAATTACTGAAATATTTGCTAAAATAATAAAGTTTAACATCAATAGGTGAGCATTACTTCATGGACATTAATGTAAGAACCAGTTACCATATTCCATCTACTGATCTAAAGAACAGATGTTTGTATATGATTTATGGACACTGAAATATGTGCATATCTTCCATAAATAGTAATGTGCTCCAGTAACAAAGAATGGAGAATTGTGATCCAAAAGAGGGAAATTGCAAGCAGTATTAGAATTTATGTACCAATTTCTTGGCTTTAAATAAAATGCAAATCTCATAGAGCCAGGGCCTGAATCCTGTATCTTGGAAAAGTGCTTACAATTTCAAACAGGACTAACAACATGAAGTAATAAATTGCAGTTGGGCTCAAAAGTGCAGATATAAAAGTCTGTTTTAGAACAGGAATGCAACTATGGTTTGTTAAATAAGAGTAACAATTTATATTGATTGAGATGCGATAAATCTAAACAGTAAGCAAAAAGCCAATATTACTGTGTGTACTTTCACATTAAATTTGAGCTTGGAAGCTTCTTTAATATCAAGATTTAATAAAATACTAATCAGGTAAAATTCTAATGGGCAAAGCATAGTTTTGAGCTCTGCAATTAAATTATTTTTGGAAGCGCAATCAAATATTTGATTGAACTAATATCACTGCTGCTCCTCACATTTGTTCTGTTCCTAAATTAGCTTGGCTAATCAGTATCCCACCTCATAGTCTGTGTTGTAAACATGTAATATTAGCTGATGAGTTTCATTTCAAGAGCACAGGCAATTTTTTGACAGAAAACTTACTCAAAACCTTGGTCAAAGCCTACAAGCACATGAAGCAGCATGTTTGGAGATGTCACAGTTCCTGGGCCATCAGAACTCTGATAAGACTGAGTCAACTTGAGATCACTCTGTGATGACTATGCGTGTCAAACAAGTTTTGATTTAGCTTAAAAACCACTTTTGTGGACAGTATTTCATCTCAAAGTGTTTTCTGTTTTTCCACCCTCTTATTCTATGAAGAATGTACGAAAAAGCAGCCTTGTAGAATGCAGAATTTAAAGAAGGCAATCACAACTTTTTTCTCCTGTCTCAGGCTGGCATACATTAGTGCTTCAAGATGTTATGCAGCTGCTACTTTTCCCCAGAGATGGCTGTACTCCAGTAAATGGTGAAATACTCCCTCAAACATCTCCTCCCCCCCCCCCAGAAGCGGGTAACAGAGATGTTTCCGTAGGTTTAAGGCAACATGAAAACATGGTGATCGTGTGGTTGGATTTCTTGAAAAATATTAGCCTTAGATTTACTGCATCAGTAATTAGGAGCTGCTGCTGGACTCCAACACACTGCAGAAACAACTGCAGCTAGTGTCTGTAGAATACAGTGAGTCTTAGATTACGGTGATTGGTATTTGATTCTGTTCTTGCAGCTTTTAAGATCACAGAAGAAACAAATACTTTTCATTTTCTTGTCTTGATAGCTGCACGGATTTTTTTTTACTTTCAGCATATAACTCGAAGTCATCTAAGAACAAATTGAATTTCTAATCACTACAGTCAACTGGATTTAATTCCTTTCAGTGGGAGCACAATCGTGTCAATACTTACTGAGATTTAGCATTACTGCTGATTTATTGAAAGTAAAATGTCAATACAACATGAAAATCTGTCATTTCAGAAAGGTTTAAAAAAAAGATGAACGCAACACAAAAAATTGAAAATATAAGAACCAATAACTTATCATTCTAACTCACTTTTTTCCAGATGAGCATCCAGTGTCAGCTGGTTCAACGCAGATGCCACTGACATCAATGGAATTGTCAGTTTACTCTAGCTAAGAATCTGATCCCAGGTGTGCTGCTGCCAGTTTTAGACACTGCCAATAGAATTCACTTTTGCAATTAAAAAAAACACATCCACACATTGCATCTCTTCCTGTATCCAAGTGTATAACTGGAAGTCTGTTGACAGACTGTGGGAGAGGGCAAGTGGAAGGTGGAAGTAGCCAACAACTGCATCCATGAGATAACTTTGCAGTATCAGTATGAACAGTGTTCTGTTGTCTTCCTTTTATACAAACAAATATTTGGCTTCAAAAAGTTTTAACTCCACCTTCCGCTAACAAACAATTCTATGTCAGCAAAAGAAAAATGATGCTGTAAACTATGTGGAGTATCTACCTTACAAATTTGTTAACATGGTATTTTAACCAGTATACAATCCAGACAGACTGTTTTAATGCACCATTAGAAAAAGTACGTAAAGCCACAAGAGGCCCCAAGGCTGAGCTCTGTGTCTTCACCTAAGTATTTGTTCCAAAGCAATCTCCCTGCTGTGCCAGCAGTAAGATTGGTAACAGTTCTAAGGCAGCTGTTTGAAGTGGCCTGCAAGCCAGACTTCTGGCTGGCTGGCATCTTTCATATCTCATCTAGCAATTGTATGGGCAAGAGACAAGGAAGAAAGGAAAAGGTGGGGCAATAAGCAGGGCAGAGTAGTACTTGACAGCTCCTCCAATTCTAATCAGGGAGAGGGAGCTTTTTGCCTCATTTTTACAAAAGGCAGTTGTTAACATGAGTGTGTTGTATAACAACTGCCCAGTATTAACCAGTACAATGAAATTGGAATGTTGGTCTTTTGATTCAACATAGCAAGGTCAAAATGGAAAAGGTAATTAATTAGAACCAAAGATGCAGTTCACATAGTATTGAAATAATTGTCTATTTGTGCAGCACAACAACCATATCTTCAATTTAGGTCAGGCCATCAAGAGGAAAAGGACGGAAGACTGAAGATGAGATGCTCTACTTCACACAGTTGCCCTCTGGAAGGACTTGCAAAGGCAGTCACTTAAATTAAGTACAGGTCATCAGAGAAGATATCTAATCTATTCCTAAGACAGGCAGCTCTAGCAGCCCAAATCCCTATGGCCTTTGCAGCGACACGATGAACTACTTCCTCATGTTCCTCTGTCAATTCATGTTAGGTTCCAGGTTTTTTAAAGCGATATTTCATGTACATCATGACCCTATTGCTCAAAGCAAGGAAAGTGCTTTGGTTTATTTATGACCTACTAACCTTAAATAAAAAAAAAAAAAATACATCCAATCTGAATGTTCACATAAGCCTGCAAATCTGAAATAAAATTTAAAATAAAGCTGGCATTTGTAACAGCTAGCTAAACCTGGTAAGGGATTTAAAAAGAAAAAAAAAAAAAAAGAAAACCAGATGAAAGAAGATGAAAGCATATTTACCCTGCATAACCTTCACACATCAGGAACCAGGGCTGGAACCCATAAATACCTTTGTGCTTAGAAGTTTCAGTCCATTTCAGAGGCAAGGTGACCAAGGAAATACTGAGGTTTTCCATGATGGGGGAATGGGGAGACAATAAAAGCAACCTGTGAAAGTAATTCCTTCTAAGAAGCAATCTAACCAGCCACTAGCTCTACACAGCTCCTCCTCCTTCACCCCATCCCAATTGTGAGATATCAGCCAGGCAAGCCCCCATACTGACATATGAAGTGACAGATGGAAGCAGGCAATAAGGGCATAGGAATGAGTACTGAAAGAAATTACATACAGAAAAAAGGGTAATAATGGGGCAGATCTTAAACATGAGCAACCCTAAACCATAAAGTTAATTCATTTGGCTAGAACAATGTTGAACAGATGCACATGCACATCAGGCTGAGTTGGAGAGCCTTATTCTTTAATCACTCATGCCAATGGACAGAGGTCTTCTCCTAACATCCATGGAATTAAACCTTTGAAATTCCAGTACAAATAAATGGTGAAATAAAAATAATCTAAGCTAAAGTACTGGCAGCAAATATCCTGTGCTGCTGTATTGGGAAAGAAAGGTGGGCTGCCAGATTTAATTAAAATTATTTAATTTAGCTATATTCATAATCACAGTGGCCTTCATAAATAAAACACATCTAATCTACCATAAAGAAGAAAATTAGTTAATTCTATTCTTGTCTAGTTCTCCAGTAGGCTATATTAATGACTTTCTTTTAGTTAAATTAGATGGAAAATACAGTTGAGTTAAACCATGTAATAAATACCTCTATAGGCAGAGCAACTAGCTGAAAGAAAGTTAGGACAAAATTGTCCCAATATCTGTTTACAAAACAGGCTCAGGCAGCACACTGATGTACTCAGGGTTCCCTTAACACAAGTACAGACAAAACCCTAAACATTTATTAAGTCTTATAAATAACAAGAGATGGATGAGAGAGAAGGCATCTTTAAGCAAAGGATAAGGTAAACAAACAAACAAACTCATACCAGTCAATGAATCAGTCACGTAATTTCAGCGCTATTAAGAGCCGACCTAGCAGAAAAGAATTCTGACAAGCTGAGCTTCAAGAACACCTGCATAAGAACATTTCTCACAAATGAAAATAAGGTAAAATTTCTGGATTATCATGGTTTGCCTTCTTATTCAGCCTCTAAAACCCTTCTACAACACAATAACTGCAACCTTAATTTTTTAAGAAAATATTATTTATTTTTATTATGATTAGGACAGTTGAGTTGGAAAGCTCAGAAGATTAGGAAAATTGCTGCATTACTGTGGAAATTTTTAAGAATAAGGACTTTACTGTATGATGATCACCTATGTGTGCACAGCATGCTGACATTTTAAAAAATGAAAATAAATATAGGTCAAGCCTTGATATACACTCACCTTTTTTCCTCCTGAAAACTATCAGAACAGGTACTGCATGTGTGAAAATTTGTAAGGAAAAAAGGTCTGTCTCTGAGATGTTTTTTGAAAAATTAAGCCTTCTTTAAAGGAAATTTATTTTTCATCAATTGTGAGCAAGTTCTAATAAAATTGAATCATGTCAATAGAAGAAATTCTGCTAAATTGAGCAATCTCTAATTGGCAACACTAATTTGTAAAAACCTTAGCCAGCTCTGTTCATTTATGGGATCTCATGTTTTATTTTATTGTTAAGTTCAGCCTTGTGAAATAACAGACAACATGAATCCACTCGTGCCTGGATCTCTAACCTTTATTTTTGAAGTCTGAATAACTGAAACATATTTTCTTTTTGTAGAAAGAAGTCTGGGAAACTGCCAGCTCCTTGCAGAAAAGACTGAAAGATGATGGGCAGAGAAGGATGTTGGTAAGACAAAACTGATTGAAGTTGCATCATCTGTATGATTAAATTCACTGTGTGAATTTTGATTTTCCCCCCCTACTTTCAGACATTTGAGGATGCAGTCAAGTCAATGGAGTTCTGTTGTAGTGGTTGCTTCAGTGAACATTCAACGCTGTCGGTGAGTTTGGAATTAAAGTGAAAACCATCGACCGTTGATTGTACCCTCCAGCTAACCATCCTCCTCCTTACTTCATGCTTTCAGGCCTTAACACCGAAGATAGCAACCTAACCATCACATGATGTTTCTCCCTCACCCTGCCAAGCTTTACAAAAAGGTCACAATCAACATTCATTGCTGTCGGTGGGTTTAACTATGTGGACAAGCTCACTGAACAATGAATGCAACTGTGGCCCCACATTGTACAGTTGCTGTTGAGAGGAGCAGCAGCTCTGAAGGCAATAGTGAGAAGCAAACACTTTTTATAAGCTGCAGGTTTTTGGTCAAAAATAGTTGGGGGTATCCCACTTTGTGCTTGCTTGGTTTTGAGTGTGTTTAAGTTAGCTGACTAGAAGAGAAAGCCTGCTGCCTTTTTCTGGGGTATTATCCTCAAAGGGTTCAATGCCACTGAAAATGTGCAAATTCTTATTTAGTATGTATGCAGGAAAAAAAGGATGCTCTGTATATCCGCTCCTAAGGACTCTGACATAAGAGAAAAGCATATTTAATTGCCATTAACTAGGCATTGCTGAAGAATTCAAAAGTTTATTCCATACTTGTCATGACGAATACAGCTGAGAACAAATGGGATTTAAGAGTTACGGATAAAAACGTTACATTAAAAATATTAATTAATTTTACATGAAACTGATTTTAAGAACACAAATACTACTGCATTTGCTCTTTTTAGGGATCTGAAAGATGACAGAGAAATTTATATCCAGAAATAATAATGGAAAAGCAGTTAAATTGTAAAGTTACTGTAAACTGAGTACCTATGTCACGTTCTGATTTTTGCAATAAGAAAATAAAGTGCAAATAAGCCAACAATTGTGTCCTTATTCCTTTATTAACCTGTTCAGACACAGAGAAGGATCAGCCTACACTTCTCACCTCACACAACCATCCAAGGTAAGTTCAGCCTTGAGATTCAGAGCAACTCAAATACTCTGAAGCAGGAACTGCTTATAAAAATCAGGAAAATTCACAGCATATCATTCTATCACTCATATCATTCTTTTCATTATGGGACCGTTTAGAAACAGTACTTTGTTCTGATTATTTACAAAGTTTCTTCAGCACATCAGTCACACAAGTTATCTTGTCTACTGAGCTTGCTTGGTTTAGCCACATTTCACTGTGTAGGAACTGAACAGCATAAAAATGTAAAGGCTGTCATGGGACAATGCATCTATAGTCACTTCTTAAACTGTTATTAGTCTAATTAAATGGTAGAAATGTATTTTAATCATGAAAGAGATCAGTCCTCTGTCACATGTGAAGATAATATTTGTAGACTCCTCCTCCACCATTTCCTCAAAATACATAGCCACACTAGCAAAATAAATCCTGAAATTATTTGGACATTATTTTAAATTGGTTTTTGGGAAGATTCTTTTTTTCATTCAAATATTGACTGGAGAAGAACCCACATGGTCTGTTGCTCACTGAATACTATCATGGTCAGAGAGATGAGTAAAAGTATTGAAAGGAGGAGTTGCTATGGATAAATGATTTCTCAGCAACACTGTTCAGAGATAAGCTTGTTTCTTTGGGTTTACCCATTTCTACAAAAATGGGAATTTGAATTACTACAGACTTACATATTGCACATAGATAAAGATCATATTAAAAGCAAGACTCAGAGGTATATGTTTTGTGTAGAAGGAGAAAATTTCAAATTAAGCTGTGGCTAGTATGTTTTTGCTACAAAACTAAGTTCTTTACTTAAAAAAACAGATTTTTATTTTGTAAAACATAGATGTGCTTTTAACAGACTTCTCAAAACAGAAGAATCTGGAACTTCTCAACACCGGAAGAACTAATGTCCTGGAACATAAGTGATTTCTGTATATATGTTTTCTCTGCTAACTGATAATGCCTGAATAATTAGCATTGAGGAGGGACAGACTCCACTGCAAGAAAAAAAATAAAGTTACAACCTTTTTTAAGGCAGTACTTTTCCTCAAAATACACATCTCTCCTGATTTCAATCATCACTTTGTTCTGTACACTTACTAATGGAAGAACAGCTATTCATGCCCTACAAGGCCTGGGTGCAGAAACCTCAGCCAGTATTGGCCTAGGCACACATAGTCTACTCTCATTACAAATACAAAACAAGTATTTCTACCTGGACTGTAAGATTTTACTGATTTCTGAAGAAGAGAATCTGCAGCAGTTGTCTTTTTAATGGTGCTTAGTATGGGAATTTATCAGTAATTTTAGTTGCACCATGTTTCATATAGAAATAGAAAAATGTCTCCTTAGTGCACAGATATATAGTGCTTCATACAACTTGAAATCAACCTCTACAGACTAGTTATTTAATAATATTCATTGGAAAACAAAACCATTATTCCACACCCCATAAGAAATGTTGGCTTGCATATGTGTTTCTTTATGCTGTAAAGCAACAGAACAATCCCAATTTGGCAAAGATAACTGTGATCTACTGTAGAAAGTTTTCATGGCCATTTTCATGTTTTTTGTTAATATCATACGTATGTACTCAGTACAATGCCCACAGGCCATAGAAACATTCTAGAAAATTGCTCCTCACAGTCACTGTAAATAATTCACTCACAGCAGTATTTTTAGGTCAAGCATATCAAAGTTGCAGTAAATGCGATGGACCTTGACATAATAGGAGCACTGCTTTTACAGCAGTGGAGGGAGAGGAGAGGGAGTGCATTCCCTCCATGAGAGATCAGCTGCTCTTCTCCAGCATGCACATCAGTAGCAAGGGTGTGTTATGAGGTTTGCATTGTTGGGTTGTTTTTTAATTACCTCTAAGTTCTTTTTTTTCTCCCTGGCTTTTGGCGTAAGATGATTTAAAACATCCAACCCAACAGCTTCTGTATGAATTCTGTAACTTCTGCTTAGCAAGTACAGAAACACACTCAGTTTTACTTCTAAAACTACAAGTCAAAGAATTCCTATGGTAGAAATAGTCTGTGATATTCAGGACCATGGCAGGATGAATATGATAGACTTGCTTTTAGGCACAGCTGACACCACCACACTAACATCTCTTGCTTTACAGATGGTGAAGTGACACAGTATGTTAAAGAGTTAAACATAGAAGTCATTTATAGTTGAAATGGAAGCAGTATCTAGACAATTTTAGACTTCAACCATGTCTTTCTGGGAAAAAGAAAAAAAAATATTGCAATCCTGACTTTTACCTCATACAAGTGGTTTTCTTGCCAATCACCTTGTTTTTTTCCTATTAATGTAATCTTTGTTACTTGCCAGATTTATAATGGTTACCAATTATTTTTTCAAGAAGTAGCATGGTGACACCCACTACAGAATAATTTTTACATCTTGCCTTCTCTTTTACTTAGATTTGTATAATTTTGTTTGAACTTTACTTTTTTTCTTCCCATACATCCTCCTTTAAGTGCAAGTGCCAGAAACTTAGACCACATTCCAAAGAGCCCAGCCAGGGCTAGCTGAAATAATCTGATGTCTCTTTATTTTACAAGTAATCACTGATCCTTTTCAGCCAAAAAAAGCATTTGTAATGGCACCACACAGTTAACACATTTAAATTTGTCTGACATTATTCCATAGATACAGTGTCCACAAGTTCTTCCCCCGTTTAAAATAGATTATTTCATCCCCTTGAAATGCAACACTTGCGATTTTTTGAACTTAAGAGATTTTTGTTCAAAATATAGCTCCTCCTTCACACCCCCCCAAAATCACTAATGTTTTGAAAATTAGTGTCAGAAATTACATGGTAACACATAGTAGTGGGAATGAACTTTGAATAAAAACAAAAGCCTATCATAATTTAATTTTAAAAAACTAAACTTTCCATTGTACTGCATTTCCCCCACATTATTTTAGGAATAAAAACTGCAAAAGAGGCAGCAGAAGCACAATATTTAACTCTTCCTGCTGTCTCCACCTAAAGGGTATTTACAAGCTCAGTACTTCCATGGCTGCGGTAGAGCCTTCACTTCATAACAACCAGTAACCACACACTAAATACAAAGATGTCTGACAAATGCACATAAGGGAAAGTTTGAGTTTAACAATTATTGAGCTGAGGAGGAAACAGGACAAGTCTTGAAACTGCACAGCTTTCAAATACACTTCTTATGAAAACTGACAGAAATGCCCAGATTCTACATCTTCTTATGAGATTGCCTTCACATTGCCACTAGAAATGAAAATACCCTCCTCCTCCTAGGTTTGGATATGAGCTAACACCAAAAATTTAGGGAAAGCTTCAGCTACAGAAACTAATCCACACAAGCCGTGAGTTAGAACAGAAACTGTCTACATTTTACAGTAAATCAGAAATAAGCCCCCAAGTTCTGCAGACAGAATACAGGTTCGTGGTACATACTCTGATATTTCCTGATTTTACTTCATTAAATACAGCTGCTTCCAAGATGGGTCTAAAATGTTTGATGTTTTAACAAATCGGCTTTAATCCAACAAGTTCACAAAAAGATTATAATGAGATGATATACATTTTTGGGTTGTGTTTTGTTTGGTGGAGTGTTTTGTGGATGTTTTTTCAATCATCATTATTTTCTTCACTAGGAATGTCACCCTACACCTTTATGATGAAAAGCAAGTTAAAAACAGAACAGATACCACAAATCTGTAACTCCGTTGTTCAGAAGGTTCAAATACCAGGCCAGGTAAAGAGGAGAGAGAGCTGGAAAGCAACATGTGTCTGGCTTTCAAGATAGTTGAAATTTCACCTTGCACTCAAGAGAAACTGCAATACACAAACTGTATCTCAGCTACAGTATCACTTCTGGATATCAGCAACTCGTCCCAATAATCATACTGCTCAGCCAATTGATTGCATGGATCTATTATTCAGTGATTAAACAGTTAAAGTATTTTACCACAGGCATTTTGAAACACTGGAACAAAAATAAATACAAAAATATTTGTTTTAGCTAGTGAGAGTTGAGTCCAGGTGGTTGCCCTCAAAACTCAACATCACCATCTGACGTGTAAAACATTCCTAATTATTATAGAGTACACCCCGTGCTAATTACTGTGCTTGCCTCAAAATAATGAGCCATGATAAGCCTAGGGTTCATGCAGTAGATTTACATTTAAATACCATCCAGTTCACTCAGCATCAATATGCTGCTGGTTACCAGACTGACAGACATGATGAAATTAGGCTCTCCTACAGACAGGGACAGTGAACATGCTTTAGGGAGGCCACAGAGTGCTAGAGGGGTAACAAAACTAAAGGAAATTTGAGAGACATTCAGGATATAACTGTAGGAGACAACAGGAAGAAAAAAAAAAAAAAAAAAAAAAAAAAAAAGACATCTCTTTATAGACAGCAGCCAGCTGTGGCCTACAGCAAATCTTAAAAGAAATCTTAGACTCCCCAGGAATATCTCTGTACATCCCCACAACAATTGCAGTAGATTATTCCAGAAGTTCCTGTGGATCATGGTCTGCTACTAATGAATTCAGATTCTCTGCTGGTTTTGGTACTTCTATCAGTTTCAGTGAATTATGCCAGTTTGCACAAGCTGAGGATTTGGTAAGCCAACACACAAGAGAACTGTAAAAGAAGTATGGTCCCACACATCCTACACTACAGGAAAATTGCAGAGGTAGATGTCACTCTTGAGGGAGGGGGAAGAGGAGAAACAAAAGAACACGCATTTGAAAAAACACGTTTCCACCTACAGAGAGAGCATTTCTGCCCACTGACAAACAGTGGGTGCCCCACACAAACAGCACTTGGACACTTCACCACTCCACTGGTGCAGATTACTGCTCTGCAGGTACAAATAAGGAGCTTCAGAACACAACAGGCAGGAGAGTATTTTTGGGCAGAGCAATCTCACCCACATTATGATAATCTGGCCTTTGCCACCACATGACAGTCTCCTTCACTTCATAAAGCTTGAGCTATGTGGGTGGGAAAGAGCTCACAGCTTATTTTTGGCTGACGATGGCTCCCACAGCACAAGTGTATATATTTGAAGCAATGGCAGCCTGTTTCCTCTCTCTCCCTTCACATTGTGCACTTCCCATCATTTCCCATTATTCTGATACTGAGCTAGCAAAGTAAGACACTCATTGGTTACATTTGTGGGGAAAAAAAAGTCTAAGCAAAACATTATCACATCTTTTAAATACCTCCTGTCACAATACCCAGGGGGTTCTTTATTTCGGGTGCTTATTGGCATCCCACTCTGGCTTAGAGCTACATATGGACTTCAGATGTGTATCAGCCTTTACAAGACAAGATTTATGCTCTGCACAATTTAGGCAGCACAGGTACATGTACAAATGCTGGTAAGTGTTGACTGGAAGTGCTTTCTGGAACGAGCTGACACGTATCAAGTGCAAGATAACCAAACCACAGGTCTGCTCAAAGTGAAGACCACAAACTGACTGTTAAGAGTGAATTCTAAAAACCAACCAAACAAAAAAACCCTTCCCTTCTTCATTTCTCCATTGCTACACCACCTATCCCATCAATGCCTTTTGGGGCAGAAAAACACTTAAGACACTTTATCCTTGCAGGAGAAAAATAAGCCAAACCAAAACCAAAACCAAACAAAACATTACATTTCCTTTCTCCTTATAGAGATTCCTATCTATGTGGGGATGGGATTTCTGCTTTAAACCTTGTATTGAGATTCTGAGGCATTACTGAGTCTATTGCTAATTAGTCAGGAGCATTGCTGAGGAGTAATCCAATTCTGAGACATGCATGCCTGTGCAGAAGGGTTTGTTGCTTGAACTTAGGTGTGTGCCTTTCCAGTCTTAATATCTAACACTAATGGCTCCTCTCTACTTAGGTGAGTACCAGAGTCACATTTTCCACCTTCGGAAATCATCAGATTAGCTCAGGATACTCATGACAGAATTATTTGCCAGGAGGATATACCATCCTTCGATGAACTGTAACTAAAAATTAATCAAAGTGCCTACAAATAATAGACCATGTTTTAAGGACTATTTGTAGTTATCAAAACAGATTATTTTGCTTTCTTTCTTCCATAAATGAAGCATTACATATCAAGTCGACAAAGAAATTTTGACTTGGATCCCAAATCAGTAAGATCTCATTAGCAGCTTGCTGCACTTGAGCTCACAGGTGTTGGAGCTGCTATCCTCCTCTAAGAGGAGGACCCACAGCTGAACAGGCACACTTGCTGAGAAAAGAACTTGGTATCTCTGCATGGCACCCAGACACTGGATGGTTCCTGAGGTGCCTGCAGTTGATGTACCTTCATCTTCATCAGAAGCTGTAAGAGCCACTGTTAAAGTGAACACAGAGTCTGCACAGAGCACTGCAATATGAACTCAGGCTCCGTGTTCACTTTAAGACTGTTGGCTGCTACATTTTATCAGCTCTTTTGGAAATAAGGCTGCTCAGTAACTGCTTTCCAAGCTTTCACATATGTACAATTCCCATCAGCTACAAGTGAAAATTTGCAAGCAATGGGAACAACACACACGCAGTCTGATGGAATCTGCAGAGAAGGTAAAGCTGTCTCCAGATGGCATTTTTAAGTTTTGTAGAGCCAGATATTCAGAAGCAGCATCTGAATTTTCAAAGCTTCATTTTTATTTTTATTTTCTTAAAAACTCCCAAACACAGCATTTGCTCCTAGAAACAATCTTGTGATATTCTGTGGCTAAACCTCCAACAGCTCATTTTTCATGACTACATACCTAGACTATAAGAGCCCTAAATTAGTACTTGGGTACAGACTGCTCAAAAATTCAGTCTATAATGTCAGTAAATAAACTTCTTATGAATATAATTTTGAGTCAGCCCTAACAGTAGAAAAAATAAGTAGGTTGCCTGTTCCTTTCCTACAGGGAAACATTGCCAAAAATATAAAACTGTCACTTTTCATCTTTGGAATAATGTTAGCTACTGAAAAAAAAAGATTCACAATGAGCAATTATGTCTTCAGCTTTCATGTCATTTTACATCATTCCACTATCAGCCATGCTCAAAAGCTTAGAGGCAACATTCTAGGTCAGTGACTTTTGCAGGCAGTGTATTCACTGTTTGGTAATTAAATTAGATACACTTTAAATAACCAGATTCTGAAACAGACAGCCACTTATAAACACGTGACCAAATGTATCACTGCCACTGATGACACTGGATGAGGAAAATTATGCACGTTAGCAATCATCAACTATCACTGAGGATTATAAATTTAAGGATTATGATATTAAGAATAACTGGATCAGCAAATCACTGCAGAGAAAAATCTTTAAGATGTAGCTAAAAGCCATACTGAAGGACTGACCTACTTTTCATCACCAAGTTTTATTTATACGTGTATAGAATTTTTTCATATGGTTAACAAAACATCTCCCACCAAGAAAGCTCTCAACTGTTAATAAAACTAAATAGAGTATGAATTTTTGTACTAGATGCTCAGTTTTTAATAAGGCTTTAGCCTGCATCTCAGGAAATAGCCACTAGTGCTGTTTCAGATAAAACTTTAAACAGCAAAATAGGGACACTAATTTGCACTTTATGTGGAATTTTTCTGCATAAATTATTAACTCTTGACATAAAATTGGAGTGCTAAAATATTATTTCATATCAAACACGGCTCAGAAGCATCAGTTTTGTGAAAAACACATAGGTCTGCCTCTTTTTCAAAGCTTGCATTTAGAAATTAACATTTAGTAAGTCAGAAAAAGATCTGGCAGGGGCTATAAGACATGTTGTTTGTAAGAGCAGATCCCATAATTCTTCAAGGGATAAACAGACCTTTATAGAAAAAAAACAATAGCCCAATAACACACTAAACTAAAACAACCAGACCCACAAATACAGTAATTTAGAGAGGTGCTGTAAGAAAATAAGCAGTAATGTTAATGGACCAAGGCATGTAAATGAGAACAGAAAGGACAAAAGTTCAAGCCAGTTTGGTAATTCATGTGTTTTCACTTTCTTCTCCACAACAGCACAGGCTATTGTTATTCCATGTTTTGAGCAAACATTCTGCATCCACAAGGTGCAATTCACTTTTGGTTACCGTAATTCCCTTGCCCCCAATAAGCATTCATATGAAAGTCTTCATTTGTGACAACTGTGCAAAAAGGTACAATTTTTAAATCCCATTTTGGTTTTGCTTCTGGAGACTGAACCACTGGCTTTTTTTTTTTTTTTTTTCAAGATAGACACAAGCCACAATCCATAGACACAAATTATTAAAATACCCTGTCCATTTATGCCTGCAGACCACTGAAGGCAGCCCCACAAGCTAAAGATGTCCCAATCCAATTGTAGCATTGCCATAGTTACTTCTAAAGTCCTGAACTGGAAAATTATTCCTTCTGTTTGCAGATCTTGCATTGGCTAAAACACATGGAAAAACTAGCTCCAAGGAGGGAAATGCAACCCAGCATATGTATTTTTCTGACTATTATAAAACATGAGGCTGAACAAGGGGTTTCTGTGTCCCTTCCTGTGCCATAGGTGGAGGTTTGCAGGGGTGTCACACTCAGCTGCCAGCAGGTGTTGCACTGAGCAGCCATGTAAAGCACTTATTCACTGAACTCTGTCACTGCAGTTATGTGCTCTTTATGGCAAGGAAAACAGAGAAAACAAAGAGCCTGTTATGCTTTAACTTCAAAGCCTCATACCCCAAGCTTCAGTCTATACCTCAGGCATTGCAGTCCAGAAAAAAGGCAGCACAGTCACAGGTAAAGATATTTTTCTGCTCTAAAAACCTAATCTCTGTAGTACTTACAAGAGATATTGGGGGAGAGGAGGGGGTTTAATCTTAAATATAAGCATAGTGATAGCAGAAGATCATCTGACATTTGTCATTTGACTGACAAGTAAATTTTACTCTGAAGCTTTCCAAGTTTACAGGAAAGGTCATAGAGGAATCTTAAATTTATCTGCAAGTGCTGCAAGAATCTTGCTGCACAAGAAGTTAGGAGATAGTGATCTTCCCAGTTCAGAGTTATCATTCTCCAGTTGCACCAATTTCCTCTCCATCAGGGTAGAGCTTTTATGAGATCCCTAAAGCCTGTGTGCAATATTTATTCTGTTAGTCTAATTAAAGGTATTACTATGTACATAGTTACTGAAGTTGTCCCCAGTGCTTCACATCATAAATAACAGATGTGAAATATTCTCCTACTGGGACAAGCACTAGTATCAATTCTTATGCTATCTCTAACCATTACATCACCTCACTGTTTCTTGGGATTTTTCTTAAAAGCAGAGAAAAAAGTACTATGAAAATGGTATTAGTTTGGGACAATTAAACTTACTAGATCTTTACAGGCCCGTATAAAGACAAGCATTTTGATTATGTAAAATTAAAGTCTTATAACACAAGGGAACAGTACCAAATTTCTGATGTTAATTGCACAGGACTGTCCCAAAGATTAGTCCATGAAAGGTGGAGGAAGTGCCATATGTTCCCCCAACATACTTGTCATACTTGCTCTTTTCCCAATTTTATCCTTAGTTGTAAAGCTAACCAAGACACTCAAATTCAACATCAAGTTCTTGGTAAACTTCTTGAATTGTCCTGACTTGGGACAGAAGCTTGCACACCCCACTCACTAGCTTTTTATTTTTTGGACATCCCCACTCCATAACTTTTTATTTGGAGGGCAAATAACTGACAACTGCCTTGAACCTTACTAGTACAAGGCTGAATTATTGCTTCTCTGTTTTCTACAAGACTATTATCCCATTGTACTGGAAATCTTCCAGTTTTCTCCTTACAAATCCTCAATACAACTAATTTGCCTCACATCCTGGAGACTTTCAAAAGTTGGACCATTTATTCCAATATTAGTCCAAGGAATTTAACTTCAATGGTGTGACCCTTACTCTGTTCCCACTTATTAAAGATACAAAACATTGTTCCTCTTTCCAGGCATCACCAGTCCTCCACTAAATTTTCAATCTTCCTGTCAAAGCATATCTTCCAGGCATTTTTTTTTTTTTAAAGGAAAAAGTTTGAAAGACAAATTTGAGAGTTTCACATATGATTGGCACTGTCAGCACAGGACACTTGGCAGTAAAAAATAAAAACGAGATGAGCAGCAGTACAGCAGAACTGAAGAAAGACTTGTAGACAGAAATACACATCCCACTTTCTCACTGCAGACCAATAGTGCAAAGAACAATGACATGTCCCATGGTCAAGGCTGCAGGCATCATTGCTGGTCCCTAGGCAGCTGTGCTTTGGGACAGCAAGAATGTGCTCGAGTGACCCAGGGACTGTGGACACCCATGGCACAGGGGCATGATGGGGTGCATTAGGCCAGGCAGGAATGGGAAGAAGATTAAGGAATTGCAGTATTGATAGATAGGAAAAGATCATTCATAGATAGATTTCAGGGAGAAAAAGTTTAGAATGGTTGCATGAAATGAAAAAAAACTTGGGGGAAAAAACATAAGAGAAAATAAAGAAGCATCAGACAGTGTCTCAGCATAGATCAAAAAATATAATTCAACAAAAGGAGGTGAGACATTTTCCAGGAATGAGGAAAAGAGTCCAACAAATGTCCAGAAAAATGATCATGGAGGGACACCAATAACTGGCAGGCAGCTTTTCCTGCTCACTTCCATATTTGATAAAAGCCCTTTGCAATCATTAATTCCCTTGGTTTAGACCATAATGACAGCCAGCTGGGCTTACCTCTGCAGCAGCAGCCCTATGAACCCAGGTACCCATCTTTTCCTGACCCTTGTTTTTTAAGTCAGCAATCTGGCCCCATTGCCTTGCTGTGACTCCACAGGTCAGACTCTGCACTGGGGTCCACTCAAAGGCAGGTTTATACTGGACCAGAGACTGGCAGTAACTGGCACATGACTGGCTTTATTCCCTTACACACACCTAGAGGCACCCATCCTGCTCCCTGGATAAGATTAGTGATATATATAGACATAGAATCTTTGCTAGCTCACTCTCAAAATAAGCTTTCCTACTTCTAGCATTGCAATAGGAACAGAGAGTTAGAATGATCAAAAATGTAAATACATTTTGCTTGTACATCTACCAGGTGAGTATTCTTCAAATTGGAGTTTTGAAGGAAAATAACATCTGAGAAATCCATTGTGAATTCTGACAAATCAGTATTAGTTCTTTTGTAGCCAGACCAGGATAAAAAAAACCTTAAACTTTTCATTGCTCTACTTATTTGTTGAAAAGTTTTGTCTCTGGGTGGAATTTGAGGATGAACATCCCATTTCTGCCAACATGTTCAGCCAGCCATGCACAGCTGCTGATCCCAGGTCTCACCATGCAGTTGCCTGCACTGCCACATCAAAACAAGTAGTCAAATTTTTGTTCTCTACTTTGGTTAATCAAGATTTCTTGTTTCCTTTGTTTTAAGAAACGTTCACAAGTCATGCTATAGCAACCCTTCTTCACACAACTGTGTGATGTTTTTATATGCACAAGATGTGCCTCATCGAGGCTTTAGACAAGTCACAGCAGTACCTGGCTGAATTCTTTCATCTTCTTGAAATACTATTTTGAAGTTGCTTTGTCCTAAGACAGCCACAGTCAGACTGCTTCTGCTTTCTGCCTCAAAACTTAGGAAAAACATAGAAACACATGAACAATAAAGTCATTTGTGATTTTCTTACAAGCTGCAAAAACTGTTTTCCGGGAGTTAATTTTTTTCATCTCAGTTCTCTTTTCTTTGAGCCAACTTCTTTTTTTCCCAGACTGTTAGAGTTCATAAAAAAAAAAAAAAAACCAAAAAAAAAACTTCTGGCTTCTAGCAAACTTATGTTCTACTTTCATCTCAAAAAGGCATAAATGTGTTGAGCCAAAACCACAGTATTCACCACTATTTGAAACAATCTGTGTAGGTTTTTGACATCCCTGTTTGCAGCGCCCTGTACAAAACTCAGTACATAACCACAGCACTAACCTTTCCAACTGTCCACACACATCGTGCTCTGGGTAAACACTCACATATAGCAGCAGTCTGTGCAGGGTTTTTGGGTTTTTTTTATGACTGCAATCAAAATAGCTCCCTCAACTTGTATGTGTGAATATTGCCTTTATCATATAACCAAGACTCCAAAATTAGAATTTCAGTGGGTATTTCTGCTGATCTGAAAGATTTAACATCTCTTTTCTCATAAAAAATTCTATTTGAAATAAAAAATTAATGCTCCTAAATCTAGTACTACTGTACACAATGTAGGAAAGAGGCAGTAATTTGGTATTTCAATAAATTTTTTAAAAGAATATTGAGCCAAAAAACTCAATACCCACCAATGAGACATTGGAGAAAACTCTAAAAAGGCTGTATGACAGGTTCATTTTTTGTATTATTTTATATGGACAGATCCAACATTCAGTGCAACTCAGGTTTAGAAATCATTCCTCCCTCAGATCCTCAATCTTGAAGAACCTGCAGCAGCACTTAAACATGCAATGAAGTCCAAGCATTTTGTATAACTGGACTTCCCTGTCCTACTCCCCTCAGTGAAATAATAGATTAACCATAAAATAGTAGTACAAGTGTTTTGTGATTTCCAGCTAAATTGCACCCTCAATGGATCAAAATGACAGGAAACTGGAACCTCAGATCAATTTCATTCAGTATTTTCAAGGAAAAACTTTCAACATGTTAATATAAAAAGCCCTTTTAATACAGATTAAACAAATAGAAAATAATTCTTTAATTAACTTCATTAACTTCAGACTATGTATTTAAGTTCACACAAAAAAAAGCTGATAGGAAAGCTAAACCCCACCTTCTTCCATCTGGTTTGGTTTGTCCTGAAACCATTTCCCCTCTCTTTCAAATGCATTAATTCACTGAACTGTAAAGGTCTGGCTTTATTTAACATCTGTGCTCTCATGCACACATATGACTGAAGGATTGTAAAGCTTTTTGTTAAGCAGTGTTTATACTGCAAAGAACATCTTTAAATTTGTTGGGATTTTATTAGCTGTTGTCAGAAGTCACACACCAAACTGATAGGCTGGGGACAGAATCCATATTCATCTTCTGTGGACACCACTGAAGAGAAAGTTTGAGGGACAAAACACTTCAGGGACCTGTTGCAAAATTCACAGACCTGAGTCACTTTCTTGCTACACACCCTGCACTCCAGTAAGCTTGACTACTGTTTCCCCATTTAGAAAAATTAAAGTCTACAAGCTGTTTCATTGGATCCAAGGGCTAAAATTGAGGAAAGGGAAATAAATGTCTGTTTGATTCATAAACATTACATACAAGGACAGGAACATGAGCAAAAAGAGACAGTGTCCACACAGAAAGCATTTCCTGCACTGCCTTCAACTTTCCTTCAGACTGAGGCATTACCAGAATCTATGGGGTTTTGTTCTACACACAAAAACAGTATTTAATCATAATGGAGTCCAAGAAAAATGTACAGGAAAGGTCAAGATATCACTATAAATGATGGCACTCAATCACACCCCACCTCTCACTAATTACAACTCTCTCCTGAAAATTCCCAGGCATTTTGAGAAACAAGTCTCTCCCCCTCATGAGGGAATCATACATAAAACCTGAGTAGCCTGATCTAAACGTGACTCTGGGATCACAGCAAGCAGTGACTTCATGAGAGTCTGAAGGAACCTGAGGCAGGATGTTGCTAACAGGCAGCTCTATCACAGCTCCCCCATGAAGCAGGAAAGGTTTGTGCAGAGCCAGTGTTTCAGCTCATCACTGGTGCCTCAACACCTTGGGGGTGCTCACCTTCCAGTCAGCTCTCAAACCACAAGGGGTGAGGGTGAGAAAGCTGCCAGCTTGCACTCCAGACTACAGAGTCTCCAAAGCTTTTCAAGCAGAAGCTGCACAACTGTATAGCATAGATGATGTTATTGTGAACCTCAAATAAGTTATAAACCTGAAAAAAGAGCAGATAGCAAATTCTGAATGCAAATTCTGGAAACACAGTACCTGTGGCATACACTGTTCTTAAGCCTTTATTTTGACACGTTGTTGGAGAAAGATGGTCCCAAACAGTCTTTCTCTACAGAGAAGACTGAAAAATACACAGCAAAGCAAAGTTGAAAAGAGAAAATAAAGTTGGGGTTTTTTTAAGTATCAGCTACAGCAATTTTAATGCTATGCAAGGTTTAGGGGAAAAAAGCTAAATTTCTAAGTTGCATTAGTCACATTAGGTTCAACGGGGTATGGAAATTAAAGTCTGAAGTCTCAAATCATACTTAATGATACATAAGACTTCCTCTTAAAAATAAATTACTACTCTTTGATAAGTCTAAGAATTTCCCAAGCAAGAAAATGACCCTGTTAAAACACAGATTTAATACTGATAACCCAACTTTCAAGTATTATCTAAATACATAGTGGGTTAAACTGGTCAAGTGGGAAGTCAGCTCTTTATCAAATTTCCCACCAGGATTCAAATGAGCATTTTTTAAAGTAAATTTAAAAAAATAATTAGGTTAAGTCAAAGGGCTGCTGATTATTAGCAGCCCCAGATATTAGTTTATGGAACATACTGATAACCTTTATTTAAGGGCTCACTGGTTCCTCATCAGGCATCCTGAGTTAGATGATAATCAAGAAAGTCCTCACTAACACAAGAACTACAAAAAAAGGTCTTTAAGAAGAAAGAATTGAGAATTCTCACTCAGTATCTTTAGGCAGCTGTTAAAAACAAAGTCCCATTTCTAAATCTGTGTTCTCAACAGCTCTCAGCCACTGGTACTATGTATCCTATACTAGAAAACAGCCCTTAAAGCAATCTTTCATACATTGCTTCTGTGCTTATCTATAAATATAATGGGCAATCAGCCCCCATGGTGGTGCCTTGCTGTCTGTCTAGAACTACTCCTCTATTGTAAAATTTTCAGACAGTGCTTTTGCCTGTTAATAAACAGAGCAGCAAAGCTTGCCTCTGAGAGTTTAATCTCACAATGTCTAAACTGCACACATACCCATATATCTTTATGAGCAGATACTTGGAACAAAAAACAAGCTTTAGCAGAGATCTGCATTTCAAACTACAGACCAGATGACCTTTTTTTATATACATAGAACAAAGTACACTATTAATAAACAAACATATGCCCTAAATTCCCAGAGTCAGATTTATAGCAAAACTGTCCTTATGAACACGTTAGGTCTCCCTCAAAAACCACATTTACTTAATAAAGAAAACTGTGTGGCAGAGTACATGTGCACCCATACTACCAGAATATACATATATAAATTGGAGACTATAAATGCATATTCACAAGCCCTGTGATACAATGCTCCATTTCAGATTAGCCATCTGCCCCTTGGGGACATTGCTGTGGATCTCTTGTTTCTCTTGAGTTTTTCCATCCATGTTCTAAAGCCACCACCTGCTTTCAATCATGCTGTATTTAGTCCACTAGAGGTTAAGAAAGCTCTCAGGAAGACTCTTTCAAGTTCAAACTGCTGGAACTCTCATAGGTGGCATATTAAAGAGTCACAGTACCAGACACAGACACAGTCCTGAGTCAGAAGGTGGGACCAGCTACAGGAAGATGCTGATGGGCAGCCTGGATTCAGCAGGGCAGACATGCACTGCAGCTTTCCACTCCCTGCAGATGCATTTAGGAGAGGCACCACCTGTTTGGCCAGATGTTTACATGCTCCTTTCACTGATAAATCATCAACCAGCCAATCAACCCTGATTGTGTTATGAGAATTTTACAATTAGTGGAGTCTCCACATAGAAAACAACACCCAAACTATTGTATTTCATCAGAGTAATTCCATCAAGTTGTAAAAATTACAGTTGCATCCATGCTTAAATGAAATTATCCCGACGAAGCATGGAAGAATCCAAGATGAAGTTGTTGAAATATTTCAGGGAAGTTATGCTCCCTGTAAGTTATTTTACAGCTTGACCTCTTTTTTTCCCCCCAAAGGGGTTTCTCAACCCCAAGACAGGCACTTGTCTGTTGGTTTTACAGGGACTACAAATCACACTATTCTAGACACATAGCCCAGACTCTGACATTGCTCTGGTTACATAGCTGCCCATTTTCTTATTAAAATTAGAGGGAAAATAAGTGTGATATAATGTAGCAATAACCTTATCTTACATTGCTAATGTAAGCAGAAATACCGAAAGAAAACACAACAGAGACCAGCTAAACAAATCTTAGGTTTACTACCCACAGTTCAATTAAAGTACCACTTAGGCAAAAGTTTGAGAACATTTTGTAGTTCAGAAATCTGTACAAATATTTCCAACTTATGTAATGAAATAGGCAACTTAAAATCAGATATCACAAGAGCTAATTAATATAGGGATACTTGTAGTTCATACACACTTAATAGCTTGTAATGGAGGTAATCTGAAATGAACAAAACATATTTATTTCCTTTATAGCAAACAGCAATACATGACATTTAAACGATATTTGGTTTAGGTTATTTTTTGTATGTGATAGATTGGTTCAACTTCCTGGTTAAAGCTTTTTGACCCTCATTTACTACAAGGGGCTTGTATGCTGGCACAAAATGAATGCATATAATTTCCTCTGCACTTATTACATTTGTAATCAGTTTCCAGTTGAGGGGAAACTAACAACAGTTATGGAGGAAGCAGAACATTTTCTGTCCCAAAAACAAATACTCCACTGGCCTATTTGGGTGCTGCTATCCCTGTCCCCCATATTTTCAGAACACTTTTCTGTCCTTTTTCAGGTGCTGGGTTCTACTAAGTGGGAAAAGAAATTATTTGGTTCTGCATTTGGGTCTTTAAAAGTCCTTTTAAAGCCAAAATACCAAAGTGAGCTCAACACTAAATAAAGGTAGATTCCCAACATATATTTTAAGTTTTACATTAAAAACACACAGATTTACCACACAGAGGTTATTTGTCTTGCATGTTACACAGAGCAAGGCCTTTTTTGAATGTTGATTTCATGTGCTGCTTTTTATTTGTTCCCATGGCATACACACACTGATGGCCAAGAGCATAAATTACTGCAGTTTCTCAGTTTCCTCCCCATGCCAGCAACTACCATGTTACTTTACTTCACTAATTCACTCTGTAACCAAATTCCTCTATCAAGAGAAAGTGATTTTCCTGGAAAAATAGTATAATGTGGATGAGCACCTCCTATTCAAGCTTTCGATTCTTTCAAGACTAGGTTCTTTTACTTAACTTTATCCAAACCTTGGTGTATAAAAACGCCACAGGCAGACTTCAACTTCACAAATTGGAATAAACCTGCTTCCCCCTCCCCACCACTCTCAGTCCAAGAACTGCCACTAACTGGTTTCAGGTGCAGCTCTGATGTAAAGTAACTACACATTCACATTCTTTGTTGCAGAGGGAAGTGATAAAAATTTTTGATTTCAAGTAGAACTGGTGAGAAAGGAAATAAAAAAAATAATTTAAAAAAGGAAAATCTCACTAATACCAAGAAAAATTGCATGTATAATTGGATTGTCAACAGAACACACCTTCCAGAAGGAAGGACACGCCACTGATGATTTCTCCCCCTACTTTTCTGAGCCCAGTTTGGCATAAGAATTAATATCTTACCAGAGCCCAGGATCTGTGAGAGCAGCAGAAAAACACACAGGAGATGAGGGCACATTCAAACTTCCCTCTGAACGCCTGTTAGGAGTCACCTCGCCCTGCAAGCTGCTTTGACAAAACCTTTCCTTAGTTTGTTTCCCTGTCCACACCCCTCAAAAGGCCGAGCCCCTTCTCCGTGTGTGTTCCGCACAGCTTCCCAAAATGCAGGGCAGCTCAGGGAAGAGCCTGGGGCATGAGAGCAGAGACTGGGCTTACCCAGGGAGGCTCTCCCAGACACACACAGCAGCAGCTTTATCTGAGCGTGAAGCCAGAGCCTTTAAAAACCTTGGAGTCCAACTCTCTTCAAGGAGAAAGGAAACCTTCCCCTCCCTGCTCCCACCGCCCACACAGATGTCCAGCCCAGGGTAGGCTCCGAGGGAAGCCATCAGGAGCAGCCTACCTGGAGCACCAGCTCTTCACGGGACACTGCCTGCACACCCTCCACAGAGTTTGCTGCAGGATGGAGACTGCTCTGGTACAGCTGCCACCGGGGCCCGAGGGTGGCCGAGCCCCGGTGCCGCCCCTCAGGGGCCAGGCACAGCCTGTCGGGCCCTGGTGGAACCCCTCAGATATCGGGTGAAGCCCCTCTGATCCCAAGTGCATCCCCTCAGGCCCTGATGTACCCCTCAGATCTCAAGTGCAGCCCCTCAACCAGTTCCCACTTCAGCCCCTCAGTCAGTTTCAGGTGCAGCCCCTCAGTTCCCAGTTCAGCCCCTCAGTCAGTTTCAGGTGCAGCCTCCCAGATCCCACTTCAGCCCCTCAGATCTCAAGTGCAGCCCCTCAGTTCCCAGAGTTCAGCCTCTCAGTTCCCAGTTCAGCCCCTCAGTCAGTTCCCAGTTCAGCCCCTCAGTCAGTTCCCAGTTCAGCCCCTCAGTTCCCAGTGCAGCCCCCCAGCCCAGGCAGCCTCTCCCCCAGCCCATGCCACGTTGCAAAGCCCTGCTGCAGCCCCTTCAGGCTCTTTGCACAGGCACGAGGTCTCCTCTCTCTCGGTGAGCCGTAGCAGGTGATCCCAGTGAGTGATGGTGAGGTTCTCCCAGGCATCACTCAGTGCCAGGCTTGGGGCAGGGCTGTGCATGTGGATCTGTGCTCTGAGATGCCTCTCCAGGCTGGAGCTGTCAGGCAGCAGGCCCTTGATTGGTCACAAAGATATATTTTTATATCTTAAAGGCAATTACAAAACCTAATGTCTCGTATACTGCAAACTGTTTAGCTGCCACCTCCCTATTTGTGCTCCAGCTGGTCTTGCCAGGAGCAGCTGTTGTCATAGAGGCCAGCTAGTGGGAGCTAAGGAGAGAGCTTTTTCACAAGGGGAGTTCACTTCTAACAGCAAAAAGAAATTACATTGTGCAATAATCTATGGGCATAGTAAGTTGTTAGAAGTTTTCAGAGTACTTTGATTCATGGAAATAATTTTATAATTTTGCCTCCTGAAACCATGCCTATGGGAGCAGGGCTGTGATCAAACTTTTGAGTTACACCAATCCTTGATTATGCCTTTAAAGAATCTGCATTGTCAAGCAGCTCTGTCCTGCTGTGACTTTAAAAAAATATCAATTCCAAATTTCATGAGTGCTGCAAAAATGTTTCTGTATCTAATACTTAGCATCTGTCTAGAAAACATATCAATCATATGATCACAAACAGCTGTTGCATTAGACTTTTAATCAGCCATGATTTTCAAAGGAGACAAGGAATGTTGGATGCAGTGATGGAAAGTTATTGCAGCGAATGCCCTAGTTGAAAACTAAAAACCCAGTCTCAGGGACTCAGAGCTTTACTAAGCCTTGTAAAAATTCCTCATATGTACAGACAGTAGAGTTATTTGATAGAAATTGGAATAAAACACTATGGCACAATGCACATACAAGCTAAAGTGTAAAAGGTGCTCCAGGCAGGTATTTTGTTGTTAAATGTAAAATGTATGTACCACTACCTCGCACAGATTGCAAAGAGTAAAGTTGTTGCTCAGCAGTTTGTTTTCTCTTCAAGTTTCATAAATCTCATTAATAAGGGGTTATGAAGCCCTATTGGAGAAACTACATATCTCTTTGCTTAGAAATCATTGATGTCCAAAAATGGCCAATTTCTCCTCTCCGTAATGTTAGTGTAAATCTGCATTAGCTCTGCTGGATTCAGGAGGTATTACAGGGTAGCTCCTGACTCATGCCAATTTGAAATAGTAATATGGCTTACCCTGTGTTATCCATCTGACACAAAGCCACAAGACCAAAGGAAAGAATGGCTACGTCTAGAATTGCTTTGGGGGTTTTGTTTGGGTGTTTTGGTTTTTTTTAATCCCAGAATCCTGGCATTCAACTACTACAAATAGCTTCATAAAGTACTAAAAAGGATATATAATGCAATCCCTTTAAAATACTTCTAAGTTCAGGGCCATAAGACATTCTAAACACATCCACACTGGCAACATCAGGCATGGTGTTTGCTCCACAGTCAAACTGCATAAGCTTTTCTAGTCTTTGGCTTGATCCTCTCACCTCCTGAATGACTTAGATGCTGCCTGCTGACCCCTTTTTTGGCCCAGAAACAGGGCTGGGTGTCCTGCCAGCCCTCTCCTGCACTGCCTGTGCCTGCAGCAGAGGTGAATGTTGCAAAGGCTGGTGCAGCTGCTGTCTCTGAGTCAGAGACAAATCCTGGAGCTAAGGTCCACGGGCAAACAGTCAGCAGACATAATGTCAATCAGCAAAAGATGCAAAATTCCTGGCAACAGTCAAAAGCTTCTGTCAAAGACCGTGTACTTTTTCCTCCATTCCTCACAGGCAGGTGAGGGCTTTGGTTCATTTTGGGCAGGGTAGGCTGCTTGAGGGAGCTCACAGCAGACATTTCTCTGCCTGCCTTTTGCCTCCTTCTCCAGCTGCTTCTTCTTGCTGTGCCCAAAGCAGTTCAAGATCAAAACACCCTGAATAACAAAGCAAATATAAATAGCACTTTTTTTAAAGAAAGCTTCTGTGAGATGGGCAGGGCAGAGCCAGCATAAAATTGTATCCTGCAGCAAAAAATAAGTTTATTCTGTTACGCCATGATTTGTGGATCCATCTAAAAGAAAAGCCATGGGATCATGAAGTTCTGCAAACCTGACATTGAAACCTAAATCTGTCACCTATGATAAATGTTATCTAGAAAGTATATGAGAGGAAAGAGTGGGATCCAGAAGTCCTCAACTGTCTATCTAGCTGAGACATTAGAAAATTCTTTTTTAAGTGATCAGGGACATAAATGCAGTGGGTTGTCTGTCTGATGACCAGGTGCCCCCACCAGAGCCACTCAGTCACTCTCCTCCTCAGCTGGGCTGGGCAGAGAAAATGTGCTGAAGGTCTTCTGGGTCAAGATAGGACAGAGATCACTCAGCTGTGAGCACTGTGACAGGTAGAACAGACTTGACTTGGGAAAATTAAATTGTCAGTAATCAAGCTGGAGTAGGATAAGAAGAAATCTTAAAATGCTTTTCCCCCAGCCCTTTCTTACTCCCTTCACTCCTGATTTCTCTGCCTCCTCCCTGCCAGCAGTGCAGGGGGATGAGGAGCAGATGCTGCATTCAGTTCATCACATATTGTCTCGGCTACTACATCCTCCTCAGGGGGAGGACTCCTCACCTTCCTCCCCAACACCAGTGTGGGTCCCTTCCATGGGGTGCAGTCCCTCTGGAATAGGTGTGGGGCCCCAGAGGGTTCAAAGCTCCTGTCAGCAAACCTGCTCCAGTGTGGGCTCCTCTCCATGGGAACACAGCTCCTGCCAGGAGCCTGCTCCAGTGTGGGCTCCTCTGAGGGCACAGCCTCTTTGGGCACCCACTGCTCTGTGTGGGTCCCCTGTGGGTGCAGGTGGAGCTCTGCTCCCTGTGCCCTGCCAGGGCTGCAGGGGCACAGCTGCCTGTCAGGGGCTGCACCAGGAGTACAGAGGAATCTGCTCGTGTGCCTGGGGCATCTCCTGCCCCTCCTTCCTCACTGACCTCGCTGCCTGCAGAGCTGCTCCTCTCATATTCTCACTCCTTTCTCCTCTCTCCATGTGCAACTGCACAGTGTTTTCCCCCCTTTCTAAATATATTATCTCAGAGTTGCTACCACTGTTGCTGATGGGCTTGGCCTTGGCCAGCAGCAGATAAATCTTGGAGGTGATTGGCATTGGCTCCACAGAAGTTTCCAGCACCTTCTCATGGAAGACATCCCCAAAACATCACCCCATGCTCTCCCTACCAACCAATGCAACACAGTGGATTGCAATTTAACTTCTGGTGCTGTCTCTTCCACAGAAAAAAACACAGATATAGGTACTATAGATTCTTTCATATTGCCAAACGATCATGTGACAGATGGAAAACTCATGGGAATTGAATGTTCCCATGTCCTTTAGAGATTTTTCACAAAGTTCCTAAATGAGGTGCATTTCCAAACAGTTCCCAGACACGATGTTAATTAACACTATAAATCAGATACATAAAATCAATAAAATCATAAATTAATAAACCTGTAGAATTTCTTAAGTGTGGAGTACAGAATGATTGTTTCAAAAAGAAATAACAAAAAAGCCCACTAGCATTTGTTCAAGACTGATTACCATGGAGCTGATATTACCTGATCTGCCTGGCTGGCAGAGTTCTGCTACCAGCACCAATGATTGACAGAGCACTTTCTAGAAAAAACACTTCATGCATTTTCAGATGTGATCTGGGGACCTTCCATTGTCAAAGTCTGAATTGCACCATTTTCAACCTGCCTTGATGCCCTGCTTTGTGAATGGGAGCCCTGGATGAATGCCCTGCTTTATAATTATCATGAAAACTCTTCTTTAAAGTACAAGAAAATGTTTTTCAATCTTCAGTATCATGAATCAGTCTCACATCTTTAGATGCCATGGGTACAGCCAGGCGTGGGGGTTGCTTGTTGAAAAGAAAGTAGCCAAACTGTCACTTTAGGCTTTTCATGATAAATATTGCCAATAATAAGCCAATAGGTAAAATAAGCACCCTTGAATGCTGTCTCAATGTTTAGCATCAAAAGTTTTACCTTTTCCACCCTTTAAGTTTCAAAGGTGAAATGGTGAATGTTTTACTAGCAAGACACCTGAAAGTTACTAAAATACCAAAACAGCTGTTTTTCTTTATGTCATGTGCTAATTTTTCTGCAGATCATTGGCCACTGACTGTAACAAGAGATTAGTGAAGCTGAAGACCAAAATTCTTGAACGTCATGCTTAATTTCTATTTCTGCTCCTCAAAACAACCCTACTAAAATAGAAAAGTCGTTTTCTCAGACATCAGTCACATTTCAGGAAACAAAATACTATCAAGTCTTTGGTTCCATTGCAGTAAAAAAACCTGGTTCATAAATTAAAAGAAATGTAGCACTCCAAAAAAATGTGGTAAGAGAGAGTATGTGTATTTTTTTTTCCCAGAGCAATTATAATTATTCTAAAACATATCAAAAGAAAAGTAAATAAAGGAAGACAGGAATTGCCATAACAACCAGATCCAAGATCCGGTGTCAAAGACAAACGCTTGACACAGTAAGCAAAAAGTTCTGCATTAGGAAAGTGTGAGGTAGTCTTTCCCCTTGCATCATTCCTGGTTCTTTTTCTTAAATCTCTTGATTTTGACCCTTCATGTCATTTATGTGTTCCCTGCTATTGGCCATTACTCTGCATGTGTATCCTAAATGTTCTTCACTTCTGCTTGCAGTTGCCACTTCCAGTTAAGCCTCCATATTCAGCAAGAAATTAGAAGTGCTTTCTTAGCTGTTAGTACTCACTAATAGTCATCTTGGAAATTTGTTACACCTGGGTTGCCAACACCACATGTCTCTGACAGCCTCTTAATTTAGGCGTGTTCTCAAGAAAAGCATGTTCCAACAGATCTTTCCCTCTCCACGGTTACTGCCTGCCCACATTAATGATATGAATCAGCACTCCTGTTAACATGTCTCCCCATTACTGCTGCTTCTCATAAAAATGTTTGGGTTGTTCTTTTTTTGAGTTGTTCTTTTTTTTTCCCCCCCCCCTTAGGAAACACGGAATTTTTACAGCACATTTTTGCACTGAGAGCTGCAGACAATATGTGCTCTTTTCTAAGCTACCTAAATCTTACCTTGTATTTCTCCAGGGTTTCCTAGTTGAGATCTTCAGTCTTGGATTTTTATTCCATTAACTGAATTGAAACAGACATGTAAATTTAAAGGATAGCTCTGAAAGTCCTAATTTCTATTCTGTACCCACTCTGCCAAACTACAGCAGCATCTGGCCCTGAGCACTTTGTAATGCAGCAGCAGCAGCTGTGTGTCATACATAGCTGTACAGAAATCTCACCTGTGAACACAGACTTTGCTGTAGGATCAAGCAATAACTGTACAGTGTGAAGGATGCAGTCGGGGATTGGCCTACCAGAGCAGTGCCTCTCTACTGATCCCATCAGTTATAAGTATTTATGTGTATATAAAATACTTTCTCATACTCACGTTTTTGTCCTGGCTTCCTCTTTGATTCTCACAAAACCAAGCCACATAACAGTGTGGGGTTTTTCTAAAATGCCTGTTGTTCCCCAGTTACTGAAGATAACTTCAGAGTCTTTCAATGTTTTTTTAATCTTAACACTTACCTCTAGTTCAAGATATTATATTCCTCACTTTGCAAATAGCCTTTGTGTCTTATTTTCCAGTGTCTTGCCCAGAATCACTCCAAAGACAAGGGCAGAGGAAGGAGCTGAGTCCTCCACCAGTGTTCCCTGGGGGTCAGATAACTCTCCAGGTCAGTCCTTGCTCATATCTGGGGTTACTGTGCCTGGCAATAACAGCTCATATACACAAGAACCCCATTAGATGAAAGGCTCATATTACCTGAAAAGGTCTTAATGTCAGATTAGGTTTCCAAATTCCTTTCTCTGGAAGCTAATGATTGTGAGTTTTGTCCTTAACTATTACTTAGCTGTGTAGATTTCAGGAATAAAATATAGGCATGCTGTTTGCCAAACATTCATTTAAAGGGTTCAACTGAGTAAAATTGAATTATTATAGATTAGTGAGTGTACAAATTAATCTTGGAGATCTTTGATACTTTAATGCACATCTATGTGTTCCTACTTCTATTTCCATTCTTGATATACTTGCATATGAGATGGGAAAAGGAATCACTTCACTACAACTTAACCTTTTTCCTGAATTCATACGGAATGGTTTTTCAAGCAGGATACTCAGACTCTTCCTTCTCTTGAATCTGCACCAAAAAGGAAAAGCATAGGAGCAAACCTGTTTTAGATACAGCCTTCTGCATATGACAACTGATCTAATAAACAGTGCGATCTGGCACCATTTAAGTCGGTGCAATTTCTCAGCACTGACAGCACTTCCGTATTGCTCCAAATAAACTGGCTCAGGTACCAGGCTCTATAGCTGCTCTGTCTGTGCAGTCTGCCCAGGCAAATCTGTCCTGCCTCTCAGCCAGACTAATTAATTCTGATGAGGCTGCTGGAATAACATTGCTACGCTGTGTCTGATTCCTGAGCTCCAAGTGCACGGGCTCGGCGTTGGCTGGGGAGCTCCTGTGCTCTGCTCCACTGCAGGATTGTCAGATGCTGCAGCTCACATTTCACGTGCAATCTACTCACACTCTTCATAACATTCAAGATTTTGGCAGTTTTGCTCAAGTTAGATGGGAAAAAAAAAAAAAAAAAAAAACCTGCAAATAGTGGGTGACTCATCACTTCCCTTTTCCTCTGAAAGAGTTAACATCAGACACATCCAGGAGGTCATGAAGTGTTTGGCACCAACACAGTATTCCCCTCATCTATGGCAACAAAGATTAAACAAATATTTATTTATGTAAAAAATTTGCTTTAGTAATACATTCTTGATATTTTTTAAATTTAGAGATAAATGTTACTGAAGAGGTAGTGAAGTTTAGTGCTCATAAAAATGAAAGATTAATCCTGGCAAGAACAAGGCTTGGTGCAAGTGGACCCTGTGTAAACTCCCACACATCTCTGTCAATGTGCCTCAGTCAGGAGCAGCAGTGAAACGTGGCTGCTGTCCCAGTGCTCAACCTCTCCCGAGGGGAGAAAGCCAAATCTGCTGAAAAGCTCAATGGTTCGCTTGATTGCAAATAGGTTTCAAGCCCACCAGAACAGCACATTTAATTACACTTGCCTGGTTTTGACACTGTAACAGGTACTTGAGTGTCCTCCAACTATGCTCATGTAATTGGCTCTATCCAAAAATAAACCACGAGGCACCAGAAATTGTATTTGTGATGGTGGGGTTTGAGATTTTTTTAATTACATGTGAATTTTGAGTCTACTGGACTCAATCCTGATGTAACAGAAGCCACTTCTAAGATCAAATTCTGATTGCCTCTTGCTTAGATCTTTTACAGGCACAAAAAATAATCCCAAGGAACAACTAATGCAGAGGAAGAGATTACTGAAAATGAAACAGGTGAATGGTTCTAAAAAGCAGTATGATCAGGTCAATAGGAATTTCCCACTGGCTGTTCAAATTGCATGCCTGTTTGCCAGGTAACCAGGTCTAACCACATAGAGTTTTCCCCCCTGTGTACTCCTGGCATGCATTCTTATCACTGAACCAAATTAGCAGGAAAGCATATTCTTAGATTGCCATTGGCCAAGGACCAATTTAACAGTGGGCTCCAGGTAAAACTTGAAACAGAATATTATTTTTACTAATTTTTTTTCCTTCAAGAAGCAGAACATGAATGTTTACAGAGTCCGCTGCAAGTGTACCCAGATCTGTTCTCCACTTAAATGGCAGCAGATCCAAGAACTGAATTGTTTCAAGGCAAGTAGTATGCCAAATGCACATTTTTAATGTGCATGACCTGTTTTCCCCCTTAGTTTGGGGAAAAGAAAGAGCTTATTAAAGAGAGAAACTTTCTGCATAGAGGCAGTATTTGTAAGTATCAGTTTCTTTGGTATTGAGGGAGAAAAATATGTTGAATATATCTATTCATACTTGCTTCTCTTATTCAAATCCCAACTTACTGCACAGCAAAATCATTGGAAAATGATCCCACTAATTTCAGTTGATATAGGACAGAGTCTTGGCTCAGAAGATGCTGTGGTCATATTGCCATCACTGGACACTTCTAGAGCAAATTTGCAAAAGCAGTTTGTCCGTGGAACTGCTTTCCCCATGCTCACAATTGTGCTTTATGGAGCAAAAACCCCACACTGGGAAAACGCAGAGAAGGCTATAACTCAGGGAATTGCTTACGCATTATCCTGTTGGGTCAAAATTTTGTTTTTCAAGAGAATGTGAAATGCATTGGGTCTAAAAAAGCTCTCACTTATATAACAGTTGCCAAAGGGCAGCCTATTCATTAGCCAAGACATAAAAGTAAAAAGGCTGCTCCAAGGCCTTGAGGCAGCAGAGTTTCTTGAGCTGTGCTTCATAACAGCTGCCCTCCCAAAGTCTGGTTAACGTCATCTAAAATGCTCTTTAACAGAGTACTGGGATGACACACTTACTGTCACAGCATCCCCTCTTTGGACAGAAAGAAACATCTTCTGTTTCCAGAGTTCTCCTTTTCCAGGGCTGAACTCTGACATACTGGGTTTGTCCTTTAACTCAAAGTATTCACAGCAGGAAAAATTTGCTCTTTTCCTTCTTTAATATAACCTTCTGCTCTCCTTAGTCCTTGATAAACAATGGGATGCTCAGATATTTATTGCAGCATGTACTGCTGGCCCTGCACAGTTCAGTCCTCTATATAGAGACTGCTTTGATCTCTTGAGGGATCAGGGGCAGCCTTACAGAGTATTTATGATCAGTTTTACAGGACAGCAAGTAGGGAACCAGTTTGAGGGAGCAAAGGAGAGAATTGTGTTCTTTCCTATCAGGTGATTGAATTAATTTAGAAATAATTAGTGCATGCTGCAGTTTTTTTCTTAAATGCTGCTATAAGTTATATAATTGGCTAAAAAAGAGAAGTCTTCCTCCTAAATCTGGTGTGTGTCTTTTCCCAATCTAGAAGTCCAGCAGAATAGCTGGCCACCTGCATTTATTTTGCATATAGCCTGCTACCCTGTCATGGAGGCATATCCTTTTCTCATTTCTGGGCTGGGTTACCCAGGCTATCCTTCTAACTGCCCTTTATATGTGATCCCAGCTGGTGAGCCACTTCAGAGGAGCCATCAGCACACAGTTGTAGCTGTTCAGAGCAGTTACCATCACATGGTCACTCGGTTGTGTTTGTGATGTCTCTCAGCCAAGAGTGTCAGGTTGCAAGGGAAAGTACTGGCTGGGATGTCTACTGTAGATCAAGGTATTGCCAAGGAAACCTGAATAACCTTATAAAAATATTCTCTCCTTCCTATTTATCTTAGATTTCTGAAGTTATAATTACTTAATTTATCAAACTTGATTTATTCAAGTATTACCTTGGATGCTGTTATACATGATGGTTTTTGAGCAAAGAAATAACTGATTCATAATGACAGTTGGATGCAAAAACTCACAGCACAGGAATTAAACTAAACAAACTCCTGATTTTATTTATATTTTAAGCTACTAGCAAAAGCTTAAATAGAGTGCTAGATGCATTTTTAAAAAAAATGCAATGCAGAAAAAACTAAAGCAAAAAAAAAATCCACAAACATACAGAAGACCATACCTACCTGCTCCATCCAAACACTCTGGAGGAGAAAAGGGAGAAAAGATTGAACTGGCTGCTAATGGCACTCATCTGATGCTTCCTGAGCATTTCTTTGTGAGTGTGGGGCCACCTCAGTTCAAGCTGCCCTTCTCCTTCTCCCACCGTGCCTCCTGCCAGGAGAATCCTGCCCTGCAGCTGGCACCACTGCTGGCCTCAGGTCGGCTCTGCTTCAGCTTAAGGAAGCTGCTCACTAGGAGGAGGTGCCTTGGGAAGGCTCTGGAATGTGTGCACCAAAGATGACATTGACAAGTACAAACAACCTCGTAAATGAGTCTTCAAAACCAACCTACATTAATGGTGCTCAGCTGCTGACAAGCAGTTTGATTTTCAGAGCTATTGCCATGACAGCAGAACAGACTTTTCCCGTATGAACAGGGCTGAGACCACAATTTCAGAGCTGTGCCTCTCAGCTCTGTGGTAGACTAGAACAGCAGCTTGAACTTCAAGGTCTTTAATACTCAAACCAGATTAAGGCCAAAATTTACTGTAGCCCAAACTGACCACCTGCTTGGAGTGCAACCTGTCATGAGTTGTGATGTTGTCTGGGTACATACATCTGTGGGACAAGGAACCTTTTCCTCCCTGTTTGGGTGTAATGAGGAAAAAGAAGTAACAGGTGTCCCAACTCTCCCATTTGTTAAAAGCAGAAAAGAGGGAAACAGCTGTCCTCTGAAAACAGAAGCATTTATAAAGCACATTATATATCTTTGTGCTTCAACAAAAGACCAGAAAATGAGATGAGGTGCTTTTTAATGCATTTCTGTGTAGCAGTGCACAATTCATGAGTTTAGAAATACAGAATTAGGATTTCAAAATTAGCAAGCCTGAAGCTGTAGCTCTCACAAAACCCATCAGAAAGCTGTTCCTGCGTGATGGAAATGCAGAGAACAAGATATCTACTTTGTGGATATTCTTTCCTATCCTGTCTAAGATGAACTTTCAGAATGAAACCTCAGCTGACAGATGACAGAGAGGCAGAAGACACAGATGTAGCTCTGAGTGGAAATGGGCCTTGACTGAAAATATCCACAAGCATCATATCTGTAAGCCATAAATTCAGCTGTCTTGCTTCTTTCTCACCTACCTGCAGAGGTTAACCCAATCGAATATTTTTCTCAGTACAATTTGGAGTTTAGTACAAATATTCAATTGGTACACCATGGCATTGATTTTACAGGAACCAGTAGTTTTTCTGTCATCTACAAGACCTAAGATATCAGCATTCTTCAGAAGCAGCAAACCAGGGCCCATGGGATCATGCACTGTGACACAGCTGAGGCTGGGCACGGTCTCAGCCCTGCTCTGCTCACCCTGCTCGAGCACAGAGAGATTCTGTCCCTGTGGGCTGTCCCCTCCCCTGCTTTCCCCTCGAGCTGGGCTCTGCTTCCCTGGCAGGGCAGACAGCTCATGCTGCTTCCTGGCACCCAGGATGGGGGGGAAAGGGACAGGGAGCATGGGGACAAGGCTGGCTGGCAGATGGAAACAGAAGGCTGCTGTGGAAAACAGGTAACTCTTCAAGTCAGTGAAAAGCTGGAGCTTCCAAATCAGAAGAAAACCTAGAAAGCAGAAAAATTATTCAGGTAGGAAGAGATCACTTTGCTCAGTAGCTGAACAAAGTACAGAAGGAAGAGTCAGAGAGTTCAACAAATTGGACTGTGAAGATGAGAGCAGAGCTGTCTGTGAGGGGGCTGTGAGCCTTGTCTGCCCTGCACTGCCACAGAAAGAGTTTTTCCCACTGTGAGTGGAGCACAGCAAGGTGTTATTTGATAGTGGAAATGCCTTGCTCTCTTTGAAAGAAGACATAACTCTTTATGGAATAATTTACTAATGCCATATAAGAAATTGAATTCCTGTTCTATGAGAATTTATTTATGCTAAATCAATATATGAAGTCAGAATTTCATTTTATGGCTGAATAGAAATTATATTAAGAAAGCAGCCTAGGAAAAGGAAACACTTAACGATACTGAACTGTTTTAGTCTTGAAGTGGTTTCAGTGACATGATGATATATTAAAAATAATATATTTAAGTATTTCAGAAAATAGCAGAAATAAAAGGAACTATAGTTCTAAACACAGAATGAGATATTGTTAGTCTCAAAATGACATATTAACATTACTGAAATAGGATTAAAATTATTCATTATTCTTTTCTTCAAGAAAAAATAATTCAAATTTGACATTTCTGGCCAAATGTCTGCGTTTGGCAAGAACACCATCATCCAGTGGTAACTTTCTATAGTTTCTTTTAACCATTTTTCTCTGCAGTTGAAGAACATGCACACTGACTTCTATTGCAACATCAGGAGAGCTGACAATACATATTTGGTAGCCCTGATACCAGTGCTGATTTAGTCTGTGACACCAGGAGTGCTCTGTAGCCATTCAGTCTCCTGTACCTCACCTGTAAGTTACTTTTTGCAATTTATTTCTGAAACCACTGTTAAGAGACACCAGCTGCATTGCCCCACAAAAAAAAAAGTTAGTACAGGCCCGCCATATCATCCCTGTTTCTCCTATTTTCCTTTCTTTAAGCTGAACAGCTGCCAAATCAGCAGCTCCTGGATTTCTGGCTGGGCTGGAATCTCACACTCGAGGCCAGGAGCAATGCGTGCACACAAACACGCACACACACGCTCTGCTCCTAACTGGGGCTTGGTCCTGGGGAGACACAACCTCTGCAGTGCTGCATAAACAAATGCCATCTTCATTACCTCAAATGGCTCCATGGTGCTGAAATGGAGCAAGCTGGATGCACTGCAGGAGGCTCGGAAGTGAGCAAAAGGCGTTTGAAGAGTTCCAGCACAGCCTGCCGGGAAGCTCTGAAAATACACCAGGGCCTCCCCAAGGACTCAGTGGAGCACTGGCATGTGTGAGCTCTGACTCCCAGCTGACTGCCAGCAAGGTCAGGCTATCAGGAGGGTTCATCTCCAAAAGCAAAAATTTGAATCTGAGTGCTGAAATTGATCCAAAATAAACTTCCTTTTATTTTTCCCTCTGTGTGTTGGACAGTCACACTGATGGCTGCATTAGCACTGCCTGCCGTGGCACTGCACAGATGTGGGATTGAAGAGACACCCAGCTGGAAATAGATCTATGCCTATTCCTCTGAAAAAGATTTATTACCTTAATTTTAGAAAGTTTAGTAACATTGTGCATTGCTGCTGCTGGCAATCCTGAGTCTGAGAACATAACTATTTAAAGCTATATTTTACTATAACTTGTAGTAAGTATTCTTCCAAAATATTTTTTATCACTAGAAAGGAGAATTCTGAGCATCCACTTGCACTGTAGTTTTGTATTCATGTTCCTTTCTTTTCAATTAAAAAGACAGATTTACTTAGGCTTTTGTATAAAACTATTCTCTTTTGCTGTACCTTATAAAAAATTGGATTATATTTATCAGAAAACTTGAGGTTTTTCTGAAGCAGAGCTAATGTACAAAGAAATGTTCTATAATTGAAACTTCCTTTTCTTCTGTTGTAGTTCTCCCAAGTCCAAAACCAGCACTTTGGCCCTTGGCAAACATTTTCTTTACGTATGGAAAATAGTTGTCTGTAGATCCCTCAGGGGATTTCTGATTTCTTTTAGAGGCAATCTGTAGAATGTAGCATGTCAAAAAATCCTGGCCCTTTACAAAAGTGAGATGCCTTGTCAAAGAGATAAGCACTGCTGCTGGAGAGTTTTGCTGAGGAATGTTAAATAAAAATACAACTTCTTGCTTAACAACACACCTGTCTGGAGCCACCATTCACTTTACTTTCTTTGCTATCTCACACAGACAAACAGCTCATGATGGTGGTATTTTTCTTCCCTTTATAACTTAGCTTCAGCACTTCCTATGGCTCCAACCTGCTACCCAGTGCAGTCTGTGTCTCATACTCACCTTTCTGGTTAGCAGCAAAGCCCAGAAGGCATTGCCCACCTCAGTCCCCCAGCAGCATGAGCTCAGCTCAGAAGCAGAGATGGAGTTCATGGACACCTTCTGCATGTGTGTGGGAAAGGAGCACAAACATTCCCTGCAGGAGCACACAGAGAGCTGAGAGAGCAGCAGAGCTTCTGCCATCTCCTGGTACCCCAACTGCCAGGGCTCTGTGTGTTGGCCCTGTTCTGTGTTGCATCATAATGAACAGCCTCTGAAAAGGTTTTAATATAACTGCCTTGTTCATGCACAGCACAAGAAACAGGAAAAATCTAATCAAAAGCAACACTAATCACTGCAGTTACCTGACTGGTATCTTGTGTAGACTCTGGGGGTCCTTCCTCTCCATCATCTTCCCACACAGGATAACACAGCTAACACAGCACTGTAATTTTTACATCCCCATCTTTATGTCAGCATCTACCCGATAACTGTGGGAAAAATCCAGTGCCTCTGGTCACATAAGCATTTGATTACCTTCATTTGTTGCTCAAAGTCCTCTCTCAGCTCATCTGTTGCTTAGTGTTTTTATCCTGGGCTTCAGATTCTAAACCACTCTCCACGAGTGGTTTGCCAGCTTGAGGCAGTGGTTAGCATGTTTTCTGTGGTTTAGCTGTACTTGATGAGATAAACATTTTTTATCTTTGAGACTGTTTCACAACCTTCAGGCTATGCAAAGCCAAGTGTGCTACACTATTGTTCTTGCTCTGACAGAGTCAAAGCAGCTCCTATCAAAGCTTTCTAGCTTGGGCTTCATGTCTTACCTGTAAAATGTTTCACTGTGTTACTGGGGAATGTGAGATTAATCCTACAAGTGAATAAGCCAAGTGACTGTGGAACATCCAGTATAAGGACCACCTTCTACAAGCTCTGTGTCACCACCTCATGGATGTTTGGGAAACAAAGGGCAATAGAGAAGGCAGAAAGCATCCCTTGCACACATGGAGAGTTCCTGGAAGCAATCAGAACTTCTAAACTGTGTTGACAGGCTCCTTCAATCATTATACTGGTATTTAATGAAGTTTAATTTCTACAATATGTCCTTTAATTTGAAAATAATTAAAAGCCAAGAGTAAGTTTACCTCCTTGTGACTGTAAGGAACTTTACTGCAAAAGTGGTTCACACTAGGCACATGAGGGCAGTTTCAGTGTAAATCTCCATTTCTCTAATAATGATGACATGCATGAAAGAAATTTAAAAGAGTTAAGGACTCTCTTTCAAAGTACATGCACAAATCAAGAGTTAACTTAGTATTGTGCTCCTTTAAAAAATACCAGCAAAGAACATTGAAATAATTCTAGAAAATAATTGAACAAATCAAAATCACAGAAGGTTTTTACAAGCCTAGGTGCTGCAGGAGTTTAAAACTATAGAAACCTTTTTTCAAGGAATTTAAAGCAAGAGAAGTTTGGTGCAATTTTTGATTTGGGAAACACTTTCAATTACTTTTCAAAGTGTGACTAGTCTCTGTCTTCATAGCCTTACATGAGACAGTAGCACTCACCTCTTTGTTTTGCTACCTGAAAGAGAGGCTTTACAGTTGGCAAATCTTAAACAAAGGAAAATAAATTAATTGTTCTCTGACATGTCATGAACACCAGTGAATTGATCTGCATCCAAGGGTCTTTATACTTTTGATCTTCAAGGTATGCTAAATTTGAATTTTTTTTTTATTTCCTCTAAAACTAGCCAGAAGATTTTAGGCCTACAATATATTTTGATTATCTTCCCACAAGTCCTTAGAGCTTTCCCTCCACACATGACCCCTTCAGCTTTGTTAGTTTGTCACCTAACACAACCCCTTGCTGAAAAGGGAGGTCAGCTGGCAGCCAAGGGGACTTCCCCTGCTCTGTGTCTGCTTGCTGCCACTTTCTGAAGGAAGTCTGCCAGCAAGCACTTGTCTGAGCTGATAATTGTGAATGATAGATTTGATCTAGGCTAATAGCACAATTAAATTAGGGTTTTAACCAAGTGTGACTGTACATGGTTGTTTAGACAGCGCTCTAAGTGTTTTCAATTATGTTTTGTAATGAGAAACTAGGAATAAGCAGTGATAAACTTGAGCACTGAATCTGTTGTGTGACTGCTCCTTTGACAGCTTTAAGTAAAATAAAATGAAGTCTCTTTCCTCTTTCCTGAGACAGTCATGACACTTAACTGGGTAGACGCACAGTTTTAGAAGAATTAATAATGTGTTTTCCTGCTGACATTGTAAATTTATCCATGTATGGGACAACACAAGATCTTATACATTCAGAAATACATGACCAGTTTTCATAGTACTAGAGAACAAAATAATTTGTCAACTATTAATTACTTTTTTTATTGGTTCTGAAAACATATGCTAAAATCCAGCAAGAAGAAGAAAAAGAAATCAAATTGTAGCATACATCATTATGAAAAAAAAATCCCTGTATCAGTAAAAATCTACAAGTTTGGAGGAAAATTATCAAAGTATTTTCCATTTCTGAAAAGAGGTTGGAGGCATTCATGGAAGTAGTCATTTAAATAAAAGTAAGCATAAGAAGTAGATGTGCAAGCAGTCAGTATTTTAAGCTCTAAGAGTAAACAGGATATGTTTTCCACCAGAACTGTTGCAAAGATTCAAATGCTGAGCTCCAAACTCCTATAGGAGTATCAGATTAATATATGTGGAGCAATAAGGACACCTTGAGGACAGTTAGAAAAATGCAAAAATTTATATTCTGCATTGATATGGGAGGATTTACAAACCCTTTGTAAGTCTGTATTCCTTGGAATTGCCACATGATGTAAATCATAAGTTCTTAAAACTATGTGGCAAAGTCCTCCAAGTCCCAAGAGTATTATTAATGCTCTCATTAGTCCTGAAATACTAGAATATATGCTTACCAATAGGTTCACTTACTTGCTAGTAGTTGTGAGGACAGACCTGTTCTTGCAACTCAATAATCTTGTTCTGAGTTGCTTTTTTCCTTGTTACAGGAATAAAGAAATTTGCTTGCACTGCTCAGCATAGTATTACACTGTACATAGTATTACACTGTTTCTAAAAGGAAAAGTATAAAAATAGTGAAGGTTTCTGAAGAAGTATTCAATGCAAATCTACACAAAAAATAAAATTCCACAGTTCTTTGTCACTCTCTCCAAGTTTCAAGTATTTCTTTAAATTGTACCTTTCAAAAACCAAAATAAGTAAATATAAAAAAAAAAAAAAAAAAAAAAGTGGGAAGAGGGAGAAATCCTATCTCTCATTTGCTTAAGATTTTTTTGCATATGAAAAAGCATGGTTTTATAAGTCTAGCTCTAAGTTAGAACTGCAGTTGTGGGGCCATTTGTAGAGCTTTCTGTTCCCTTAGTGCCATCTGCAGCCTTAGAATCATCACATATTTCAGGTGGCTCAATTTCCCCTGGCCGTGGTGGAGCAAGATCAGTTGTGATCAAATCAGTTTCCTGATCTGATTTTCCTACTTCACTGCAAAATTCAACTTTATCTTCCTGCTGGCTGTTCTTCTTTATTTGTCCATTCTGTGCAGGGTAAGTACTGGCAATGGTGTCATACAGAAATTGGTATTGTTCCTTAAAAATAAAGAGAAGTTAGTGTTAATGGAATGCTCAGAGTCCAAGAATCAATCAATTCTTTCTTTGTTCTCTTACATTTTAGAACTGAAGCACATAGTTGGACAAGCAAGACTGCATATGAAGCAGCTTCCACAGTTTTTGGCATAGACAGTGTTGCTCCTATGGTTTAGTCTGATTCATGTGTACATAGCATCATCTGAAACTGTCTGCATATTCCAAGACACTCAGTGCCCTTTTGGTTCATAATGTACCAAAAATATGGTTTTGAGAGTACCTAAGTTGTAAACAACACAAATTATACTGAGTCTGGAAAGTCGTAATGCCCTGCCCATATGGATGACACCCAAGTCTGGTTTGTTGGTAACTGCACAGTGTTTGCCACAGCTCCTCTGGAGTGACTGAAACAAAACCCCCAGTGACTGTCAGCCTGCAAATGGAGCTCATCTCCCAGCTGTAGAAGGGACACTGCATGTACATCACAAACCAACTGCAGGATCAGCAATTTATGCAATTTTCAATTTTATACTATACAACCTTTGCCAAAGGCAGTACAGAATTGCAGCTCTGGACATCTCAGACTCCTTCATTCCTATCAGCAAGGGCCAATGCCCAAATGGTGGTGAGTGTGAATGCTCTGATTAGAATCAGTGATCCCTATACAGAAATTATGGTTATGGGGATATTATGACCATGAAAAATAATCTCTTTTTTTTTCTATTAATTCATAAGATTTACTTACAAAGGTGGAGACCATTCCAAGCCTGGTGCGACGAAGAGATTTCACTACTTGGAAAACATCTATTACTTCTTCTATTTCTGCACTTTCCAAAAGGGTCATTAAAGCACAAAATACACCAGTCTGCTGTGATCCATCACTAGAATATGACACAAAATGTACATGTAAATTTACAAAGTAAAATCAGAAATCTTCTGACTAAATGTTAGATATATTTTAAATTCTTTATACTAAATTATATTTCCAAAGCATTTCTTACTGAAATTGTCACAATTAAGTATATGTGTAGCATTTGCACAGGACATAGTTTATCTAGAGACTACGTGGATCTGAAGTACCACTTAAGGGGAAGAGGAAAATTCAAAATTTCAGACTTACAATGTCAATTATTGTTAGCAGGATTATCATCTGGTTTAGATGGCATGCAAGGCTATTCCTGGAAATGGTCCTAGAAAAGTACACTTGTATCCTGGAGCAAGAGATGATTTTAAAAACTCTACTGGATGTTCACTAGTGCATCCTGCAAGTGCATTCTGACCTAGCATTTCCTCAAAAAACAGGTGCACCAGCCAAGGGCAGCTGCTCATAGCACCTGCTCTGTGCCCACACTTGCCCAAGAGAAGTGTGCTACAATCCCAAAAAAAGCCAAGCTTGAGCAATTCAAGGAATTTTCTAGGAAGAGTTGAGTCTCCAGACACACAGAAAGGCTTGTAAGAAAAGGTAGGTATCCCAAAATTATGATTGCTATGTAGACCCAGAACTCAGAGCTAGGTGAATGTGTGTGCTGAATTCAGACCCACCAGCAGTGGACAAGGAGTGGGATACTGCGGGTTCTCCTGCTGTCCTCAGGGACTGGTCTGGCTGGAAGTTTTTGTTTAATGTTGAGAATCATGCTGACTAAATCTTTGGGGACTTCTGGAACATCACAGCCACTCCACTTATGGTACTGATACTGATACACCTTCTGAGTTTCTTTTGTCTGGAAAACAGCAGTGGAGATGTGGTTAATGTTCAGGATAAAATACAGATTCACATAGTAACTCTATTGCTGCTGATTTACAAAGGAAGAATTATATTCCTGAGGAACTGCAGGGTGATAGTTCTACCTCATGAATATGAGGTAGGTAGACATCCAAGCTTTGTTCAAAGTACAAAAGACAGCTGATCTCCTGAGACTCCCCTAGCACCATCTCAGCAACTCACTAAACAGAAAACTTGAGATAATTTATAGCATTTCTCATGATTGACTGCTAGTCCGGAAGAAAAAAACTATTTCCATTTCTTAGAGCAGGAGATAACTGCAGTAGCAACTGTTTCTTCACTTTCTTGAGGCTACGTTTATAAATTTGTTTTTAAATTTAAAAACTCCTTGAAACCACCTTTTGGAATTGGCAAAGAAACTTTTACCTTCAGATGTGCAATATCAAATGCACGTATGGTATAGCTAGGACCAGAGTTGACATCTGCCATTTGAACTTCTATGCCATCATACGTTTTGCTTTCCTTCTCCCCAGTACTGTGCACAGAGTTCCTAAAATGCATAAAAGTTACAAGTCAGTGATTGTCACTCAAATCTCCTTTTATTTGCCTTTCACATGCACTTAGAGACTATACTGACTTTAAAGTAGGAGTTCCATTGTATTTTAAAGTACAGCATCATACACTTTTCCCTCAAAAATTCATTAGAAAGTAAATTAAATAGGTAAATGGTAGAGCAAAATATATTGGAAATGCAAATTCCTCATCCTATGGAAAACACTTGACAACAGCAAGGGAATGAGAGAGTGCAGTTCAGTGTTTTGTTTGCATGTAGAGGATATTCAGTGTGTCATTGTGCAGACAATGCCCCCACCTGATCTCCTTCCTTCAGCTCTGTCAGCATAACAACGACTTTGACTTTTCTCTGGAACACCATTTGCCAGAAGTCAGAGATTGTTTCTGCAGTGGTCCCTGTGTTGCAATCATGGCTTTTGGACCCCAGTAACCCTATAAAAGAAATATTTTTTTCTTCAATTCATTTGAAATGAGAATAGAATTAATCATTTGAGTAATACCCCATGAAATAAATTAATGAACCTGTTTGTTTATAGGGAAAACATGCTATCACAGTAGGCATCAGTCTTACAGGAATTCTACTACCCAAATGATATTAACCTCAATCCTCCTAAGAATATCACTTCAGACTGACAACAAGATATATTGACACTGCAGTGGGTAAGATATCACCTTGCCATTTTTTGACAAGCATATTTTTAAGGGGTAAAACATCCATCTTTACACAGCCATTTAATTTAACCACTAAGAAATTGTGTTTTTACCACACAAAGTTGGTGTACTAGTCAATTCACACTGAGCTTCCTTAAAATAAAGATGCATTTACCTTGAATAGGTATCCTAACTGTGCAGAATTTCAAAGGATTCAGATAAATGGAATTTAGCTAGTAATTCCATTAAAATCAGTTACTTCATTCGTGACCAGTAACTGTTCTTCTTCCTTGGATATATAATGATACAAAAAAAATTGCTGGCTCCAATTTTCACTGTTAGGGTTGGTCCATGTAAATAACTATAGTCACATTTCACTAAATGGTACAATATTAATCTATCTGGTTCAACTTGTAGACTAATGGAAATTAGACCACTAATGGAAATACATGTTATCACGAGGCCAGTCTGAAGGCTAATGGTTTCAAACATAGATGGATTTGCCAGTCAGCCATCAGATCCTTCTTCCTTATTCAACTAAATTCTATTGTGATGCCAACAAGAGAATAAGAGTTTTAGCTGAAAGCTTGTGAAATGCCTCCAGTGGATCCTCTAAATACATACAGTTATGAAGGAAGCATTGATGTATCTGCTGGATTCCTCACAGTCGCTGTCCTCATCCGAGGACTCATCAGAATCATGCTCACCCTCCTTACTGCAATCCTCTTCGTGCCTGATGGGCACTCTGTTAAAGTCATCTGTGTGAGACAAAGTGTCACTGTCACAGCACACGGCTCCCTGGGCATGGCATTTGAGGGGGAGGGGGGATAGAAAAGGCCAGTCCTTTCACAATAGACTACAGAACCAAGGCCACCTTGTTTGAAATAAACACTCCCCATAATTCACATTGGTAAAAACTCATCTCTTCTTTTTTAATCACTCTAAGAAATTTAGGATTTTATAGTGTTGAGAATACTAATCAAATACTGTTCTGTAAAGTGATTTGCTAATTTTTTCAATTTTTTTCTAATAGAAGAAAGATAAAATAAGGCAAGGGGGTATAAAACATGACAATGGAAAATACTTACAAGGAATCACGTTGACATTCCTATTTTTGCTTTTATTTTCCTCACGATTCCCAGTGTTCTGTGTCCGCCACCCCTTATAGGAAGGCAATCGCTGAAGAAAGAGGATGTTTGATAAAATGATTGATTAAAATGGTTCTTGAGATCATTGTCTCCTCAGGACTCTCACACCCAGTCTTCATCTTCCTTTCCCTTTCCCTTTCCCTTTCCCTTTCCCTTTCCCTTTCCCTTTCCCTTTCCCTTTCCCCGGTCTTCATATTTACTTACTTTGGTTCTTTAAACTTTGGTACCAGAGGTACTAGTGTTTAAAAATGCCTTCTATGCCATGTACAATGACACAGGGAATCATGAACACAGACACAACCAATAATTCTGTGAGCTCCATCTTTCTTAAAAATATTAACATCAAAGCAGAAATAAAACTTCATTAGTATACGGCATTTTTTCATGAATGTAAAGAAACTTTCTGTGCCAGAGAAGTAAAATAGCACCTAAATGATCTGTTACCTGTGGTATCTCTAGCTCATGACTATGGTGCAAGGCATTTTTTAACATAAATGAGAAGTGAGGGCAACTGGAATGCAAAGCTTATTTACCTGGAACTCTGCCTCCAGCAGAGAAGCCTCACTCGGGTGGTCTTTTCTTTTCAGATTGTTAAGGGAGGAATGCAGTTCTGAGAGACTGATCTCTGTTTCTCCATACTGATTGTATTCCACCAGTGCTTGATGAATAAGGATGTACTGTGACTGGTGTTTCCCATTTGAAGAGTTTAAACAAGAGATTATTAAAGAGTAAAAAAAAAAAAAAACCTCATATCACTTTTGAAAATCATTCTGAAAAGCTATTACTCCTGTGATAATATCATTAGTGTTAATAATGTTAAGCATTAATATTAAACAGATATTAAATACAAGTGTTAAAACTGAAAAATTATGAAAAAAGTTAAAAACATGCAATGCATCAGTCCATAACTTTTCCTGTACTCAACTCATATGAAAATTGCACTTAGGCAGATGCATTTTAGCATTTTTAAAATCGAGTTTGACTTTGAAAGTTCAGTTTTGCACTTAAGAATTGCATGCCAAAAAGCTGTTCTCCTTGGCTTCCTCTTCTAAAGCCTGAACTTAAAAAGTTGAAGTTTCAAAAATTGAAAAATTACATTGGAAATTTTTTCCGCTCTTAATACTTTTCAGAGCTATATTTTCTAGCAACAGCTACAACTGAGCTGAGCAATGCACTGGTGAGTACTGCTGAAGTAGCACAGGAGAGCTGTGACAGGAGCAATTTCAGGGGACATACCTCTACTTGGACCATGAGGCACCGGCTGGCGCCGCAGTTTCACGATGTAGCCATAGACATCCACCCTGCCTTCCGCGTCCAGCCCCTCCAGCATGGCATCGATCCCTATGTACGTCCCGGTGCGCCCGACGCCGGCACTGCCGTGCACAAAGGGACCTGGTCATGCCTGCCAGGGGCACCCAGACACTCCCTCTCTGAGGGCAGCAGGCCTTGACAGAGTGAGACTGAAAATGTGCAACAGCAGGATTCAAAGCAACTGATAACGCTTCTTGCTGTAAATTGATTGGCAACACAAACGATGATGAGTTTGCATTTTTAGTATTTTTTAGTGAAGTAAGGCCAACATGACCAAATATTGGTGCTTATAGCCAGAGCAGCCCAACATTGATCAGGCTGTTTTTCAAAAGTCTGTGTATCCTCAGGTTTTATCAACATGAATTTTCTTCGTATCCTTGTGTATCTTTTGCTGCCTCATTTTCAAGTGTTCAAGTCATAAAATCTGGGATAAGACAAACACTTTTGCCATCTTCCTTTTCTGAATAGTTTCATTTCAGTCATTTGACATTACCAAATCTTTTAACGAATAATATATATTTACCTGCAATGAACCACAATGGGACCACTAAAAAAGTTGCTGAGAGCATTAACTCTGCGTCGGAGTTTGAGAAGGAGATGTGGATCCTCAGGGACTCCATGGTCTGGCCAGCTTGTGAATTGGATATGAGTGACATCTCTTCCAGTTGTCCTTTCTCTTCCCTAGAAAAAGTGAAGTGTGGTTTCTAATATATATCAATATGTATACAGGTGTATTCATAAGTCTAAGTGACTAGATTAAATCCCAAAGCATGTGGAATCTTGAGTAGATTTTGGTATGTTGCTGCTAGACTAAAAGAGAGGACATAAATTTTGACAACCATTATTATAAAACCACAGGATAAAAATGCCTCAATGACATTCTTTACTGGCCAAGATTTGTATGGCTGCACTGGCATTTTCCCACTAATTAACCTAAAAATTCTTACTCACAGTTGAATTATCCAGTTGCAGCAGAGCTACTTATACAGTTATTTGCCATTGTTGCAGTAATTATACATCACTGTTCTACCAGAACTGCAGAAGTATTCACTTTCTTGCCACAGACCACTCTACAATTCCACAACCAATATTAATTTTATCTTTATTGATATGATGTCAGCTGAACAAAGAGCAGACAGTTCTAAAAATATCAGCCCTCAACTTTCTGCAATCACTCATTTCTAATGTGAGATTCCTCAAGTAACAAAGCAATGTCTTTGTAAATAGTTAATTCTTAACACCTTGATCACTCACTGACCACACAAAGTTACAGCTTTCTTTTAATTAGACCACTTCTTGAGTAAACTTTAATGCAATATGAGACAGCAGAATAGGAATTTCCAGCTGTAATCACAAATCAAGACTCTGTTGCTTGGCTGAAGATCTGCCAGCAGATTTACTCTTTGAGTCTGAGTGCTTGTAGCTATGATTTAGGCTCCATTTATCATCATTGAAATATTTTTGCAAAGGTCCTGAGCTGAGTATTTAGCCTTTGATGGCAAATTTTGTTCTCAATTACATGTAGGATAATTAATGTGGCTTCAGATACGTGAAAGAGAGCAATTAATCAGCATTAATAATTTACACATAACTAAATGGTGATTTTAAAATGCTTGTATTTATAAACACACTTGAGATTACCAGAATTTTAATTGTCCCACTGTACAATTACCAAAAGAGTAGATAATGGTTATCTATGAGTCACACTGATTTTAGTTGCAGAGGGTTATGCTGAGATACACAGAAAGCAGCAAATTTTTCATGTTAGAGAACAAACTAAATATATAAGGAAACCACAGTGTATAAATTGTTTACCACTTAGCAGCATATTAACAGTTTACTCTTAAAGGAAGGTTCCAGAGGATTAAGGAAAAATACCTATTGAAGTTGGGAAATACATATCTAACTCATATTTCTTGCAAGAAATTACACCTACACCTAATTTTTTTCCTTAAGATATGTGATGACTGCAGAACATCTTCCATTGAAAGGTGACTCTTTTCCCTTGAAACACAGACTGCAAATAGACACTCCAGTTCCAATCAGTCTCACACTTTTGAATTAACTCACATGTGTGATGTGCAGTTTCTGAATGACATAGTCTGGACATGTTTTACTTTCATGAATCTTCACAATGATGTCTCCATACGTTGCAGTTCCATTCTCCATTGATGGCCAGTACTGGGCACATTTGTTCTATGAAGAGATGAAGTTAAGTAAGCAGCCCAAAAGTGAACTGGCAGAGAATTGAGAGCTAGAAAAAAAGCCTAATTCAAAGTAGATGGCAACTCAGTATTGCTTTTCCAACTTTTCAATTCCAAATATCTAGCAACATAGGTTTCTGACCTGAAATTTATGGCCATGGAATTTAACTTCAGATTAAATTCAGATAGTGGGGGAAAAAAAATCCTGTACACTAGTTGAAACAATGAAGAGTGACTGCTGCTGTTGCCTGATGGCTGAAGAAATGTTTGTAGCTATTTCCATGCTTTCCTTTTCAGTCTTCAATGAGGGCTGCTGCTCCTGCCTGCCTATAACATCAGCTTGGGTGTGCTGTACATCAGCAGGCTGTCAACATCTTTAACTGCACCTAGAACAGCAGTTCCCCTTCTTCCTGCTGTACCTGGAATAAGGAACAGGCCAGAAGAACCCAACCTTCCACTTAAATAAAGGCAACAGAGGAAAAATTTTCTTTCTAGGATCTACTGGGGACACTGCCAGGACATCAGAATAGACAAGAGAAAAATAGAAACCATATCTTTTCTGACAGGTCTATGAGGAGCTAAAGTTCTACCTTGAACCCTTCTCTGGATTAATTAAGTGTTACTTGGAAGCTCACTCTCTGCTACTTACTGCTGTGACTAAAGTGATATTTTCAGATAAGACTGGTAATTCATAAGGCAACACTGTTTTGGCATACTTTCCAACACAGGTTACACCACAGCGAGAGAACAGCAAAGAATGGGGAAAAAAGTACTTAAGAAGAACATGTAATTCAGCACAGCACAGCAATCCACTTGGATTTCAGAAAAAAGAAGGATGGAAAGATAGAAGGAGGGAAGGATGGATATATCTCACCCTCTTTCCTTCCTCACAGCGAGTCACCATGACAATAATCGTGGCCTTCTGTTCCCAGATCATCCTCCAGAAATCATCTGTGGTTTCATCCTTGGGGCCTAGAAGGAGACAATTTAAGAGACTTTTACAGAGTGCAACCACATGAAAAAACACATGCCTGCTTGACATGCTTAGCCATGCAATCTGAAGAGCTAACCAGAGATCATGCAAGTAACAGCCACACACTTGATTTCATTATGGCTGCTGCCATTAGGCTACAGCCTTTTAAAACTCTCATCTGTACCTTTAGTGCAGAGCTATGAAATCTGAAAACTTTTGGTGTAAAATTATACAACATGAGAAATCTGCCTTTGAAGTACAATTTATTAATTGTCACAAAAGTCCCTAAGCAAAAACTCATCCACAACTTTGTCATATTAAATTTCAAAATGCCAGATTTTCATTTTTCCTTTAAGCTTCCTAATAGGATTTTTACTACTCTAGCAAAAAAGGGTGAATAAAGAAAGCATATTCTTTTAAGATTATAAAATACCTTGTGCAGCAATGTACTTCCTTGGTTCTTTGAAGCCCTGCAAAAGGTACATTGTTATCAACTTTTAGAAAGAAAGCATGAACAATCTAAAAGATTTGCAACTTTAAAAATAAATTGAATACATTACAAAGGTGAAAGCAACCCCAGTGGAAATCCTCCAAGGTGTTGATGCTTTAAATGCACAGACTACAGGATTTCTTCAATAGTGTATAAGACTTTTTTTTAAGTAAAAGTCACTCACATCAATATAACTTGCATTGATATAGTCTGATCCTGGATCTCCTGGCATCTCTGAGAGCTCAACACGGTTGTGGTCATCTGTTTAAATAATTTAAACCAAAATAATTATATTATCTCAAGGCAGTGAGAAATCAAACATTTATAAAACATGTTAAAACTGTTACAAATACTCACATGGAAGAATATCAATGTAACGGTTTTTGTTCTGATTATGGCTCTTTTTGGCCTCCTTTATAGAAAATTTGCTGAAAACTCTAGGAATACTCTGTGAAATAAAAAAAAAAATATTTTATTAGTTAAGCCTAGATTTAGAATAGCTTTTACTTAGAGTCAAATGAATATTGAAAAAACTCAGCATTTCTGAATCTGGAAGGTAACATTATAATTCATAAGATATTACTTCATATATTTCTTATATCTAAAGTTTAAAAAATTCTTCTCCTTGATTTAGTTAGTATATATCTCAACAATTACGTATTATTTATATCCTCATAGCTATGAAGTAAGACAAAGTTTAAAAATATGTATTAAAAGGTACTTTAGGATGAGAGGTATTTAGACTGAATACTTTCTACTTTTGCTGAAGAACATCAGGAAAACAAAGTATTTTCATCTTGCAATGGGGAAGAGACTGGTAACAAAATTAACTGAGAACTATTTGACCTTAGATGAGCATTCACTCAATTTTCTACATTATTTATTTATTTATTTCAAACTAGTACATATAATCAAACATCCTCCTGGATGGAATTCTTCCAACCACCTGGATAAAAACCTGTGGTATATTTTGAGTGAAGGGCAAACCTGAAACTCTTCCAAGAAGAGCCTTCCTTCATCTGCAATCTTCCTCTTGTATGTGTCCAGCAATAGCTCTGAGGGTATTGGGTCTATGTTGAGAAGTTGCTTGTCATCATCTTTAACTGTGTAAATAAATCAAATGTTTATTGTTACTGATGCTGAAAATGTACATTACACTTCAATAAATGGGATTCTAAAACTGCCAGAGAAATTAGCAAAAGAACTAAACTCTGTCTTTTGACTTGGTGTATTTATTTTTATAAAACTGGTGTTGCCCAAACAGGCTGTGGGAATAAGAGAACTTTTCCAGCTGTGCTGCCTGACTGGAGACACTGCTGGAGGAGGCCACGTGCAGGGACATCACATAAATAGCTTTGCACAACGTGGTGACTGTCACATTCAGGGCACAGCAACTGCCTCAACACTCACAGCAGTTACACAGCCTTGCCTTCTGCTTCAGCTCTGCTCAGTTGTTGTCAGTGATTAAAATATAATATCTATCACCTAACTTTCCAGATTTTCTCCAATTTATGCTCTGAGTTGCAATAATCTGCAATATCATCTTGAATGATAAAATAACAATTGAACAAGTTTTAACATCTCTTGCTAGACATGTATCTTTTGTAATTTACATCGAAAAGTTTTATTTTTTTAATAACTGTGTATCTAAACAAATGGATTTGAATTTCAACACAGTCCTACTTGCCATTTAATGTAGTTAGTTTCTGTGAATTTTAGTGTTCTAAATTATTTGAATGGGATAACTATAACTGGGTTTTTAATTGAGTAATAAATCTAATTTTTCAAACACTGATGAACTTTCAGTTCACTCAAGTATAAATACTTCTGTGTATTTACTGAAGTATTTTATCTCTCCAAATAAGGTGCTATCATGTTGATATTTGTAATATGTGTATGCAACCTAGAATGCAAAAAACCCAAAGGCGGTAGCAAGACCTGAGACTAATTTTATTTCCCTGTGCTAGATGGAAATAAATATAAATTGCTAAATATATAAAGATACTCACCTGCAACAAGGCTCACACCTTCAGAAGAACTGCTGCAAGAAACAGAAGCACCTGTAAATGCTTTGACTAGTAAGATATATATGATAATAAGTTAAATGCAATCAGTTTTGTATGAGAACACCAGGGCTGTTTTTAGCCAGCAGCCTGCACTACAAGCTGTCTGTGAAACAAGAGTGCTACACCTGGGATTATGCAGAGGTGGTTGGGATCCTTATCCTCCTGCCCTTCTGGCCCAAGATAGAGAAACAAGGTGGCCACATCAAAAAGCTTTAGTGCCTGCTTTATTTTGCCCATCTCACCTTTAACAAACATGTATTTAATGTCTTCACTGGAGAGACTGCCCACACCGTCTTCTCTTGCTAGTGACAGAAAACTAACGCATACATAAAATATAAGTTTTTATGCTAAGTAGCCCAGGACAAGTCAGGCTTTCTGGAGCTGTACAGGCAAAAATCAATTTGGCTTTCCTAAACACAAAACATTCTGTCTGAGCAAGAGCAGCTCCCTGTCCCCCTAAGGGGAAGAGCAGGGAAAGGAAAGGGCCTGGAGGAGTCACCAAGTCCTGCTGCTGCCAGAGGGCTGAGAGGTTTCAGAGGAAATTTCCCCAGTTGCAGCCAGTGCCCCCTCAGGAGAGCAGCAGGGCTTTGCAGGGCGATGCCATCCTTCCATTGCCATCCTCTGTCCCACAGAACTGCTGAGCCATCCAGAGATTATTGCAATAGCAACACCTCCCTGAGATATTGTTTAGGGTGAACAAGCATTTTAAAGGGTTCTTAGAAAGTGTGGATTATTTTCATTACTTTTGATTTAAATAATGAAGGAAATGTTTGCCAGATATTTCTGATTTTTTTTTTCACGAAACTAGGGACAAGTCATTTTGTTCTTGCCTTGAACAAGGATAGAACAGAGAGATTTTAAATTTATTTCACTATACTTGTTTTGCTAAACAAACACCAAAAAATTTGCTTCTTTTAAAAGGATTTAAAGGTAAAATAATATCCTTTCTAAGTATTAATGAAACATCCAATTTGCAGCATTTTTCCACTACCCACTGTGAAATTTTGTGGAAAACCAAAAGCCACCCCCACCCCCCTTCCAATTATGTAAGAGAGGGGGAGAAACATGAAGCTTACCTCAGCTTTTTTTTGTGAAGATCATAGATTTTGTACAGAACCAGTAGTAAAGCAAGTACAGTCACAATGATCAAGAATGCCAAGAATATAATCAAGGCTCTAGAATTATCTACCAACAGAAAAAGAATATATTTATTGCTTCTTTGTTTCTTAAAATTACTTTTATGAAAAGAAACCTGTATACTCCCTAGAAGCAGGGTTCATAAATTTTTGGTCTGGGGTCTTTTGTAAGAGAAAATATAGTAAGTTTGAGTATTCTATGCCAAAGTACAGAAGGGGATTTTATGTTTTCATTAAGAAAACTTTCCCTTAAATTCTCCATGTCCACCTGTCAAAATGCTAAAAGTCACTGGTTCAGCATTGCTGTGCTTGTCTCCTGCTCTGTGTGACATGTACAGTGCAGCTCTCAGTTGCTCCTGATCTACAAATTGGGAACCTCTGCCAAGTCACAGATGTTCAGCTCCTGAAATGCAGGATCTGAACACAGGAAAATAATCCTAAAGTGAATAATGTCAGTTAGAGAAATTAATTTCTAGTTGCATTTGAATGTTTCCTGAAGAAACCACAGCTGTGTAATAATTCTGAGTTATGATTAACGACTTGTCAACATGATCTGCTACATTAATACTGAATGAGAATATTTTTTTAAATGCAGATCAATATTAACTATAAAACAGGAAGTTTGGATTTTTAATTAGTAGCTATTTAACTGAATTCACAATTTACATTGTTTATATTATGCTAAAATCTAAAGTTAAAGGTGCTGTACATATTTACTTACATCTGGTTTTTATATTCTCCACTACAGCTGGCCCATTATGTTTTCCATTAGACACGAAGATCTGTATGCAATGAGTGACAATAATAGAGATGTTCAGATATGACAAGTAAAAATTTCTGCATACAATTCTTAAAAAACAAAGCACAATGGATTTTTGAAATTCATCCATCTGTTGACAACATCATTGACAGCTGTGTCTGCTGTCAATCTCTGCACTTAATGTGCATCTCAGACTTCTACCCAAGTTACAGCAAGATCAGCATTCAAAAATATGGAGATGACAGGAAAAAGAAGTTAGAAAAATAGAAAACACACTTTACAAAGTAAAAATCAGATGCATCTCAAAGTAAAATAAATTTTATCTTTTATTAAGCCTCTCAAATCTGAAAAATAACCATGCAATATATAAAAATCCCATTTGCTGCAAGAGTAAATACAAAAATAATCCACTGAACTTGATGCTTTTAGTACAAATTTATGCATGGATAAGTAATTCATAGAAGTTTAATTAAATAAGGTGTTTTCTTGCATCATTAACTTTTGGGTACTTTAAATGGTGTTAAAGCACTAACTTTGTTTTGCTGTGTTTACGCTTTGTCATATATTTAATATTTATTCAATCTTTTAAATTTCCTTAATAGAAATTCTCATCAGATCTAAAACACAGCTTGCAGTCAAATATTTCACTCTGGTTTTGTTTTTTTTTTCCTCTTGAGTCTTCTATAACTTGACTAGAGTCTTTTCATTACCATCTCAGCCCATAAGGCTTTCTCTGTTTTTTGGGTAAGAATTAGGCAAAATAAGTGCAAAGCAGAAGCCAGAATTTAGAGGTACAGAAGCAAATTCCTTCTGTTAGGAAAACTGCTCACTGAAAGCAGTGGACAAAAACCTTAAATGGCACAGAGGTTCTGTGCTACTGAGACAATGCATGAATCTTTTGCTCCTACAGGACCTCATTTTTATTTTCCAAATATAAAGCTTTCTGAGCAGAATCTGTTGGGACAATACTGGCAAATATTGAAATCAAACTGAGACTACTCAACTTCTCTGATACTCCATTTTTGCAGGTAAAAAAATAGAAGGAGGAAAAGACTGTGGGGAATAAGTGAAACTGCATCCTAAAAGTAGTAAAACTCCATCACTCTTAGTGGTTATTTTCTTGCCTAAACTTTACTGAGAGGAGCTATCAGAATATAAGAAATATCCCTACTGGCCATATTAAGGGAATCACACAAGACCATTGGTTTTGCAGGCAACCCCAAATGGGTGAAATGCCTGGCAGGAAATTGCAGGAAGCCTTCAGGAAAGTGAAGAGTGTAAACAGAGGATGATCTGTTTTGTATGGACACAAGGACTGGCTTGAAAGAGGCTGATGTAAGGACATGCAAAGGATCTGAACAGCTTTACACTAATTAGTCCCTGAAGAACCAAAAATCTTCATTCATTAAATGGAATATGTTTTAAAAACTAAAATATCAGTCATACTCCAGAAACTATTTTAATCTTATAGGAACCTCAAACTTCTCTCTGAGCCGAGTACAGTCTATTCTGCTTGCATTTTTCTTGCTGTTAGAACCTATGTGGAATAACACACCAGGGATTGCTTGATAGGCTTGGCATATATGCATTTTAGTTCCAAAAATAATAATTACTTTTTTAGACCTGAGGCCTACAGATTATAACTTGATGCCTCTGCCGCCATATTTGCCTTCTTTCCTAAAATCAAGCATATGCTTAAAAAATGAAAATGCATCAATGTTTTTTATATTTTAATGCAATAAGCTAACTTACCTTAAATGTATAGTTTGTCAAGTACAAGAGATTTTCTTTATGAAATTCACATTTGTCTTTCTCTTCAGGGTTTTTATCATTCTCCCACATCAAATAAAATCTTGCAAAGGGTCCATACACTTTCTGTTTTCTGCAGGTTATCTGGACAGCATTATCAGCTGTCAATGCTATTTTAACATTCTCCACTTTTTCTGGTACTGTAGACAAGAAAAAGGGTTACTTGCTCTATTCTTATAATTTCAAACCAAACATTTCAAGCTGTATGTGCTTGTCTGTTTCCTGTCTTCTCTCAATAACTTAATATATGTTCTTCTTTAAAAATTTCAGTCCCAATTTAACAAGATAAGTAAAATCAATTTTGACTTAATCATGGGCTTATTTGAGCTGGAAAAGGTGTGAAGTGGAACTGAAAAGACTCTACTGACATTCAGACTGCAAAAATACTACGATGGCAAATCTCTCTTACATCTGACATCACTTTCTCATATGAGGAACATGGGGCAACAGACAAGATAGGAGGAAAAAAAGAGTTCTCCATGTGAATATTAATTTCAAAACTACTGTAAATTAAATTTTCTCCCAGGAGGCACTAGTATATTGTAATATTTGGAATAGTGTCCTTACATTTAAATCTGGCCTAAAGCCACAAAAACTTTAATGACACAGAATTTCTTAAGTCTAATCTGTGGTTTCAAACTCTAGTTTGTATGTTGCAGCAAATGCAGGAGGTTTCAGGCTGAGTGGCACAGCCAAGGGACCTTTAACTGAGAGCTGATAAAACCTTTCAGAAAGTAAATGAGGGAACCTGTGTAAGGCAGTAGCCATATCTCAGCAGACACATTTCAGTAGAAAGTACAAAATCATGTCAACTTGCAAAACAGCACATTGAAAAAGAAAAATGGCAGCTGCTTTTTTCTTCATGTGAAGAGCTAAGACCTGTAAGGCTTTATAAGCAGATCAAATATCCCAGGGGAGGAGTGGCAGGATATTTGACTTGGCTGAGTGTGAGGTTCCATCATAGCTGATCATATTTATCCAAAGGACAGATCTGTTAGATTCCTATTCCATGTGCTGCTGAAAGAGCCATGACAAGGAGAAAGTGAATATTTCTGGAGGCAATGTGTTTGTTAAAGATTAAAATGTAGGGGTTTTCCTACTTCCAAGGATTGTGTTCTACTGATACACTCTTCAGTTCAAGAATTAATACCATTAATTCATGATGCAACTCGTTATTTTCTAAAAAAATGAGGGAAATTAGGTTGTTTGCACATCCATAAACTTATATTGTAGACTTTAATTTTCACCTGAATTATTAAAATGAGTGGAACTCAGAAAAGGGGGGAATCAAAGGATAATATGCTCAAACTGGATTTTTGTAGAGGATATAACTATGATTATGCTCATATTAGGGTTGCCTAAAAATTAAAGCCATATTTAAATTTATACTACAGTTAAGTCTCAGATCAACCTGTTTATATTTATCAGTAAATTAATTTATTCACTTTTTCTGGGGAAGGGGGACGGTTGACTTCAGGTGACAATTCTGATCCCTGTATACTTCAAACTATACTTTTGAAAGGATAGCCCCAAAAAGATGCACAGACCTTTCTGTCAGCAAAACAGTTGGCACACATTTTTTCATTTTTAACCTAATGTTGGAAGCTATGTACAGGTACATCCAAACTAATTGACATCCATTATAGATGGACAGTGTTTGTGTAGCCTGGGTCTGCTACAAGCAAACAAGGTAACTACACAACAGAAGGTAAAAGCTGCACATCTTTGTAGCTTTCATCCCACAAATTAAAAAAACAAACTTTTTCATTCTCTTTTTGTTTAATTCAATTTTTTTATTTATATTGGGACATAATGTTTCCTAAAAACTTCACAACAATTTCAAGTAAATGAAATCTTCTTTTTAAAATTATATATATATAAGAAAAATACAATATAATATTAACTAAATATAATACAAAGTGCATAACTAAAAATAGATCAACATTAAATAATTTTAAAAGGGGTGCTAATGATATGAATGTCAGTACAATTATTTTAATGTTAGTTATTCAGTTTCTTGGCTAATAGTAATATCATGTATAAAATATAATGAACTACACTAGGAAAGTAAAAATTCTATGTGTTAGTATCAGGCTATGTCATAACAGTTAGCAAACAGATTTACCTCCTTCTTCTGTTATAAATGCATATTTTGCATTTCTACTTGCCAGTGTGTAATTGCGTTTGTTGATTGTATATGAAGACACATATACAGAACCTGTGGTATAGGATTCAAGGTCATTGCAAGTATAGACAGTTTTGGTGATATTTTCCGAACAAACACCTGAAAAATGAAATTAATAAAATCTATGTTAGGAGCACAGCAACTCTTACACTTTATCAGAGCTACCTGAAACACTGCCGTGTGTTTTTCTATTTTAATTGCCTCAATCTGATTGTTCTGCTTTGCTTACTAATGCTAAGTGAAGATGGGCAAGAGGAGTTAACACGTAAATACATGGAGAGTATTTACATTCAGCCTGGGAAGGGGGAAGTAGGAAGGTGTCACTGCACACTGAGCTAGTCTGTCCTGTTGAGATGCCAGAGATGTTGTAGTCCTGCCTTCAGGAGTGCAAACACCAGAAGAAAATAATTGCATGAGAAGCAACATGAGCAAAGCTCCTGGCCACCCTGCAGCTGGGCTTTGGTGGGGAGGAAGCTGGGAAGCCATTGGCCTTTCTGTGCTTCCTTCTGCCTGCTTGCCATGCGACCTCCTGCACCCACACATCTCCTCCATTTTCTACACTGGCCAAGCCAAACCAGCCACAGAAACTGGCTCATGGGGCTGCCACCCTTTTGGGTTGTGGTCAAATGTGGGACATGGGGAATGGGAAAGACTAGTATCAGAGGAGCACAGGAGCATGACAGCCCAGGTTTATATAACCTGTGGTATGTGAACAGAAAGGCTGAACTAAGCCTAAAGGATGAATCAAGCCAGGACTAGCTTAAACGTGATACATGTTTATTAGTATCAGGCTCTTCATATTAAAAACATCATTTTCCAGTCCTTGTTTTGAAGAAAAGCTTGCATCTGGAGAACATGATCCCACTACAATGGATACAAATTTATTCATTGAAATGTAAGGTGGCCTATATCAGCATATCTAAAAGGAGTGGCCATTTAGCAGAAGACAATCTCTTGGTTATACCTATCTAAACATGTTTATGCCTAACTGCCATATGTTTATGCCAACTGAAGCATGAGAGGGTCATGTCCTGACATGGTGGCCTGAATAATCACAACTGAAAGTTCAATGGGAACAGCCCTAAAGGAAGGAAACTTTAACTTTTTGTCTTTAAAAAAAATGCAATGTTAAGAGATTCCAATAGGACTTGGAAGTGCATTATGCTTGGTGCTCTGTAATTATGTACATTCAATGAATTATTTAACAGTGAATGTACTTACTTTTGTCTCCCACAGTGAAATTCACAAAGTAGCCATCTATGGGACCCTTTGAAGTGTCATTAGGTTTTCTCCATTCAACTGTTACACTTTTGTTATTTTTATGTGTTTCCCTAATGTCCCATGGTGCTTCTGGAACTGTTGTAAAAGAACAATAACAATAGTTAGCAATAAATGAAAATAAAAGTATTCCTCTTTTTATCTACTTTTATTAATTAGATTAAATTTTGTCTGCACTACAGCAAGATACTAAAGCAACATGTAATATTTTTTGGACTCTATTTCAAGAAAACATACATAAGCATAAACTGAGTAAAAGCATCGTATTACAGTAATTTTATATATTTCATTAATTCAGGACAAGGTGAATACAGCAACATCACATTTTACTATAATTTCCAGTATCTTCAAATCAAGAATTTAAGACTTGTTTCAGACTAGATCTGCACTTTTATGTGTGTGGGTCTGTACTTTTTTCATGAGTGCATTTTCATTCGAAATTCCATACAGTTGACCACGTTCTCAATCTCCAAAACAACAAAACATAATCACAGTCTCTGACAGAAGTAAAGAAAGGCTCAGACTAGAAGACTGAGAGAGTGACTGCAATCAAAGAACAACCTAGGGCAGGAGACCAGGAAGGAGCTGTGCAGCAGAGAATGCTGCTCAAAGTGTACCTTTAACCCCAGGAAACCCAGATAATGGGTTTCATAGTAGAGTTCCCAGAAACATGTGAAATGTAAAGCAAAAGTAAGCACTGGACTTACCACCATAGTCTGTTCTTACATCAAAGCTTTGGCTGGTAACATTCCTTCCATTAAAATACATGTATGCAGTGCAGTTGTAATGACGGTGTGGTAATAAACCTCCCAGCACTCCACAAGTTAAATTTTCAGAGTCTAAAATTGATGCAGGATGTGAATATGTAGACACAAGAAGAACTTTATCAATATTTTTCACAGTTCCAAAAGTATGTGGCCCCATTTTAACCGAGATTTTCTTTACCATATTTATTCAATATCATTTGTAATAAACCATCATAATATTCCAAACAGAAAAATGTACAACCTGATCCAATGACTACATTTTTGGTTCTTACATACTAATTTAGTTTGCATAGATCTTTACTTTTCATAACTAAAGGTCATGATTTGACTTTCTAAGGAAACAGCTTTCCTACAAAAATCAGAACACATCAGGGGGAGTCTGGTAGAATCCTGGAATGGCTCCCTGAAGCAGGAAATCTCCAGCCCCACACATTTATCACCCATTCTTCTGGGGCACATGAAGAATGTGCCATCCACATCTGCCCTGTCACAGCAGGTGCCTTTGAGCCAGCATGTCCTCAGGCTGACTGGCTCTGAGAGCAGAGAGCCTGGCCTCACACTGTCCAAGAGCCTGTGCAGCCAGCAGCCAAGGCAGCCTGCCAGGGGTCAGCTCACAGCACACCCACAGACTGCAGCACTTCCAAACTGCTCAGCTGCCCTTCAAGAAACCAAACAGGACCTCGAAATCTCCAGAATTTGTGCAACTTGTGGAGCTGTTAAACTCTGCAAAAGATTTTTCTGGGTTTGAATTTTCCCAGATCCACACTCTGTGTGGGGATGGCAGTCCTCCAACAGGCAATCCCAGGAATTCTGAGCTACCCTTCCCTCAGACTGGAACAATTAATTTAAATCTGCCAGTCTCTCACCAAAAGACAATATCAACAATGCTTTTAAAATTAAATAAATAACCCACTTGGAGAAAAATCTAGAAATGTTCCATTGCAGGCAGCAGTCACATAAGCACAGGTAAGTGAGCGATTCCAGCAGAACTCAGCAGATGTGTTGGTTATGTCCTTGACTTGAAAAGGTTTATTGACATCTGGAAAGGAAGAATATTATACATCATTGTGACATTTACTATATTGAGTTTTCAAATAATAATTCATTTATGTTTTTTTACTTGTTCTGCAATATGAAGACACAATCAGCATAGAATAATATACAAAGAATTTAATAAGAAATGGAAAGTAAAAATTTAAAAGGCCTTCATAAGATAAAGACACACAGGTATTCAAATAATAAATTCAAGTTTTAGTCCAGACATTCAGCATAAACAACAACTTTGAAGTGGTGGCTGGTCTTGCTATTGTTTACCACACTGCATATGGCCAACAGAGTTAAAGTTCCTTTTTTTCTTCAGAATGAAAAAACTATGGGGTTTTTTACATTATTCTTTAAGAAAATACTGAGAAATTTTAATGTGCCACTTCAAAACAGCTTGCAAACCTTGGACAAAATATGAAAACTTTCTGACTCTCTGAAAAGCAGCAAGAAGAGACAAGAGGAGAAGCTGAATTACTGCATATAAAAAATTTTAAAATAAATAAATGACTAAAACCCTTGCATGCCTACCTTTTGGAACTTGAAAAGAAGTCTTTTCTGAACACTTGCCAATTTTGACTTCAACAGTGTACATCTGGCATTTTGGAAGCTCTACTGAACTGTTGACGGAACTCACAGTTATGTTTTTGTCACCCCCCAAAATAATATATTCTCTGTTGTCTTTTGCTGGAAAATTCAGTGAAACTACAGCCATATCAAAGTTGGTTGTACTGTCTTTTATGTCTCCAACAATACCTAAAAGAAAATGTAAATGAAGGTGAAAAGAAAATTGTTAAATAACTTTAATCTTACTTCTTCCAGAACGGGAAGACATTTTGTATGCTAAAGGTGCTAACTGATCTTTACTGCTTTATCAGCTTTACCAATTTTCTGTATTTGAGTTTATTATTTGGTCACATTTTAAGACTGAAGGAGAATAAGGCATTTGGTTCTTACCACAATCTGCATCAGGTATCACCGTGGTTTCTTCTATAAGAAAAGAAAACAATATGAAGGTCTGTTTTAAGAGGTTGGGTATTTTTTTCCACAGAGCATTGGAGAAGGGTGACCAATACTGCCCCAAACTCTTTGTTCAATATATTCAATATAAGTAAAGGTATATAGCACTTCTCTCACATTTGATATAGGGGAGAAAACATCTGCTACACATAAACCCATTCTTTAACTAGTTATTTTGGGGATCATGTGTCTTTCACAATTTTCCAATGACATCAATGAACTAGAAATCAAATTAGTTATTGGTAACATTTCTGAGTACAAAATTGCACAAGAATATTCCACAATCACACATTCTCATAGCAGTATGATAAACTACAGCAGTTTTCCAGGATATGTATGCTGTGGAATGGGCACCTGAACAGTATAAAATGTCACTAAAGACACAATAATTACCTGCTTTTTGCACTGCCACTCTTACCTTTGGAAGGAGATTTATACAACAGTACAGATCATTTAACGACTATTTTCAGGATACCCCAAAGAAATTTTTGTTGGTATTTTCTGTACTTCATCCTGAAAACAGTTACTTAATATATCCCAAGGTAAAGGTGCCACTAAATCTAATCTAATTTTTTTTTTTTTCATAGAAGGTAGGCCCTAGATTTGCCTGCCTCCAGGCTGGGAGTCACCTTGGCCCTAAGGAGAGGGCAAATTGAGAGGGACCACTGGAGACTCACCAAGATTGTAAGGGACAGAATACCCACAAGTAAAAGCCAAGCTCACTTTGTCAAAGAGCAGACAGCAGCCTACAGCTACTTGAAGGACAGTTCAAAAAGATGGAAAGTGTCCAGCTCCTGGGTGTACTTTGCACAAGCACATACATGTATTTTACTGATCTGAGCAATTCCCCAGCCCAATGGCAACTAAAATCACTCTAAATGCTTGAACTGCTAGATCCCAAGAAAGCATTACTGCTGTGTTGAACCAAAGGGAAGACACTGGAAGTCAGAGAAGTACCCAGATCTTGGGTGTATTCACACCTTTTTGCTGCTTGGGCAAATTTCTGCGAACAACAAGAGGAGTACTGACACAATAATTGACAGATTTACCCTCCTACTATGTGCCACTGTGCGTAATTCCTTTTTTACCCTTGCTTGAAAAGTAACAAATATGGTATCTTCAATATTACTCAAAAAACAGTTAGTAATGTTCCTAAAAACACCCTTAAGTTTAATGCAGTTGTATGCTTAATTTGTATCTTTAGCTTTGATACATTCTAAATGAACTGCCTCTTTCAAACCCATTTTCTGCGCCTGATGTATCAAAACTGTGGCAATTGCGTGCAAGTTTGTCACCTATTGTGTGAGTGGTGTTGAGAATGGGGCTGATCCCAGTGCTTGTTGGCAAGGTGACTGATGAGGTGGTGCTGTGCAAGGATGTTGAATTGTAATCATCTGTAAGAAAATAAACAACATATCAGGATTAAAAAGTTAAATTCATTTTTTCATATGGGTTTGTTGTCAGAAATGTCTTACACTACAGCACTTCTCTATTTTTTTTTTTCTTAGGGGATTTTTGTAATTTTGAGAAGACTGCTGAAAGAAAATCATGTTAATATAGTAAATAAACAAAAAAAAATTAGCATCTAAATAAAAAGCAGATTTTTAGGAGTATACCACCTACAAAAGAATTTTACAATGTACAATGACAATTTTTTGTCATTATTTAGTCATAATTCCAGATGAAGTCAACATAAAAATAATGTTACAATTTGTGAACTGGGAAAACCTGAACATTTTGCTATATTCTTACAGTAAAAAACAATTATGAATAGTGCTTGTGCTGTTTCACAAACAACAACTCTAGGCAGTGCTCGTTTGCCAGATCATTGAGTATCTTGCTCACTATATTTCTGACTATATCTCATTATTTATAAACATTCCTTGTTTATAAACCACTGGCAGATTTCTATATTCTCTTTCAGGCTCATTCCCATTGCTCTAGCTTTGGGGACAGCCTTGTTGGCAGCAACTGACATTTTGATTCTATTGTGGTGACTGCAAGACTCGCCCCTCAGACCCAGATCCTGCACATAATCCTGGCATTGTCACTGTGCCAAAGTGCAACACCTTTTCAATTTGCTGAACCATGAGCTGAAAAGGCTACCTTGGTGCTGAACGACTTAGTTGTTGTTGGAATCCTGGCCACTGAGAATTTTAGACTTTCTGTGCTGACAGGCAGTGACCCCCAAGAGAACACTGCATTTGACCTGAGATCATATAGAAGGCTTCCAAAATTAGATAGAACTGGGATTATGGGTGTGTAGTTTGAATAGAAGTGGAAAACTTAAAGTTTAAAGCAATATATAAAAATCAAGATGGAGGTTTTAGGGCAGAGGTTTGTCCTTCTCCTTCATGGGTCTAGGTGCTATTACGTTATTGGATACAAAAGTCCACATCGTGGACAACAGGTGGTTGGTTATTGGGTTAAAAGTAAAAACAATTTAGGTATCATTTCTTAATTGGACAGTTTATCCTTAAAAGGCCTTTTAAAGAGAGAGATAGAGTTCCATTTTAAACTTGTTAGCTTGAAATGCTGTACAACTCATGGTTTGTATGTAGATAAGAACTAATAAACATCTGAGTCCAAACAAGAAATACCGTTTTGCGCATATAATCCCAACCCTGGCAAAAAGAAGATAAGCCTAAATTTTCCCCTGGAGTTTTGAGAGCAGAGCGTGGGTTGTAGCGGGGGCCGGCAAACCTGGGGCAGCGCTGCGGGCGGCAGGAGGAGCGGGTGCGGTGGGGGCAGCGGAGCTGCCGGTGATTGCTGCGCTGCTGGGCGCCGTGCCGGGGCCGGGCTCGGGGAGCCCCCGTGCCGAGTGCGTGCTGTTTGCGGGGCTGGCACCTGCGGTGAGAGGCACAGCGGGGTCCGTGAGGCTCCAGGCAGCTGTGCCCGCCCGAGGAGGGGCAGAGCTGCACACAGCACCAGCGGGCAGTGCGGCAGCACTCTCACACTGGGGCTCTGGGAGCTCTGAACGAAGCAAAGGCACATCGAACATTTAAAGTGCAGGGGATTCAACAGGTATCAGATGAACAAGCAGTGAGTATATACTTTCTTGGTTATGATTGTGCCTTTCATGCTAAATGCTGTGTTTTAAAATATACCTAAATATATTACTCAAACCCAGACTTGTCTGATATTCCTGCCTTTTAAAACAGCATATTTCATTTTGTTGGATGAATGAAAAGGCATTATACACTCTGTGTAGTAACTGTGAGTGAGAAAAAGAAAGAAGAAATTATCAGGGGAGAAAAAACAAAACAGTGCAGTTCTGCCATGCAAATTATTTCTTACCAGGTCCAGGCGTTGATGTCTCCTGCCCTGAAAAAGAGAGAGAAAAAGTGTAGCTTAAACTTTCAAGGAATTTGCCTAAAATATTAAAAGACACATTTTTTCCTCCCAAATATCAGCTAAACTTTCCCCAGGAAGTTACACATTTCTAAGTTGAATTTAGTGGATGTAGCAACAGCAGACCCCCAAAATATCAAGTAATTCAGTCATAGAATCACAGAATCACAGAATAGTCTGGGTTAGAGAGGATCTTAAAGATCATCTGGTTCAAGCACCCCTGCCATGGACAGGGATGTTATCCAGTAGATCAGGCTGCTCAGGGCCACACCTGACAAACTTCCATCTACCTGTTTGACTCTTCCTTCCTCCTTCTTTTGCTCTTTTTCTACCAGAACTTTCCCACTAAGTTTGTTTATAAATAAACTTCAACCTTCAAAGCAAAAAGCCAGGTTTATATGAGAAACTGCAATACTTGTGAGGGATACATAAGTATCCTGTTCATGTGTCAGCATCAAAACTGTGTCCTTCATCTCTGACACAGAAGACCAACACAAGCAGTTATCCTGGCCATGCCTTGGGTTTCCAGGCATCACTGGGACTCCAGAGATTTCCTCCTTATCGACCTGACAAGCAGCAGCACATGTGTTGGCTGCTCAGTGGCCACCATGGATTCTGCAATGTCACCTGCAGGGAGTGAGAATTTATTGGTGCTTGGAACTGTCATGAAGTGTGTCTAAGCCATAGTATGAATATGAATGTATACAAAAGTTAAATTCTTGTAAATTCTTGCAAATATTTTTCTAATGAGCAACTGAGTTTGTTGTGGACTGTACATTATGCAAGATGTCTTACTACAAATTGCAATTCAGGAAAACCTTATAGAAAAAGCATCAGCAGAAGTTCAGCTAAAAACAGTAATGAAGCATTTATTTCTTTAGAGAAGTGTGGAAGGGTGATGCTTAAAATCTGATCCATGAGATGAGGATATAAGTCTATGAGGTTTGCCTGAAATCATATGAAACTTTCAAAATAACATTGCTCTTAATTGTAAGAATATACCTCTAAAATATAGCAGACTGACAACAGATTGAATAACATGGGTGTAGAAGCCACTATATTAACAGGTCTAGCCTGTTCATTCATTTATATCTATATACCTTCCTTGAAATACAGATCATGCATTATTTTCAATGCTACAGAACCACAGCACATTCTTTCTAACCTAAGAGAGGTTACAGAAGAGGTTACAGATAAGAAACAAAAATATAGGGGATCTTTTGAACTATCAGTGTACCTTCAGCATCTGAAACCTCCTGTCTGCAACATTTCTTTCCAACAATTGCATGACCTATAACTATATGCATAAAACTCTCAAGGAACCCTATAAAAGCTAACATTCATATCCATTCCTATTTGCCATAAACAATAAATTTTCAATGTATTTTCATGGTTTTCAATTCAGTGTTTGAAAGCTGGCACTTAGTCATTCAAAATTCCATAATGTGACTTTTCTTTTTTCAAATGGATTATTAGCTGAAGAATCAATTATTGCTCTTCCTTTCCCAAATCTTACTTTGCTTTAGCACATTAAATATACCTCAAGCCAAGTATTAACTCTCTGTGAGCATCGACACAGATTAACTTTCCCTTAGAAGCCTTTCCAATAACAGAATAAAAGAAGTTGCAGAAATAGTCCTAAAGTAAACTCTGCTCAGATTAGCGAAACATTCAGAAATACTTTTCCAGCTATTTACTGATCTCTGATGCAGACATAATAGAGATAAAAACATATACATCAAGATTGCCTTTTCCAAGTATAGTGAGGTAATAAGAGATAAGGGGGATCATAAGCTTGTCAGTGTTGTGTTTCTGGTTGCCTCATTCACTTCCTTAAGATTCCTGTGAAAATATTTTTCCCCATCCTCCCCTTGTAAACCTAGGAATAATGCTAATAGCTTAAATAGTGTAAGGTTTATTGCTCCCTCCCAATGAGAGATGCTAAACATTACACATAATCATGTTAATTAGTTAGAAGAGACCACAAGAGATCACCTGGTCCCACCGCCTCACTCAGAGCAGTCTTAAAACAGGTTGGTAAATAATAGGCCAAGATTTCCCTTTTTTCCCCCCCTATAACTAAACACTGTCATTTTAACAGAACTTCATGGCAGTTTTGTACTCTTCTAAGCATTTCAAGGGCCTCCTGCTCTCCTGTGTTTCTACTCCCTGATATGATTTATTACAGCAATGGAACAGGACGCTGCTGAAAAAAATTCAATAGGTGGCACCAAAACACTAAAAAATCCTCTCAAAATGAAAAGCAAATGCATTTCCCCTTGAAACCTTTTTGAGAGATACTGAGTAAAATAAAGGAAAATAAAAAAGGATCCCAACACACCAGAATCTTCTACTCTGAGACTGATAGGTATATTGGTACTATTAATTTATTTTCCAAAACATGTCTCAGCACTAACAAATATCTGAGCTAATTTCAGGCTAACCAAGGTAACCTGAAAGGCAAAACTGTCTGCATGTTTCTATTCTAAAACATAACTCTAGAAACTTGAAAGCTGAAATCCAAAAAGATCTTTCAAGTGTAATGAGGATGTTTAATCCCCCAAACACACGCTGTGCAGTACAGAAGCCTGATGATTGCCAAACCCAGCAAGTTGCTCTGAGTTTAAATGGGAACTATCCCAAAACTTTTCTCAAAGCTTAAACTGCATTCAACCATAAGACATTCTTAAGATTATATCTGTAGCAGGCTGGCTGGGTCACATTTGGAGGTACAGGAGCTGCTACATCACCTCTGAATTACTGACTGCACTCACGGCTCTGAACTGTGGTTCACCTGTATAAGAAATCCAGCTGTATAAGGAGACAGCTTTTTGCAGTCTTAGGAAAATGTTTTCACATGGCAGGACCAAGTAACTCAACAGAAGGCAACTGGGACCTAGAATATGTTAAAAGATAATAATGTGTTTCAAGGAAGTCCAGGGTATGATCTTCTCAAGCAGCAGGAAGTGCCAGCACACATTTCCTGTGTGCATGTGCTATTAATAACACAAACTCCAGCTGATAAGATGGAGATGCTGTTGAATCAGCACTAAGAGCCTAAAAATGCTATCATGTTTATAGAGGCAGAAATCCATTAGCTGATGACAGGGGACATGCCTGCGACAGGGGACATTCCATTCTGCTGCCTAATTTGCACAGTTTTTGTATTTCCTGCTGGACTGGCCAGAAGGCTGAGCTTGCATGGCAGCAGCTCAGGCTGTCTGCCCTGAGCACAGGATTGCTGGAGGACAGCATTCCTCCATACACACAGCACAATGTGGGAAGGAGGATGCCTCTTCTGCTAATAGTGCATTTGGTGTTTTATCTAGCCTGGTACTGCACCAGCTGGCTCTTCACATCCAGCTGTACTCCTCGTGTGTTTGCCAGAGCTGGGAGGGGGCAGAGGAAGTAATCCTTCCTCTCAGCCCCGTGTCTGTAAAACAGTTGGCAGCCAGGTTTTGCTGCCAGGAAAAGTGCTTAGTGATTCTGCAGAGCTGCTGCCCTTTTCCCAGGATCTCTCCAGCCTTTAGTATATTGGACAGATCCCAGCAACCCTCACCAGGCAGCATTTTACACCAAGCAACTAATGTAGGTCCAGATTCTGCCTTCCCTCTTTTCACAGCTGAACGGCACTGCTGAAGCAGGGTCAGGGCTCTTCACATCTGCACAGAAAGCAACAGGATGTGGTCTACTTGTTCAGATGGAGTAAAGCTCTTTGAGGGGGTCTCCTAGCAAACAGCACAGACATTGCAGCTCCCCTGCAAGCCAACACTAAACTGCAAAAAAAGAACAGCTCCTGGTGGGAGGTGAAGGGTGAGTGAGGCAAGGAGCCTTACAAAGTGCTGCTAGCCGCCGTTTGATTTATTTTTAAACTTCAAGTGGGATAGGATGTAATTCACACCTACTTTAAGGCTCCCTTGTGCTGCCAGAACCAGCTAAAGAGACCTCAAAGTAAATGAGCATCAGGGCCAGAGATGTTACTGTTATTTTTGCTGAAAAAAACAAAACGAAGGGATCCATTGCTAAGCTATAAACAAATCTGGGCGGACCCAAGAATAAACTAGCAAACACCTAAACATCTGAGTAATTCTATACCACAGAGGACCCCTCAAATTTTATAGGTGGGATCACATGTGCTGAAGTGCTTTCATAATCAGAAACTGTAGAATTATATTTTATTCTTTATCATTAATTCTGGGGAAGAAAGAATGTTCCCAGTTTCTGGACAAACTGCTGCTTTTTAAAAATTGAAAAAAGAATGGCATGAAGAGTTCATATTAAAAATATGTTAATTTTTTCATGCTCTGACTGAAAAAATAAACTACTAATTTGAGTTTACAGTATAGAAATTTTTCAGGTGACAGAGACATTTCTGAGGGTTCTAAAATAAAAACCTACTCATGTTCATTGAAGATGAAGCCATTAAATGACTTCAAAGTTATTCATTGTCTAATTAATAAAAGTCTTCATAACCCTATAGAAATAAATAAATAGACATGATAATTTCTTTTCTACAAGCAATATTTGCAATATTTATTTCCACCAGAAATTAAGGAATAAAATGTTGAACCTGTAAATTTTAATTTAACAGAATTTCTAAAATGTTCTGATTAAGAAACGCCAATTGTTTGCTTTTTGATATCTGGGTTTAATGTTCATTCTGATTGTTCAGAATGATAATTAAAATAATTTTCATCTGTTTTCTAATTTTTTTTTTAACAAGTTCATTAATAACTGCAGCAACACCATGCTGCCCGAGAGGCTGATCCTGGCACTCTTTCCTGCACCTTTAACCTTTGGTTAAAGCATTATCTGAGAGTCAAAGGCTTTTTTTGTTCCCAAGCACCAGTGAGTGCTGAGAGCTGACTTGCAGTGGGGAAGGCGTGGTGTTCCTGCAGAGCTCAGCTCAGCAGTGACTGCTGGTTTAACTATGGCTAATGCAATAGGATGGGGGGTTATAATGGAAATTCACTTCTGAAATTAATGCTTGTCCTGGATCCCTCTTCTTGCTGTCCACCTCCCAAGACTGGAATTTTCTCTATCCTCCTCAAGTTCAGAGTCAACTATAAGCATTAATCAGCATTTACAGCTGAGAGAGCAAAGAATTCAAATTAGCCAGCAATCAAGTACAAGGAGGAGCAACCAGAAGAAAGGGATCGAATTAAGAATTTATAAGTGACAGATACATGGAGGAACACAATGTTACAATATATGTGGAATATTTCTTATAATTTAAAAAAAATTTTAAAGTATTTTTCTCATTCTGATTATGCAAAATAAACATTGGAGTCCAAGTTTTCCAGAAAAAAAAAATTAAAAAAAACCACAAAAACAAAGCAAAAGAGAAATTTCCCTGAAGAAATATTAATTTAATGGAAGTAATACTTGTTACCAATGATATACAGAATTTCTCAAAACCATAAAACTGAAGTAGAACAAAAACCAAAACCAGCAAATCAAATTCTTTTTGCCAACACAGTTCCTGCAAATCTAGAATAAATACCCAGAAATATTGCATGTTTACCAGCCAGAAGGAGGGGTTTTCTATCAATTGCACCATACTTTAAATGACATTTCAGCCTTCACAGGACGGTGTTGCAGTAACCCACTCGTACAGCTACAGCTAACGATGCCTTTGCTGCTCTGTGGTTTCTCTCATGCTGTTTACTTCTGCATTTCTTCTACAGAACCTGCTCAAAAGGAAGAGGGTGCAGCATACTGTGGTTTCGAGCTTAAGTGCTTCCAAATGCAAACGGAGTTACCATAGCACCCACATGCCCAAGCAATCAGACTTATCTTACTGCTAAACCACTTCTCTAGTGCAGTCATGAAACGTCTCTATTAAATTCCTTTTCATAAGATTTGCATATGTAATTATTTTCAGTTGTACAGGTTCATTAATATGATACAGTGAGGGGTGGCAATCTTTGGGATGAAGTCCAGGCTGCTTTGCAGGGAGTCCTTGTCATCATGTGGATTGGCTCCAAGAGAGGGGAGTATCAAACCCTAATGTAGCACTTCCTTCAGCTGTGAAATGCTGGGTACTCTGCACAGTCACTAAGAAACACCTATACATGAAGAATGAAAGATTGGATGTGATATTTGTTTGGCAATTTTGTTGCTACATGCAAAAAAAACCCTTTAAAAACTGTGTTCATATCTGCTTTGCCCTTTATATATTTTCAGTATTTGTACACAGAAAGTCTTGAGCCAGATTCATGTTGCTGTCTTCTCTGCTTCCCAGGGCAAGTCCATCTAACTTCAGCCATGACTTTTCCAGCCCTGCTGTACCTTCCTTAATCTGCATTTCCCACATCTACCTTGAACAGAAACACTTGCTCCATATTACTCTGCTCAATGGCATTGACAGGATAGCTCTGGATTTGCTGATTTACATTTCTTTATGGCAAGCAGAAGGAGGAAAGAACTTACACCTATTATATCATCCTCTCAATTCTTACTTCCAAGGTTTTTGCAATTGGTGACTCTATTGGTCACAGGAAGCTGCAGAGGAACAGCAGAAGGAAGCTCAGTTGTCAATTTTGATCAAAAAAAGAGGCTACAGCTGAGAACAGACTCTGATTTCAGGCCCTTCATTGGACCACGGCTTATTTAAATACCTGATTCACTTCTCTGCTTCTCAGACACAGATATCTTTGAGTTTCTTCAAGATTAAAGCATCATCTGATTTTGTATATCTTCCTGATTGCATGTAACTTTTTATGTAGTTTTGCCAGCGATAGAAAATGGGTCCTTTGCTCTAAAAAACAAAATCAACTTGGAAATACTTCTTTAAACTGTCTTTAATTCACTCAAACTCAAACCATAAACAGTTTAATACCATATGAAAAGTAGGGGAGGCTGCAAATAAATGATGTTTAAAGTCTAGTCCAATCCAAGCCTTTCTGTGAGTCTATGATTCTAAGATCAGCATTTTAGCCACTGATACAAAAAGCCTGTTGAAATCAGAAATACCTTCTGTTTCCCAGAATTCTATTAGCATGAAATCCTTGGATCAACAGCTCTGTAGTTACTGGGAGCATTATGTCAGTGGGGACTCTAACCAGTGATTTTCAAAAAAATTCAACCAGTGATTTTTAAAAAGAACATTTCTTTCAATAACTGATATCTGCCTATGAGATATTCTTTTCCATAATAGCATTTTTCTCTGATGCACTGCTATGTTAAACACCCTGCCAAACCACTTGCTGGATTGCTATGCACTGCAGATTTTTTACTGATAAAAGATACATAAATTCACCACAGGAGTGCTATGGCTTTGCCTTGTCCAAAGGCTAAGAGCAGGGCAAGCAGGGCTGTGTGGTGGCACACAGACTCGAGCCTACAGGACCAGAGGTCACAGCAGAGTGTGACAAATGACAGAGCAGCAGACCCCAGAGAGCAACACCGAGTAACTGCTGCAAAGATGCAGCAGCACTGCCAGCACCTGAGTGTCATGCCCCTTAGCAGTAGCAGCTGGGGACAGAAAGACTCCAGAGCCCCCAAAGCTGCAGTCACATGCACCTCTGGCCTAGGGACACAGGTGAGTGCACAGCTGTAGCTGCACGGTTCTCTGAGTTTTTGCTTTCACCAAGGTAATTTTGCAGCACTGCTGCAAAAACCATACTTTTCAGACAGTCCTGTGAAAAAAACATTTCTGATACTTCTAGAAGATGGCAGCTGACTGAAAGGAGTGCTGCTCTGAGCACAAACATCATGCAGTGATATTTGGTGCTTCTGAAACAACCCTGTTAGAGAGTCAAATGCAGTAGCTGGGGGACTCAGCTGCTGTCTTGGATGAGAACACATCCCATGGTTCAAATGGGCCTGTTGGAGTTGAAGATCTGAGCGAGGATCTACCTTTCTCTGCTCACAAAATTAAACATTAAATTTTAATTGAATTATCTGATGATTGTGCAGTTCAGGCCTAAAGAAAACTAGCTGCTTTATTCCACAGCAGAGAATGCATGAGCCATGGCTCAGTACCTCCAGTCACAGTGCTGGGTTTTATTGTGCCCAGTTCCTCTGCCTGCACAGCCTCAGCCTTTGAAAGATTCACAAATCAGAATAAAGATGTGGCACAAAAAATTTCCTTTTCCAGTGATTTGTTATTTGTATTTCTGTGACTTCTGGCTCCAAGCTTAGCAGGACCCTCAGCAGTCCCTGTGCTCCATGAGCTGAAGTCCCAGCATCACATCTCCAAGCAGCAATGCTCTAAACTATCCTGCTAGTCTCAGTCATCTCCTATGACACAGATTTCTTCCAGCATGAAGAGAAGATCCTAACCAGCACTGGCTGATAGACAACTAGCTTCTGTTTCTTGAAAGGATAGAAAGTACAGAGGAAAAAAAATCATGCAGTTCAGTGGAAAACTGTTCCCATACCAACTCTGCCTGCTGGGCAGCTTCCTCGCCCTCCCGGGGCTGCCAGCTGCAGCTAGCAAACTCTCTTTGTTTCAAGGGACAGTGATTTTACTTGGCTACCATCTCCATTTTTTCCTCCAGATATTCAGGCCAAAATTTATCAGAATTGAATATCCTTCATCAAATATGCTACTGAATAATATTTGTATTGTTCATAAAATACTCTGACAGCTAGTATTCACTGACCAACAACAAAATCAACTTCATACTTGTTAGGATGCAATTTAAAACACAGTAATCTATACACACAAAATGTTGATAGGAAGCATCGAGTAAGGGTAAGATTCTACCAGCATTATTCATGCAAAAATCATTTGAAAAGTAAATCATTCAGTGATGCATATCATTATCTTCCAGAAAACTGCCTGCTAAAATTTATCATTCATTTTTTATTATTTCCCTGGAGGTGTTTAAGAAAAGGCTGGATATGGTACTTAATTCCATAGTCCAGTTGACAAGGTAGTGTTATGTCATAGGTTGGATTTGATGATCTCAAAGTTCTTGTTCAACCTAATTAACCCTAGAATTCTGTGAAAATCAGAAATTACACTATTTAAATTGAACAAAATGTTCTATATTTGGTGTGACCTGAAATCTATCTTGTCTTCACTTGAATGAGAAAAATTGGGACTGTGACCAAATCCTACCCAGGAATTTCAGTTTTTAGTCACTTAACTGCATGAGTGGTTGGATGTACCCTACATGTCTGTGCCCAACATCCCAAGCAAAGTGGAGATAGCAGCATATTGCATTTAGAAATTAATTTAAAATTATGAAGTTCACAGACAAGGGATCTGAAAGTGACAGAAAAAATATGCTCACATCCGTCTGATTGCATAAACAGGAACAGGCTGCAAAGAGAGAAACCCCTTGAGCTCAAGCTCCCCAGAATGCCATGCACACACTTATGAAAGCCTCTCACTATCTCAAAATCTGGATTGCAAAACCTGAGCTCTGTCCCTTCAGGGAAGCTGAACAGCTGAGCAGGTCAAGAAGGGGCCCTGACTTCTTGTCTCGTTAGAAGCAATGATGAACAGATTGAAGAAGAGAGCAGAGTCCCCACCACTCCTCTGGAATTCAATACAAACATTCAGTGAAAGTGATTTCTTGATCCCCTCTCCTTCTTTATTTTTCTTTTGAAATCAGATCAGTAATTTTGGTACCCAGTGCTGGGCCTTTCACTGCATTTTAAATGTAGGTTGTTTATTTTTTTCTCCACTTGCTATTTTCATTTTAACAAACAGGAGACGTGAGATCCAACTTTAACAAACCACCTGATAACCACAAGCAAAGAGATGTGAAAACAGTTCAACTAATTTTGCTTTAAATCTTGTGCTGATCATCCTTTTCTAAAAGACTGTATGCTGAATGTTTCAGGAAATAAAGACAAAGGATTAGAACAGAAGGACTCCATTCTGCTCACAAGGGTTGTGGTATCCCATATTCCATCAAAAATCTAAAGCTCATGCTCCTCTGGATTTGAACAAGACTGATTTCAATATTTCTTTAAATAATTCAAGGCAAAAAGAACATAAATACTCTGTGCTTCTATCTTTTGCCAGTGGCAAGCAATTTTCATTAGCATTTAAAGTTTCCTTTTTTATTGTAATTTTTTATTTTAAAAGTATTCAATGAGTGGTCTGGGAAAGAAAAGAAAAATCATAGATGCTAGATAAGGATGCTAGACAAGAATTTATTTAGGAAAAGAATTGTATGGACCTTTCAATATATAGGGACCCATGGAAAGCCCTCAGGCCAAAGTTAAGAGAACATCCAATTTCATGCTCCAAATAATTTTACACTCTTTATACAGGCACAGCTATGCACAAGCCAGGAAATTCCACAGACCTGTAAACATTTCTTATGTCTAATAATAAGAAATGTGTATACAGCAGCACTATACATGTTATGACAATAACAAGAACAACTCCCACTTGGAGGTGGGAGGTCAGAATCCCAATTTGATTTGTAACACAAGCATCAGTTTGTATACACATCCTCATAGAGAGAGAAGTGTGGAAGTAGTGTGTGCTGTCTGCTGTGATGACACATGGAAAAGCTGAAGAAGAAAGACACAAGCATGTGTACATGTGGGTAAGGTTTTTCTAAGTCTATACTTTCACAGTATTTGGTTGAAATGCTAGTGAATGTATGGCCACACAAACTGGTAAAATTTACTGCTCTTTCATTTTTAATACAGAAATATAAGGTATTTTTCAGTTGTGTAGATATTATTCAGCACTATTATTTTGTATTTCATATATATGCCCCACAAACCAACTAATAAAGACAAAACCTTCTGGTAGGTGTTCAATGAAGCACAGAAATTTGTTATTTGTCATTTACTTCAGTAGGAATCAAGTATAGCTTAGAAAACGATCATAGTTGGAAGAAAGATCACATGAATCAAGACTTGTAAAGAGTCTGGCATGTAACAGATCTCTTAACAAGCCCCAGCAACACACACAAGCAGGAAGTGGGCACTGACAGTGCTTAATTCAGCACTCAGCTCTGCTGGCTCAGGAAGGCACGTGAGCCTCAGTACCTCCATTTGGTGCATGGAGACCAACTCAGGTGTGAGATTACCTGCATTTCCATGGGCTGCTCTGCACCAGTAAACTGTTAGGAGTACTTGGATAAACGGAACTATGATCAAAGCTCTGCACAACCTATAGCACCCACACCCAAACTCTTTGTCAATTTTTTAGGTTTCCCTTGTACTTGATGTTGAAATGGAAATTTTCAAGGTAGTTTAACTCATATTAAAATTATGAAAGACCATTTTCAATAGTGCCAATATTAGCAAGGCAACTGAAAAAGACAGACTGCAGCATTTTAGTCAGGATTATCAAGAATGCTCTCACGTGCAGAAGCTTTGAAAAAACTAGAAAAAAACTAAAATCTAGCTTCTGGATTTCCATTTTGCTGCATAAGACACTTTAGTAGGAAATTCCATGATAAAGGATGCATGATAGATACTCTGCTCATCTGCTGCAAACACAAAAAATTCTGTATAGTTAACATAATATGATCTTTCTTTCCTTTTGGATATAAAATATGTTCTTTATATACATCTACATAACCAAAAGCCAAAGAAATTAAGGACAGACCAACATCATCTGCAGTGACAACAGCAAAAGCAGCCTGAAATAGTGCAATGAAAGATATGTCAGACTGTTTTTAAGGTTGACAGGGTCAAAAGAAAGCTTTACAAAGACTTTCGAACTTTCAAGAAAATAAGGAACACAATGAACAGGGAATGGAACCCTGTACCAAGGATATAATGTATTTCTGTTAGAGTACAAATAGCCAGTCCTCCAGGGTAACAGCAGGTGTAAAATAAAATAGAATTAAAGGCTGTCAAGTCAGTTTTGGCACATGTATGGGGCAGACAACCACCTCAAAGGAACAGGATTCTCTGATGAATGGAAACGGAACTTATTAAAAAAATTGTCCAAAGAAAGCAAGAAATGGCACTGGGGTCCACAACATCTACACTGAGCTGAGATCCCCCCTGCTCGATCCCACACCATGAGTGACTGGGGAACTGGCACTAGCAGAGGAGCTGGCTCTGCAGAGATGAGTGGCTGATGGCTCAGTGGGATTCCACAGCACTTGGTATCATGAGGAGCTTCTCACATTAGAACCATGCAATCTATTTGACCTTGGCTTTTGTCTACATTACAAGAGGAATACCATCCTCTTGCCAGAGTATTGGCCCCCCAGCCAGGAGTGCAAGTTCTTTTATTTATGCAAAGTGCACAGTGCTAAAAGGGCTTAACTGCCAAGCTTGTTTTGTGTTTCAGTTTTAAGTTACTGGCAGCCACTAATGAAAGTCATCTTTTACCTCATCAAAGTTAATGAGCTTAGGCACTACACTCCTGGATGCAGTTATGAGAGTCCTGCTTCTGCCAGTAGTTGTGTTACTGCTTGTTCAGGGGCCTCTCTGCCTAGAATTGCTGTACTGTGGAATCCTGTCCTTTTCTGGCTATGACTCATCACAGTCAGTCAGCCACATGGTCTAACTCTCTTTTCGGTTTCAATAACCTTCAGGTTAGATTTGAGTGGCTTAACCATGGGAGGGTTCCCATTGTCTTGTTTCTGCCTTCAGACCTTAGGGGACAAAGCTGAGAGTCAATGTTGGTGTTCATTCATTAGCCAGCTCAAAGTTTTGCTTTGCTAGAGACATAGAGACATCTCACAAAGCAGATAAAACCCACTGCAATCCACCAACTCAGGAGGAAGGAGAAGAGGAATTATTTTAACACTTAAAAGTAGATAAAACCCTTGCTAGATGTGCTTGGTCTGCAGCAGTAAGCTTGACAAAATGTCTGCCTCTGTTCCTTCCCAGGCTCTGTATTAATGCTGACACTGACAACAGCTCATGAAGCATGGCTGACACATGAATGGGCTCAGAGAAGGCACTGGAGCAGGTGCTGCAGGGCTCCACTGCCTTCTGCACATCCACCCAGCAGCTACTCCCCATTGTGGAGCTTAAAATTGCAAAAGCCATATGTGATTGGCTGCTTTTTGCTCCTTTTTTTGCCTCCTGCCCTCCCTACCAGCCAATGCTTAGGAGCTCCTGATTCAATGCTCCTTCAGCAGCTGACCTCTAAACTGCACGCTCAGGGGCTGTCCCTACCTGCCTGACTCCTCATTATCTCATCATTGTGCATCTGCTTATGTCACACTCCAGGGAACTGGCCCACAACTCTGATGATGCTTCCACTGAATCCCTGTGATGCCTCTGATATCCCTGTCTGAAAGATTAGGTCAGTCTAACTAAGTAGTCAAAACTGACATGTTCTTGCACCAGTTTCACTAGGAACTTACAGCTGCTTCAGACGTGCCACCTAGATTGCCATTTAGGAAGCCATAACAGTTTGTTATCTCTCTGCCAACTTGAACAGAAATTCTGAAATTCAGAGCTGAAAAGATCACAAGGATTAGTCCAGTCTTTAACAGAGATAGTAGTTCAGATTTCCTTGCCCAGCAAGCCTGTGATGCATAACCATGTCACTATGTTTATCTTCCTGGTCTTGACCAGTTTTCACAGGGATAGTACGATTTGACTTCAGGCAGACTGAGAAGCTTAAATAAAATTTGTATTTCTTTTCAAATAGCATACTGAATTCAGAAAAATTCCCAAAATAGACCCAGTCATGCCCATTTAAGAATTTATTGCTAAAGTTAAATTAAATTTAGGTTGCTAACATTATAGAGTAATAAAAGGAGAATGTCTACTTCTCTAGTCAATAACATCATCTGAAACACAAATGTATTTCAAAAACAAAACACAGTTGAATTTTTCAATACTTTTAAGATGCATATTCAACATCTTTGGTACAAGGGTAAGACAGGAATTGGCAGCAAATAACAATTACAGATGTACAAGAAGAGTTGCATTAGCTACCAGTTCTGTGAATTTGCTCCTGCTCACCTGCAAACCTAAAATGGTAGAGAGGTAGCCAGAGCTGGTTTTGCTCTTCCTTTGCCACCACCAGGAAGAGTTGCACGAGCAGAGGGTTAAGCTTACACTTTCAACTGTGCACCATATAAGGCAAATCAAGCATCACTTTTTTAAGCCTTTGCTGTTTTTTAGCAGTGTTTGGAGCTAATGGACTTACTTCAATTTCCCGGTAAATGGCAGCCTGCAAGAACTAAACGGTGTGACAGGATGTGGGTGCCTGAATTTTATCTCCATTTAGCAGAGCACTGGTCTGTACTTAGCAAAGCAGCTCTCTGCTTGCATTGACAGCAAGCACCTTCCCATTCCCAGTCAAGCCACAAATGAGTAAACTTCCTCACTGAGTAAGGGAATGTAAATGGTGGCAATGTACAGAAGCATTAACATTTCAGCCTACATTGTTTGAAGTCACAGAACTTTTCAAGACTAAAGAACCAGAAAGTGTAGTTGCCCTAATGACTCATTTTTTTCACTTTTAGCATGCTTTTTTAGCTACAAAGGCAGCCACCACAATGACACAAACCTCATGGCACACTATGAGATGGCAAATATCTAAGAGCAAAGACTGGAATTTACCTTCTGTGAGCATGGCACAGAATATCCAGAGACTGTCCTGGGCTAGGATGGTCTGAGTTGCCCAGTACAAACATCAAAAGTACTTTTTCCTGTTATCCTTCTGCTATTGTTATTTCAGTATTTTTTAACTGCTGAGGCCTCCCTGATCTATCTAAAGTCCAAAGAGCCACCATTAAAATTATGATTGCCTTGGCTACCTCTACCACAGCAACTGATGCTCAGGCAGCTGCTTTGTTATCTTGTTTTGTTTTTTTTTCTTTTAATTGGAATTTCATATTCATAAGTCCTTCAAGAAATGTTGAGCGAATTCCACAGCATTCAGCTCTGAAACTTACTTCCTAAAGACAACATCCACAAGCTTATTTGCATAAATTTATAGATGAGCTTTTTTTTCCCTAAAAGAAAATCTAGCATTACTTAAAATTACAAAAAAAAAAAAAGGCAACAGGTCCCATTTCTGCTCTCCCCCAGTGCTTTCAGAAGCAAACACCTTCTGCTATTAAACTGCTGGGTCCTATCCCCACACCACTAACAGATTGTTGTAGCCAATCCTGCTTTCTCCTGTTGTCTTGTACTTTCTAGCACTAAACAGGAATGCCTCTGGGGCTGACTGCGTGAAAACTTGGTAAAAAATGCATTTTAGCCTTCTGTTTTATTGCCTCTAGTATTTTTTAACAATCTAAAAGACCCATTGAGTTTTTCAGAGCTTTTCTCATACACTGGAATAATTTATTAATTAATTATGGTTTATGTGGTTTCCTGAATTAATTTCTTAATTTTGGTAATAATTATTTTGATTTTTTTTTTTTTTAATCTACAGTAGTAGATATTATCTTCAGTTAGTATCACTTTAGACGGATCTTAATCTTCAGAAAACCACTAGTACCTACACAAACATTCATAACCCAGGTTTTATTTTTTTCTCAGGCTTTACTGCTCCCTCTCCATTTAGGCTGAGGCACACACTTGCCCACTGTGTTGTCATAATTTCCTCACAGGTTCTAGGATTTCAGTTTATATTTGTATACTCTTTCCATACATTCTAAAATGCTTTCTCCTAGAGCTAACTTTTAAACTCTTGTCCCAGAGAAAACTAGAGCCCATATTCAGCAGAAACAGCAGTGGGGATTTCAAAGGAGATGCTTAAATTACACTCAGAAGATAGCATATATACTTGCAATACATTGCACTGATGAAACATACATCTCTCACCTTCTAATTTTAAGTGTGCATATATATTTTTACAAGACTAACTCCAAATATTACTTACAACACAGAAGCTCTTCATGGTATATCTCTGCCACTGCCTTATACTATGCAAGGTTAAGATATGGTTAGCTATGCTGGGAACTTGATACAACAGAGTGAATTAACTCTGTTTCTTTGTATGCCCAATTTCCAGTCTAACTTAATGATATTTGCAGTGAGATTCTACAAATGTGTGCCTTGTCCTCACAAAGAAGAATGCAAACTCAATAAGTGTGCACTCCCAAGCTCTGGGAATGGAGGATTTTCCAGATCATTAAAACAAATCACTGCATCTGCATATTGTTACCTGTGCTTTAACAGTAGAATATATTCTCTGTGAAAAAGCATCAATTAAAACATGACATTAAACCAAGTCAGGGGGTTTTTCAGGTAAAAAGTAGTGACTTACTACAGCAAGAGCAAATCAATCATTGGAAAATTACACATTGCCTAACAGTCTGATGAGAGGCATCCAAATGGCCTCAAGTTCCACCCTTCGTGCATCAGTAGAAATGGATGAATATCACTATACCAACAAACCTGAAAATGCTTTCAATATTGCAGGTCCAGATCAAGCAGAGACCAAAGGGGAAGCACCTCCATCTGTCACACTGCCTCTACATGAAGGAAGCCTAAATTTGCAGGAGATGGAAGCAGCAACGTGTGTCAGGGTGACTTCCTGGGCAGCCAGAGGGCTGACAGCCAGGCAAGGATGTTTACATCTGGCCATGTCATACCATATTTCTCTTCAACCTTATATTTTTTATAGATTTTTTAAATTCCATAGTTTGTATTATTAAGCTTTTGAAAAAGATCCCTATAATACAGTTTCTCTAATTTAGATTTTTAAAAAACCTAAACAAATAATTCATCTGCATAACAAAACTACAGATATTAGAAAACAGCAGAAATCACTTGCCCTGACAGAGAGCTCATAAATGCTAGTGGAAAGAAATACAGAAAATTCATTCTGTTTAATTATTAATCTGCTGACAACACAAAGGTAGTGCAATGTATCCGGGTGTGTCCTTGAAATGCCTCTAACCTTTGTAAGCAGGAAAGTGATCAGAATTTGTTTTGCAGAAGATAAACAACCCCTGCATTACCAGAGAATCCTTTTAATCTCTTAGATCTGAAAAATCTGCCCGTTGTGATGTTTAAACTCCTTTTTGGTTTCTGTAGCATGCAGAGAACTCCTTTCAGAATTGAGAAACTGAGGAATCTTTTTTACTTCTTGTTTTCCTCATAGCAAGGCTTCATCTATGAAGAAGTACAAGCTGAGCTCGTGCTTGTCAACTTGATCATTACATTAATAAATCCATCAAAAACAATATTTAAAAGACTTATCAGTAAGATTGCAAGCACTGGACACTAAGACAATATTAAATCTAATTATTTTTAGAAAATAATCATCAAAGAGCTGAAATTCAGAAAGAATTTTGGATATTAAAACAACAGCAGGAATGTGAAAAGCGAGTCTACCATAAAGATAATGAGAGACAAGATAGGATGTATTTGCAATCAAACTACTGATTTCTCCTCCAGCAACTGCATTGTAAAGTATCTAGATGGAATCTGTGGTCAAGAAACATCTAACATTTCAAAAACTCAGCATCACAAACTGTCAGCCATTCCCAGGATTATTATGAGTGAAATCTCCTGTCTCTGTATGACAAGAAGTCATAGGGATTTGGGTTTGAGCTTGTTTTTGAGCTAAAAGCTTTGAAGCACTTTTTGTTCTGAAATGTGGCATCACAATGAATTTTGTGACAGATCATTTCCCTAATGATCACATTTCCTGTAGTGAGACTTTTCATCTTCCTCTGTGACTGCACCAACACTGTAACAACACACACTCTGCAACACCTTCCACCTCCAGTGAAAAGGCTCTTATAATCCCATATATTGAAAGAGGGCTCAAAGAAATGTGTCACTGACTTAAGTCCTGTGTCAGGACTCTGCATCACCAGCACAGCTGATTGTTTTGATTTGGGAGTGGATTTATTTTATCAGAAAGGTAGATGGTAACTTCTATAACAATCTGCCTCACTAAGACCTACCATCATCCTGATCATGGTAATGCTTATTTGCATTTGCCTCCTGCAATGCCACGATAATTCCAGATCAGAAAATAAATGAAGCTGCTAAACATACTGAGCCCTGCTATAGAGTTACTGGGGCATTATTGTTATTTCTCTGCTCTTGATTTACTCCTGCTCATGTTCATTAAAAAATGCCACCCTCTGATCTGGCCCAACTGCCAAAGCAACTCTTTTATTTGTGCTCGATTTGATACCTCTGACTGGAATTAGGCAAAAAATTTTCTGTTGAAGATGACAGCAATCCTCTCCCAGAAAGAAGGATTAATGCCCTCAAGTCCTCCTGCAGCAGCCTCTGCTGAATATCACATTAAGTTTTAGTGTCCATCCTTACTTGGATGACAAGTACTTTATGCAGATTAACCCAGGAATTCTGCAACTGGCTGAGGTGATGTACAGGCCTCCTACCATGCTGCTGCTTGACCAACAGGGTTCATTAAATGAATGGTTAATTTCATACATTAATCAGTGTTATACTCTCGGTTTGGGTTGTCCAATATGGCTTTTTACTTCAGTTTGCTGCAAAGTATGTGACTTCCTTTATGAAATTACAGTCACAAACAATCAACTTTAATGTTTGGATTAAAAAATGTTCCTTGTTTTGTCTTCATTTCTGATCATCGGGGTTTTTTTAGCTTCTAACTTCACAAAAGGTCCAGAGCATTTATTTTTGTTCAGCAGCTTTTCAAGTGACCTTTTGGAAGTCAGCTATCCGAATGTTTCCATTTAACACGGAAACAATAACTTTTACTTGCTAAAGTGTTCTGAGCTCTGTGGAACAGTAAGATATTTAGAAAGGTGCTTTGGAGTCCATTTATGAAGTAGAAATATTTTATATCAGCTCTATGAGGTGACAATTTGCTATGATGAACAGGTATCCCAAAGCTCTTTTCTTTTGCATTTCCTTTAATAGATAATATTTACTGAAATAAATATGTGATCTGATTTCTGCAAATACATACGTTTCCCTCTAATGACACAAATATTTTTCAAGTCAGTAGTGTTATAAAAAATGGCATATAGGTCTTTAAAGGAAATTACATTTCTTTGTCTCATCTAAAAGATGAAAATGACTGTCACCAACATTATGTTTCACTCAAAACCACTTACATGTGTGTAAAATAATCAAGATTCTTGTACATTCCTGAAAGCAGGAATCTATTCTAAACCCTTTGGAAGAAACACTGTGTTTCTACAGAATCACATACAGAAACCCACAGAACTGGCAGCCTGTTCATGGCTTGTGAATCCTGAATGGTGTCTATGGGATGGCCAAGAGATCAAGCCTTATGTGTCTGATAAATGATGTAGCTTTAATTCTCCATAAGAAATCCCAAGGAATTTGACCAAATTTAAACTAGTGAATAACTCTGCTTTCTTAATGGCACAGCTTTAAATAAGTATAAACTTGAAACCTTACTACTGATTAATACTTATTAATATCTTAATACTGATTTTAAAGACAAGCTATGCTGTTGTAGACAAAACTCTCACAAACCTAATTTGAAAGCTTCAGTAAGAATCTTCAAAAGAGACACTATAATCCTTTTTCTGAATAGAATTCCTCCCCCTACACCTATAATAATTGCCTATACTCTTTCTTAGACTGGAAGGATTTCGATGTTCTACCTACACTTCCTGGAAACTGTGCCTAGGCCTGTGTGTCTGCTTTTATCAAAATATCCATCAAAGGTCAGGTAATTTTCCATACTCATCTAGACATAAAGATCCTATCTATCTTGATGAATCAGTTCAAGAGTATTAGTGCTTTTCCCTCAAAATGGATCAGACATAATCACTAAGAAATTGAAGTGCATTATTTCCATGATTGTTTCCAAGCATGCTCAGAATTACAACCATAGCAGATTCCACAACTCCTTCCACTGTGGCCCTTCAATCAGCTCTTCCCTGGCTTTGGAGTTGGTGGCAGGGGACAAGAGGCTGAGCAGGAAATCAGTCAGGAGGGGTTAACTAGACTACTGAACTATTTCTGACAGTTATAAGAATGTATGACCACAGGACACTGAGAACTAGCTTGAAAAAAGAAAAAAGACAAAACAGAGAAAAGAGCAGAAAAAATGCTATCACTGAAAAAATACTGGAGATAAGCCAGTAGATTTTCAGCCTCTTTAGAATAATGCCAAAAAGTGATTGTGCCTGTAGTAGTAATTTACTCCTTTCATGAGAAAGAAAGTCCCTGATTTACTGGGAAAGAAAACTATGCCATTTGATTTAGCATCAGGGCTGCAGTTGCTACTACAAGTTATCAAGAAGTCAGCACATTCATCGTAAGCCATTAAAAAGGTCACAATTTCCAAAATAAGATAAGGAATTTAGGAGCCTAAGTCACCCTCAAAATATTCACTAAAAATAAAAATCAAAAACCCAAAACAACAACAAAAAATCTGCCATCTTCCCAGCAAAGAATATAAAGACACTTGACAAATCAGTTTGTGCTGCAGGGATCCTAACATGATGCAAAGAAACCAAAATATTTCCTTTACTATTAAATTCTTATCTTGGCATTGCAGCAGTTACACAAAATTTGCTTGACATTTTAGAAAGACCTGAAATAGTCAACAAATCAGTTTTCCTTTTCCTTCTTCAAACTTTTCTTATACCTGGGCAAAAATATTAGATATTTCTACATAATATTTTGCACTTATATTTCCTACCAACATCCACTGTCCAAGTCTTAGAGATGATTAGTGATATAAAAATAAAGTCTACAGCTCAAAACAGATATAGTGCAGTGGTTTTTCAAAAGGATTTTTCTCCTATTTCTATATTAATTTTATGCTTCATTAAATTGGAATTACTGTCCTTTGTCCAAACTGAAACTTAACACATTCTGAAAACTGTAATTCCACATTTCCTGAAAAATACAGATCTAGTGAAGATTGTTTAAAATATTGTCAATACTCATGTCATCTACTTTTAATGTGGCAACTACTTTTAGATGTTTCACTCCTTTTTACAAGGAGTGTCTCATAAAGTAACATTTAAAGTCTTTTGCAAGGGCTCTGCAAATAAATAGCATCAACAAATGCAATGTTCATTTTGACAGTAATAATTGGAAACAATTCAAAAATAAAGATAACACCAACATGATACAAGCCATTTTCATGGTCATAAAGACAACAGAAACAACTGTCATCCAGAAATAAGGAGGAAAAACAGCTACCAATGGGATATCCTTGGTCAAGAGGTACAGGAATGTAGTAGTAGCTTTGGTATTAAGCTTCTGCAGAGTTATGAATATTTAACCAGACATTAGTATGCATTTTAACAAAAACTAAACAAACAAATAAATCCACATCAAGACACAAAACCCCCCAGAATTTCATTATAAGTTTTCAATTCTATTCCAAACTATTCTATTCTATTCTATTGAAAGACCAGCTCTGAAATAAGTTAATTTACTTAATTTAAAACATCAACAGAAGAACTTCAGCACAGAAATTACAGGAAAGTCACAGATCCACGTGACTTTTACAGAATATACAATGTACAATGACGTTTTATAAAAACACCGCACACACATAAGCTGTTAAAAGTCATTGTCCATTACTCAAGAGCTGGCAAATATCCATTTGCATTGCCAGTGTAAAGCCCTAGTCCTTTTCCTTTCCTAACACTGCTGAACATCCACAGAAATGTTTCATTCTGTGATCACAAACTGCTATTTTGGTCCAGCTTAGAACACGGCTCCAGAGCACGTGGTGAAAATACCTTTCCTCTGCAGAGCTGATTCTGTGCTTGAGCCAAGGAATTAGGGAGGCAAAGAAACCACAGGAACACAGAGATCTCACAGCTAAAGTGGTAAAATGATGGTTTAGGTAACAGGATTAATATTCCAGCTCTCATCACAGAATTCTTGTATAATGTTACAAAATGCACTCACACTAAATTTTACATGCAGCAAACATTACTAATTGGTCTGCATTTAACAGGTTCTTAATTATACAGTCTGGTTGGCAAAAGTGGTGACCTTTCAAAACTGCAAATTAATCTGAGACAAGCACCCCACTCCTTAAAGCACCCCTAACTTCAGTTAATTTTTCTGAGTATTAGACTGATCTTCTCTTTGGGCCATTTTATCATCACATGTATGAAAACCTATACGCGTGTAGCACTTAGCTAGAGGAGATGAGCAGCAGCTTCAAAAAACATAAGAAGAAACAAGTATTTCTAGTTGTAGAAAATTTTCAGTAGCAATTTTGTGGCTACTAAATTATATATTAATTAAATATGGCCTGCACTGTACGTTGAGCTACACAGATGTAAAACACCAAATAGATTTTTATTCTCTGCATAGAAAAGAGAATCCAGTGGAGGAAAAATTTCTTTCTGAGTTTAGAAGAACTCCTTTCGGTGAAGATGCTGATTGCATCCACCACCACTGCAAAGATTTGGTATCAGCCATATGTCAGCTTTATCACTCTATCACTGCAGTCCTTTTCAAAGAATGCCTTAGAGATCTAAAGTGATTTTCAAAAAGTATATATGGTTACTGTACCTGCTTCCTTCCCCCTACAGTTACTCATTATTTTGAGGAAAGGCTTCATAACAGAGTTCAGATTTTACAGAAAGATGATAGTTATAAATAGTTATTACATACATATTACACAGTACAGCTCCATTCAAAGTTCTGCTTAGCGTTGTATTTTTTGATCAACTACTGCATTTGCAAACAGAGCCATTCCAAATGTTTAACATTTCATAACAAAACCTTTTCACTCAAACTTGCAGCCATCTAGAATCTAAAAGTCCTTATGATCTTGAAATCCAACAGGGCAAATTAAAAACAATCAATTCCACAAAACCCAAAAAAACCCAAAAAGCAAACCAAAACTACCCAACCTTCTGTAATGTTCAGCAGATACTTTTTAAAAACATACTATACTGTGTTACAGATCCAGGTCACACTTAAATTAATTGCAGGCAATATTCACAGTTTGTATCTACAGAATCCACCATCTGATAATCAGGGGACATGATTTTTTTTATTTACAGTCTAAATAAATCAGTTAGGTCAACTACACGTCAAAATTAATTTATTATTGTTATTACTATTTATAAGCACTGAGATATTAAAGTGCTGAATGCAATGTAAAAGTTTTCTGAACTGAACAGAACACAATTTGGAACCTCTTACACATCCAGATGCTGTTCATGTTAGCTCATCTCCTGAGGCAGAGGAACAGCTACAAGAATAGAGAATGAGGAGGGTGGGATACCATGCTCTCCCATACAAGAGAGGAATGTGTATGTGTGTTTGTAACACATCATCTACACATTCTGTTGTTTGTTTACTGTATTCCACTCACTGGTGTGAGAATGCAATATGTTAATGAAAGGATTCAACAGCTGGAGAAAATAATAATTGCAAATAAATATAGTGCCTTTGTATGTGACCTGATTTTTTATTGCTTCCACATAGCAAGGGAGGAGCTTGGAACACCTTAAGTTTTTACCCACAGTAGATTTACCATTAAATGTTATTTTCCAGGAATACTTACAACAGAGGTTGACACGTATAAAAGTTATAAGAGCACAATGTGATGATATGTGCAATACATGAACCTGTAGGACAGTTTATCTTGAATCCTGGGAATAATTTATTTCATGTTGCTTTGAATGAGGTGTTGTATGTCTGTTTCTCAGAAAAGGAAATAAATAGCACAGGGGATTATGCAAGTTCTCTGGCTGACCACGTATGCTGCTATCACTTTTTCCACTATCAGTCTTTCCTCACACGTCCATAGTATTCCCTTTTAACAAATATCCATGCTATCCAGAACCAGATCAGAAATCCTTTGAGGACAAGACCATACTTCATCCTACATTTGTCCAGCACCTGGCCCAGCAAGAATGCTTGCCCATAACTATGGAAAATATTCCCCCTATAAACACAGAAGTAAGACAGTCACAACCACACAAAGGAGCAGCTCCTTCCTGATTTCCCAAGCAGCTCTTTCTTTCTTTCCCAAGCATTCAGTATTCAGTATTCAACTTCGGAAAAACTTTCAGAAAATATTAACTTGCAGCTCAACACTACAATTTTTTACATTGTCTCAGTGACCAACACATGAAGGCCCTCTGAAAATCTGATCATTTTCTTCTATGTAAAAACAGTGTTTTGGAGCTTGCAGTCAAAGCCAGGGATATCTCTTCCAAACAACTTTCTCAGGGCAGCTAACAGGAACTTGGAGTTTGAAGATCCCCAGTAAGTTTAAAATAAAATAAGATACAATAAAATAAATAAAATGAAATAAATTACATAAAATAACACCCCAAACCAACAAAACAGAAAGATAAAATAAATTCTGTAAGACACTTGAAAGCCTTTTCAGACTTTCCACTGACGTCATCACTGAGGTGAGGCTCAGGAGAGCAGCAACTGTATTGTGAAGAGAAACTGAGAGCATCAGCTGCTGTGGGAGCAGCTGAAAATGGCATTTCTGACATGCATTTTGTTATGAAAATGTCTTCCTTGCTTGGTGAAGAGTGTAGTTTTCAGAAGCCATGGTTTGCAAGCAGTCCTCCTGCAATGATGACACACTTGATGACATCCACATTGTAAGTGGTTTTCTTTCCAGTATTAACACAAAGCCTCAAACAGCTACTGCACCAAACATTTGTCTGTTATTCAGGGCAGTGCAAAACTGCATCTTAGCAGGCCATTGAGCCCAGCATTATTTACAGGAGGAAGATAAATGCAGCTGTTGCTTTTTTAATTAACATTCAGAATAATTGATCCACACACCTTGGCATTTTTCTCCTGAAATGTTCTATGATTTCTAATTAATTTAATGCATCCTGTGATGATTCAAAAGGCATCTGTAGGTGAGTTCCATAACTGTATGCCTCTACAAATAATATCTTACTACATAGAACATAACTATTTTCTCACTTCAAAATCCTCATGGCCAAACCGACCAGTCTGCAGAAGAGTAAAAAATGCTACATTTGGCAAGCCAAAGAACACAGGATTTTATGACAGTTTCATGTCTGAGTTTTATAAAGCCTTGATCCATTACTGTCAAGGTTAAAGAACTCTTTATAGATTTCACATTCATTTCCTTGAGCTGCCTCCCTTGTATTAAGCCCCATTCCACTGTAAACCTTCTCAGCTACAGAGAGGAAGCTGATACTGGCTTAAGTTGTTATTATTCATACATTTTTCTAAGAGCAAGAGCATTGGATGTCTCTCAGAAACATTACTAAGTCATTTCATTAGCAGACTAGGACAGCAAAATCAGAAATGCTACTAATGTCTACTAACACATATTTCTTTCTGCCCTTTCACATCTTTCCTTCAAAACTCAACCACATTTCTTACCTCAGACTAACACACCAGACTGCAGGTGTGTGGAGGATGTAGAAAGATCTTTCACTTCTGTTGAGGCAGCACAGTTGAGCACAGAAGCATTAATGAAGTTGCAAAGGAAGTTAAGCTTTTTCTGTACTTATTAGGCAGTCTGAGGTACTCCAAATATTACCCTTTCACTCACACACATTGCACAGGCATGCACATTCACAGACTGTATTTTGGGAGGAGGGACTTTGTGTACTGCATACAAGAGACCTAGGGCAATAATCTCTTACTGCCATTAGAGACCAAGTTTAAAAATGCATACAATTTTAAAAATGTTTAATGATTTAAAGTCTTCCACTGCAGTGGCAGCAGTGGTCATCTTTCCTTTGATTTTGTGAGTGTACAATTTCACATTATATGATGACAAAATCAACTTGGCCTGCACTTCCCTAGAACAGTTGTTTACATTCATAACTGCTCACACTGAGATGCCTAAAACACCTGATTTACTAGACAGGCTTCCTATTGTATTTATCTTTAAGTGTGGAGGATTCTTTGTAACATGAATTTTTTTTTGCAGCTGTGGTCTGTTTAGAACACCTCAGCTCATCCACAGACACAGGAAGTAAAAGGCTGTTCTGGTGTTTCAAGAACTCATGGACCAGCTTCAGATATTTCCCCCATATTTCACCCAATAGTGGGTAAAACAGAGACTACAGTTGATGTGGTCATGTTCTACAGAATTTCAGATTTGCTGAGGTTCAGCACAGTATAGGTTGTTCTTACTCAACACAAAAATATCAGCTCCCCATTGACCATACCTGTGCTTTAGGACTCAGAAAAAGGTAGAAATTTGTGTACAAGTCATTTGATCCATACTTTTGTTTTCTTTGCTCAGATGTACTACCCAAAATACTCCAATGCACAGCCAGTTCCATCACATTAATTGGTGGTAGTTTATATGTTGCAAGACACAGGCATACTTGTAAATATTTAAGGAATTAGGACTGCATTTTTCGACAAGGTAAGTATCTCCAGCTTGACAGATGATGAAACTGAGGTGTGGAGAAATGAAAGCAATGCTTTACACCAGGAGTTTCTGAGACAGCCTAGACTGCAGCTGACTTCTGCCTCTTAGATCTTATTCTAGAAGCCTGACTCTGCTTTGCCATTTATCTTACCCTACTTTTCCCCATATAAATCTTAACTTACAAGCCTCCAGAAATGGTTCATGGCTTAATACTATCTTAAATATTCAATTCACAGTTTTGCAGTGTATATGATTACTAGGAAAGGCAATGCTAGCCCTACATTTTTGTAACATCTCAGCTGAGGTTCGGTATTATATATTTCTCTGAGTATAAAAATCTTTCAACTCATATAGGACATATGCTTCAGTTAATGAACTACTATTTCTTTATATATTTTACAAAGAGCTTCATTGTATGGCTTCATTTTTCTATTAGACAGCTATTTTGATTATTTCTCTTACTGTCAGGAAAAGGATCTATTTTAAAAGGCAATTAAAAATATTCCTCCATGGAGTCCACATTTTTGAAACAACAAAAAAGTCATTCATGCCCTACAAAAGGTACCTCTAGAGCTCTTTGCAAGGCAGTGGGATTATGAATGAAGAACAGACAGATTGTAAGAGAAGGCTTTGAAACTAAAGAATAGAAACCTAAGCAAGCAGGCCAGCCGAGAAGGCACTGACACAGAGGGAATAACTGCAAGAACAGTACTGCAAAGTAGTGTTATAAAAGAAAAGAAGTGGATCCTGTTAGCTATACAACACTATGGATAATATAAGCTAGCACTGAAGTGCTCACAGCTAGTTTCTAAAATCCTGGCATTGAAGGCCCCAAACTGCTTTACTTGAAAGGGAAAAAAGCCTGGAAATAGATAAAATGCTGTAACAGTTACTGAAACACCAGTGAAAAAGACCTGTTTGCAAGTGCATGGATAGCCTGGAAATATATCCGGACAGGAAGGCAGGAAGAACAGTCAAGTTGCAGGGAAATAAACAACTTTCGTAACTGTATCTGTTATCTTTATATTTACAGCAGGAAAGAGTTTCACCACTCTTTTAAACTTCTCACCTTTTTTTTTCTTGCACAGAAGTGTTTCAGAGCCTAAACTGAGCTTTAAAGAGAGACAACTACTTCCTCCACCATATACTGGATGCGCTTCCTAAGTTTGTCTGAAATAAAAACCTGCTTGGTTTCTGGTTCTATAGGATTTAAGATAAATCGGTGTGCACGATGGTATCTCAGGATGAGGCAGAAAGCAGCAGAGCTCGGGGACAGTCGCTGTCTCACAGGCAGAGCTGGCAGTCACAGTGCCAGCAGCCAGCTGGGCGAGCACATCTGCCCTGAGCAGGCACAAGCATTGCACTTCTGTAACACACATGCTCTGCTGGGGCTCAGAGGAGCTCACAGCCACAGAGCTGAATTGCTAGCAAGCCCTGCCCAGCATTTCACACCTTCCTGCAGCACTTCTCATTCCTCTGCTGTCTCAGGTTCCACCTCTACAGCCACCCCCGTGCTGTGCTCTCTCTCCCCACCTTGGTTCTCATCCTGGGACTGACAGCACAGGAGGAACAGCCTCCCAAAGAAGGGGGAATGACTCGGGGTAAGTCTGCTCTGCACAAGGGGAAACAGAGACACTTCAGAGACACTTGAGCTAACAACACCACGAGTACAAAAAGTCAAGCCATGACAGCAGACTTCAATGTGGGCACATTTCTTCTGCCTTCCTGGTGGACCAGATTTATGTTTATGGATATTACCTCTTCTATGGTTTGCTGTTCTTCCCTAACTCCCAGCAGGATACAGTAAATACCACAATACATCTGTACAGCAAAGGAAAACAGAATACATACAATTCCCATCTTCAGCATGGAGACTGCTGCTGTTTAATGCATACACTTTCTTCTACCTTACATACATTCTCCTGCAAGAGCAATTCCCCTTATACTTTATCCTACACATAAAATGAACCAAGGTCCACTGCTTACAAATTAGGTTGGCCAGACTCTTTCCAAGGGTATAGACTGACCTGTGAAAAAGATTTTCATGGAAAATCAGAGCCATAGGACAACTATCTAAAAATATAACACTTCCAGCCAGAAACTTGCATAGCTCTTGAGTATGGAGACTGCATGACCAGAATTTCATGTGTGTGCTGGGGACATTTTGAGGGCAGCAATGGTGATGCACAGGGACTGGCAGACGGTCAGGGCATCTCTGCTGTTTCTATGCTGCTGTACTGGACATGCTGGAACTCCAGTGTGAGCTCGAGTCAAAGGGACTGTGACCTGTGGGTGAGACCACACAGGAGCAGGATATCCTGGAGCTTCTCTGGCCATGAATAAGCCCATGCCAAAGCAGGTACACCTGGAAGTGCCCATGGCCGTGGCTGTGTCAGTGCCACAGCAGGGGCACACTGCAGGTATCGGGCCCTAGGCCAGGGCCAGCTGCAGCAGGTACAGCTTGAGGCACCAGGGGCTGTTCATGAGGCTGTGCTGGAGCACCTGAAATCATGTGGCCATGGATAAACCCACAGCAGGGCAGGAACACCCTGCAGGGACTGCAGCCAGGGCCAAGGCCCTGTTGGGCAGGTTTGCTTTCTGAGGGGACAGTGGCTGTGGGTGAGGCCACGCTGGAGCAGGTCTATGTCCAAAGGCACTGTGGCCCATGGACAGGGCTGTGCTGGAACAGCTGCACCTTAGAGTCACTGTGGCTGTGGATAAATCCATGAAGCAGCAGATTTGCCCCTGAAGAGACTGGTTCATAGACAAGGCTCCACTTGGAGCAGGTACAACCCTTAGGGACTGCAGTGTATTGGTAAATCCAAGCTGGAATAAGGACAAGGAGAGGAGCTCATTGCAGTGTTAAACCCAAGAGGGGGTGGGTAAGAGACTGCAATAGAAATACCTCTGAATTGTTGTAACCCATGATTTGAGTTGATTTGATATTATTTGAGTTGCATATTATAGGAATTACTACAAGAAGAACTACCCAAACCTATGGAGGAGCAGCCTTACAAGAAAGAGAGCAAGTCCATCAGGAATCCCAGTCGAGCTGCCTTTGGTGCCCAATAACCACAAAACAAACCAGCTCTCCTGTCCTGAGGATCACCACAACATGAAGCCCAAAGTCATGCACTAAATGGACTCAATGGACATGTGGTGGACATCTTATGAACACTTTGCAGTGGTTGATAGACTAAGGGAATAATATCTGTATATTATACCAAAGGATGGGAAGTCAGGTGGTGGTTAATCCTGCATTGGATAGCGTGGGGCATAAACAGCATGGGATAAAGAAGAAATCCCTCTTTTTTCAATGGTTTTCAGCACAAAACCCAAACATAGTCCCATACTAGCTACTATGTCCAAAACTAACATCCCAGACAAAACCAATACGCCGGCCGAAGCTCGATACTTTTAGCTTGGGGGGAAAAAAAATACACCCAAAACTATCAAATAATTATTTAGTTCCCTGAAATAAAGGAAGTGGCTCAGAAGTGGCTGAAAGCTTTTGAAAGCTGTCAAATTGCTAACACTTTTGTGGAGGAGGGGAGGAACTTGAAATAATGATCTAATGGAAATTCTGCTTGCTCTGCAAGCATTTCTCTTTTTTTCTAAAGGGAAGCAAAGCTGTTTTTCTGACTTTTTTGGCTTGGATCAGGAATTTTGGGGGGAGAGCTTTGGGGCATTGGTTGTTTTTTCAGAGTGCTTGATTACCACTACACATCTCTTTCTTATCAGAAAAATTAGTTGGAACATGCTTTTTATTTGAGGGATTTACACAGTGAAAAGGCCTTAGTGCAGGTTCTTCTTCTAGTTTCGTTTGGTTTATGGTAGTTTGATGCTCTTAATTGATTACAGGAAATAAGTGATGTTCTATAGGATGTCTGAGCTTGTGAAGGAAGACAATCTTAAAATTTCTCCTAAGTTGTCAAAATCACTAGCTACAATACTCTGTTGGAAAATAATTCGAGTATTAAAAAAAGAAATCCCAGTGCCCACCCAACACTTACAATCAAGTGCCTGAAAATGATTGCCATAAAACCAAAGCCAGCGCCACCCTTTGAAACGCTGCTCCTCCATTAACAAACCCCTCCCTAGGAGACTGCCCAGTGTCCCTTGGCCACAAGGCAGAGCAATTTGCACAGCAAATATGAAGTATAATGGTTATGTCACCCTGAAAGGAGAAGCAATCTCTGCCAAACTACATCATAAAAACAAGGTCTATGAAGTCGTGTACTTGATACTACAGCATGAGATTTAATTAAGTGGTAGTAAGTAGTAGACAGGAGATAAAATATTTCTTTGAGGTTCTTCAGTTTAGTAAATGTAAAGAGGAATTGGCTCAAGTCAGACTACTGTGTGTGAACAGAGAAAAATAACTATTACTTGAAATAAAATGCTACTACCCATTTATCTGTCTTCCAGCCCTCTCTGTCAGCTAACATGTTGACTGACTGTGGAGGTGGCTGAGAGAGCAGACAGTAACCTGCCTTTTCCAGAGAAAAGGTACCAGTGGGAAGTCTCAGAAGGACTTATAAAATGGAAAGTAGGACAGCAGAAAAAAAAATGAAATAAAATAAGAGTATAAGAAAAGCAAGAGATTTTGTTCTTTTTCTCTACAGTGCAGCATTCACTTGTTTTCTTATAATCTCCAGCAGCTATCAACCAGATTTATGCAGTGCTGTCTCTGTTCAGAGACTTTGAGGGACAAGAGAGCTAATGCTCAGGCTTCAAATGCTGTTCTTAGCTGGTTATCAGCTAAAGGCAGATCATTTTGTTGCCTACATCAGTATAAACCTGAAGTTACTGTAGCGACATGAAAAGAGATTTCAGCCCTGCATACAACTCACTGCCATTTCAGAAAAAATGTTTCAAGCCACTTTGGGTCTGCCATCAACTATCCCAAATCACACTGCTAGCTAAACTGATGGAAGACACATATACATAAAATGTTACATTTTCTTCAGAAGAAAATGTTTGCTTGAACATGGATACTTATTTTGACCTTATATTAAGCATTACCTCAAGACTGATTGCTTATCTTGCTACTCTCTTTATCTCTAACATCTAAACATGTTTTGCAAGATCCTCATCTCCGGCACTATCTTTCTCTCAAAAAGTCAAGCAACAAATTCACCTGCAGTGGGGTAATTAAATATTCCAAAGACTATTTAAGGAGCATTTTAAAAAATAAATAATATCTATTTTACAAAATAAGTAATTTTACCAATAGTAGAGATTAATTTACAACTTTTAGAATTTGCTACTAACCCCTCTGCAGTAAAAAAATCAAAACTGGAGGAACTGTAAGCAGAGTCTGTGATCCGGGAGTGGCTAACATTGATGGGAAGACTTTTTTCTTGAAGGATTTAAACACAGAAAACCAGTACTACATCATGAGATGAAGCTGAACATAAAAACTACATGGAACAGGTTCACATAAGAGACCTAAAAGTATTCTTTTTCAAATTCAGCTATAAATGTTTTTGGTTTTTTTAAATGGTTCATAGAACTCTCGCATGGGATGGGACCATGTGGAAGACATTTTAGCCTAGTACACGATGCATCAATCTGCCTGATTTACACCATTGCATACAATTGTATTCTAATTTCTGAACCAAGATGGTATTTCTCCACTTTGTAAAGCTTTTCATTGGTTTTACATCTACAGGGGATGTTGAGGGACCAAAATGAAAGAAAGAAATATCAGTTGAGACCTACCTTTGAGAAAAGCATCCTGTCCCAGAAATGCAACACCAAATGCTAAGAGTTTAAGCCACAAAAACATGGTTATTTCTGGAAATCAGGCGTATCCTTATGAAACAGCATGTGTCTCTCTCTGGAAAGTAAAATAAATGTTATCTGCCTGCAAAAGAACTTCTTCACAAACTTTGAGCCCAGAAAGAGACTAACTAGGCACATACATTGCAGTGCCTGCTTATCTGTGAGAGAGCTGCTTCCTCTGTTACCCTAACTAACTACCCGCAAACTCGCAATGCACTGTAGTGATGTCAGAGACAAATACTTCTTCAAAAAAACTTCTTTCAGTTTCCAGGAAGTCAAAGGGGTTTTTCTTAGGTTCCTGAAGTAATACTTAGCTTCCTTAATTTAACTAAAGTAGATTATTTTCAACTATTTCTTCCTTTGTATTTAGGAGCTAGACAAGACTTCACTTTTCATAGGAATGGATTTAGTAAAGTCATTTTTTTTCCCTTCATGTGCACTTTTCTGCACACATTCACTGATTCCCATATATATTACGTATGTTTCTTGAGATTTCTGTTGAGAGAAAGAGAAACCCAACCACAAGTCACCAAAACATTTATTCTGACAACAAGGCCTTCATAAAAATGCATCCTCAGGTGAAGCAACTGATGATGAAACTCTTTAAACATGGGGTTGAATTAGATGATCTCTAGAGGTACCTTCTAACCCTAACTATTTTGTGATCCTGTGGGATATATTTCTGAATCTTACTACAAGGATCTCTTTCTGGGTATGACAGTAATACACAACAAATGGATAGAGGCAGTTTAATTCTGCTTTCTGTAATGTTAAGAACTGGAGAACTCAATACATTTCTTTACCATGATAGTGCAAGAGGATTCTTGTCACATTCATGGACTTGATATAAGGTACAGCAAAGACATTTTCCCTCACTACATTCACTGAGGCAGTTCTCAACAACTTGGTAACAAATGTCCCTTATGTAGGAGACTACAAGGGAAAGAAATGCTTGATTGCTTCTCTTATCGAAGATCTCCAGGGTTCTAAAAGAACCAGCAGAACCCTGTCATAAGACAGATAAAGCTGGAAGAGAATACTTGTGTGTTTACTATTCATAAGTGCTTCAGAGACTTCCTAACCATCGCACAGGAAATTGTTGCACGAATTCACATAATAATTCATAAATGATGTGACTGAATCAAACTTATAAGATTAAACACATCTTCTACAATTTTGAGTCAAGCCATACAACACAGGCCAAAATCTTAGCTTTCATTAAGTAATATGTCTCCATACAAAGCCATACATTGGCTGCAATAATAATTATATTGTAAAAGTGTTTAGAACAAAACTGATACAATGATATTGCTCTGACACTCCAGAGACTCCAGTTTTGATATAAAATAACATCATCATCCTGGAGTAGTCACAAATTAAATTTCAACTATAACCATACATTGCCTGCAGCATCGACATCTTAGTCCCTTTATCCTAGACAAAGGCAGGATACCATCCTGGCTGATGTGTGTCATTTGATGAGCACAGTGCATGACATCCTATGAAGAATCTCTTGTAAAGGTTCTCAAAAAGAACTAGGCTCCATTGCCACCTAACCTTCCCCAGTAGTTTTATACAATCTCCACTCAACTCCTTAAGCTGAAATCACAAGACAAATTTCTGCAGAGTGGATCTTTTCCGGCTGTGTGATATTTACAGAGCATCCACAGCACAGAAATATTGCAACATACCCTATCTATTATTTAGTGAGAATATCACACACTCCAGTGATCCCACCATTCTGGGTATACTGCTAACCATAAATCATCAGATGTTAAAATGAAAATTAATGACCAAAGTTACAAATTTACATAAGAAGGACACAGAAGTGTTGAAGCAAGTCCAGAAGAGGGCCACAAAGTTGATAAGAGGATTGGAGCACCTTCCCTATGAAAACAGGTTGGGAAAGTTGGGGCTGTTCAGCCTGGAGAAGGTTGTGTGGAGACCTTATCTGAAGGGGCCTAGGGACCTCATATGAGGGATGCCAAAAGACTCTTCATCAAGAACAGCAGTGACAGGACAAAGAGCAGCAGGTACAAGTTGAAAGAAGGGATATTTAGCTTAGATATTAGGAAAAAAGTCTTTACTGTGAGGGTGGTGACTGGAACAGGTTGTCCAGGGAGGCTGTGGATGTCCAAACATTGGCAGTGTTCAAGGCCAGGCTGGAGAAGGCCTTGGGCAACCTGGTCGAGTGGGAGATGTCCCTGCCTACTAAAGAGGATGATCTTCAAGGGCCCTTCCAGCCCTTAACATTCTATAATTGTGCTAGAAGTCATAAAGTCTTTTTCCCAACATAAACTGCAGTCTCCTTTCCCAAGGTTAAACACAACACTTTCTTTTTGAGGGAATGGGAGAATTAATTTATTCTACTTGTACATTAAACAATGGACTCCTAAAATAAACACTTTCTCAGGACAGAGCCTGAATTTTTAATTGGCCAACAAGATTATGTCAGTACGTAACTACAGCAGTATACTTCTCCTGTGCTGGAAAGAATCAAAGCCAGAACCATCCATTTGTTTTAATAAGGATTTCTAAAATGACATTAAAAATGTGTAGCTGCTTAAGTTACCCATCTCTTTGGAAGTCTTTGTCTTTTGCAAGCTATAAAAAGAGCCACAATACCTCCAAAAACCCCACACAAACAGTATAAGATGCAAACCTTTCCTTGTCTGCTTCACCTATCTTGAAATACATCAGATGTGTTAAATTATCATATCTCCTATTCTGTGCTATTGAAAACCAGCTCAAAGGGTAATTCTATCATAACTGCAATTAAAGTTTAATAATTTAAGTGCCAAATAATATTCAATTTTCCTTTCAATTTGCATCTGAAGTCTTTGGAAAAGATCATGAAACCATGCCTTCTTCCTCATACCAAAAATTGAAATAAAAAATAGCCCTCAAAATATAGAGAAAAGAAAGGGAACTCAAAGAAGAAAGAATTAAAGCAGTATGTCCTTTGTCCAGATGAATTTCAAATATTGCTATAAAGCAATTTACATAATTTTATATTATAAATTTTATATTGAAAATGCATTGAAACAATGATAAAATGGGTTGATTCTGTACTGTACTGGTTTATGACATGTTTTTAATATGCTAGTTCTGCCATTTGAAAATGGTAGAAATTTCTATGCTGAAGCTACCATAGACTTACAAATAAACTAACCACTCCAGTCTAAATTAAAAAAAAAAAAATTCAGAACTAGTTAATATTTCAGGCATATATAGCCAATATTTCACAGGCATACAAGCTGCATATATAGCTTCAACACCTAAAACACACCACAACTGGCGCTGACTCAATTTAAAACAAAAAAAACTCTTACTGAGACACTGAAATGAAAACATACTATTGGAATCTATATATTCAGATGCTTTATTCATACAGTAGATTTCTGAAACAGATGATCTAAGGAGAGAGATAAATCAATTTATTCCACAGAAAGATGCAGTGAAAGTTCCCACTGGTTTTGATTTGCACCTGATTTAGATGTTCCACATGGGAGTAATAATTGATGATTAAGGAGATTATGACAAAGGTATCATCATTGCTCATTCAAAATTCTCTTTCTCTTCCACTTCTGAGTCAGTCCTAGGAATATTCACTCATCCCCTGGGTAACCTAAAAAATACCTTCCTATTCTTTGGGGAGAAGCCAAGGACCTGCTTCCTATTCCAGTGAAGGGCAGAGCAAAGTAGAGAACAGCCACAAACCTCACCACTGTTTACTCTAAAAGAAGGGAGAGCATGAACTCTTCAACCCTGTGATTTTTTTGGTTTTTGTGGAGGGTTTAATGGCGTGGAGAGTGAGGGTTAATTCAGGCAATTACACTGGTACCAGAACACTGGTACCTAAACTTAATGCTGTTTTGTGGTAATGTGTTTACAAAATCTAGTATGAATTTGTTTTCTCAAAAAATGTATTCTCAAGAACTCACCTGTGTTGTCCTTTTGTTCAGAGGCCTTGAAAGAATAAACTACAAAGCATGTAACTAAATAAAAAATAAATTCTCTACATACTCCATACATAATTTGGATTTAAAATAACACAAACTTAGTTTGGCATTATTTCTCTTGCATTGAAGTCATATGACAGCTCAGTCACAGTGATACTCAGCACATTGCATATCAGAATTAAGCAGTTCCACAGAAACTGAATTCACACGCTTTTGCAAACACTAAGAGGCAAAGGATAAATTTATCCCAAGGGCAACTCTGTTTAAATCAAAGGGGTTACCTGCATTATGCATTTTATCCAGTAAAATTAATTTGACAGTCTTACTGTGAAAACATTGTTCATTCTAGACAATATATCTCATAACAGCCTTAATACTTCACTGAACATTTGCTAAGGAACCTATTTTTTACATACTTTTCCAGGCTTGTTTTCAATTGCCAAGAACTATTTCCCTGAAGAAAGAAAACATTTCTACTTAATGTGTCATATTGGATCAAATTATTTTAAGGTCAAGAGTAAACAATAGAGCTCTTTGTGCAAGCATACTGCTCTGCTGCTATCAACCCTCAGGCAATGATGATTTGACATCTTCACTTCATATGTTGTGTGCATGATCTGTGCTGTACCTGCTCAGGACAGAGAACGTATTCTGGTATCCCTGAGGCACTCTTCACAATCTGGCCCAAAATGAGCAGTAAGCCAACAAGAAGCTCTTGGAAGTGCCAGGCACCTACTTCTTGCTTACACATAAAATCACTCCAGGGTAACAGTGGGCTCAGTTATTGTGAAATGAATGTTCTTGGATAGGTCTTTTTAACATGCCCACTTAAACAGAGTCAGCATACCCATAAGCCCTGGGATTTGTTAGATGTGTGCTGAAAATCTGCTCTACCTCCTGGTTTTGAATGAGTGCTGGATGCTGAGAACAGCTTAGGATTTAGCTCTGTATAAGGTGTTCAAATATTGCACAGTGAATGAGATCATTTTACATAATAAAACATCAAATAAAATAAATTACCCATAGTGTCTTTTCTTAGTATCCTTCCATCATTCACTATGAAAGGGATAATGAAAAAGAGGAGATGACAATTAATGGAATATTTGCTTCCCTTGGACCCTTCTTGAACTCTCATTCAGAAGAGCTCTTCAGTGGTAGCAGATTTTTCCTCCTCTTAGTACAATCCTACTTTTTTCCCCTTCAGTTTCATTTCCTAGTACCAACTTCTTGGATTCATATGACTGTCTCAACAAGTGAAGAACCATAATTTTAAAGACAGAGAGCTGAATGCCAGGCAGGGCATCGTTTTGAACAATCATGCTGAAACTCAGGATACCACCCAGCTGGAGGTACTAAACAAGCTCCCTCTGTGCAGGGTCTCCCCTATCACCTTCACCCTGCTTCAACTAAACTGGTTGCTTACTAGCTGATGGCTTGGTACTAGGTAATCTGCACCTGCTGGTTAGTTTTCCCAAATGATATGCAGAATTATGCTATATTACATAACACTCTGAAGTAAATGCTGTGTTACTTGCACATAAAGTCACAGGTGTGACATGTTTGCAGAAGGCCTGACAGAACACAAGTCAAAGCAGTAGTAGAACCTGCCAACACAAAAGAACCCATACAGAAAAAGAAGAAAATGCTTACAGTCTTTTCCAAAGTCTTTACATTCTGTTTTCATTGCAGAACACTGGGCATTCCTGTATCTCTTGAATGTTTCTTCCAGTGTGCTGTATACCAAATATAAAGACCTGTCTGTTATTCTGAAGCTAATACACAGGGTGGGCTTTTCTTTTTTTTCAGTCTTTTCTTAATGCTCAACTTTAGCTGAAGCAGGTGAGGACCAGGGTCAGGGTAGGCTACTGAACCCATGTTTCAGACTATTTTCCTACAATATGCTACTTCTGAGCTACCTGCTCTCTAGTCTCTGTTGTAACGAGCAGATCAACTTGCCTTCTGTGAGTACTCTGTCCCTTTTTCTGTTCTTCCCAAGCAGGTATCTTCTGTGATATTAACTACTGGATTCTTTGCTTCTATCACTGTATCCTGCTTCCACCCAGACTGCTTCTCACCTGAGATGCCAGATTTATTACTACCCTATTAGCTGTGGTCTACAAGTTGTCCTGTGTTTTACTGTCTGCCAGATGACACTGCTTACAGCCGAGAGTATTTGTGTGCATTTTTCCAATAAAACACAGGATTACTCTATTGCAAATGTTTTTCTAACATCCCAGTTATGATTGTGTTTAGGATGGACATTCACTCCCACAGCTGATTGTATAGAAGCACATAATGCCTTTCAGCAAGGTATTTATAAGAATAAACCACAAATCTTTACCTAGAAGGCTGGTCTGCTTTCAGTGATGCTCTCGGTCATCTGATAGCCCATCTCCTGCCTTTCTTCACATCCTGACATGATTTTTCTCTCTGGGGCTGTCCAAAAGGGTTAGAGAGATGTCTCCAAAGATAAGCATGTGGCAGGCATTACTTCTTCCTCAATGGCTTGTCAAGAAACTACTGCTATAAATCTAAAAGAGTCTGGAAGATTTCTGTAATCTAAACTCGCAATAGTCATCTTTGATTTTGAAACAGTTAGGAAACCAAAGTGATCCCACTGATTTATTTACCTTGTATATCAGGCTCTATATTTCCCTCCCTCTGTTTCCATGTTTCTAAGCCATTCAGTTTGTTTCACACACACTACTAGCCATCTTAAAATGTGACAAGTTTATATGGCTGATACTCTGAAAAAATAAAGTCTGTCTAAATGTGCACTGGATGTCCTGGTTTATTCTCACACTAAAAAACCCAACAGAATATTTAGGAAAGGCAGTAAGTTCTAAGCTTTAAAGAAGAAGAGTTATGCAAAAGTCATTCATGTAATGTAAATATTTCTTTATCACTTCTTGTTAATGGGTATAATTAGACTCAGCTAACAGAGATGCAAAAATATTGGATATATAATTTTACAGTGTCAATCATGTAAACAGCAAGACAAATTTTGGCAGAGTCAAGGAAATATTGAGTGATTTATGACAGGTAAAAGCATCGGAAAGTCAGACACTGAAATAAATAGATTTGTTTAGTTACTTGGGTTTTATAGCTAATTTCTATTTCCCTATAGGACATTTAGTAATAAACACTCAAAGACATGTAGCACAAATTGGCTATTTAACTGGGTCACAAAGCTCAAGAAACATATTGCTGAGGCCTTATAAACACATACATTCTGTCCATACAGTGCAATGGAAGAGCCAAAAACAACCAAAAAAAGATGGTGGAAGGGGAGGAAGGAAAGTTGGTAATCCCATGCTGTGGTATTCCCCAAACACCTGGAATTCTCAGAGTCTGTAAACCACTGAATCACAAGAGAAGCACAACAGTATCAGATGCATTTATTTCAAGGAAAAAAACCCATTCACATTTCTCATAAAACAGGACCCTAAGAAATACCACAGTTTCACAACTATTTTATGGTATGCATTCATGTGTACACTGCCAAAAATCTAGTCTCTGTCAAAAAGAAAAGGCAAAAAACCATAGTATCACTATTGTTTTTTAAGTTTTATTCTAAAAAGTGATAAAATTATGTCAATATAAATTATTAGCAAGAATAGCTCACTTTTCCCATACCAAGCTCAGGCTGATATACTAATTTGGTAATGTGCTCTCACTCCCGAGATCAGCACAAAATGCTTGCACATCCTCTTTCTGCCTTACAGCAAGTGTTACTTCCTACACTTAGTAAGTTAGGAAATATCACAGAAGATGAAACTTCATGCAACAATTATTTAGCAAGAGAGTCTGTTTTGGTCTTCTTCTCACAAGAAGGTCCTCTTTAGAGTTTATGAGATTCTGTGCTAAAATACAGGGACATTAATTACAATTTATTTTGCTGCAAACCAAAAATAAAGTGCCGGCTCCTAGAACAATGTCAGTCTGTCAATCCTGTAATCTGGTAAACAAAAATTAAGGCTTTTCCTTCAGACAAAGCTATGCTGAGCAATATGAACCTCATTTTAGTGTGATATCCCAGCTTAATTTTCAGTTTACTGAGATTCAGAATGTTGCTCCACACTGATCAACAGAGACACGTTCTAGAGGGGTGAATTTTCTGAGAGACTTTACTCCTTCCATCAACATACTGCCATTTTAGGTGGAGGATACCAATCACCGTGGAAAAATACAGATTCACAAGTAAGTTTGTCTAAGAAAAGCAAATAACCTGCTCATTTTCCTTTTCCCCTTCTACTGTAAACAGGAACAATTTAAAAACAGATGACAGCAACCAGAACAAGGTCTGCCTGCCCTCCACTGTCCTGATCAAAGAATCCCTGGGGCTATTCCTTGCTCTTCCTTTCTTCAAATTTCCCACATCAACCTGAAAAAGTTCTGAACTGTCTCACTACTCTTCACAGACCACCTTCTTGAATCATGAGTCTGTAAGGTCAGACTTACATACACTCCATTCTAGCTGGAAATGCCTTTCACATACTACTACAATTTTTGAGCACTGAAATACCAGTCCTGAGGAAAACAAGCTCCATGCACATTTTTGCATGAGGAACACAAGCAGGGTGAGAAAAGAGAAGTTCAAAAGCAAGGTGGGACGAGCTTTTCTCTGCTGCTTCCACAATGGTCTCTGCTCTACTCCAAGGGGTAACAGGAAGCAGAAAAAGTAATTTTGAGAAAGCCTGGGTTTTATACATGTCCTAGCTTGTATTAGAAAGTTGAGCAGGCTGAAAATGTACATATTCTTTGTACAAGCATATAACCATGGGATCTCTCTGAAGATCATGCATCTACACTTATTTACTTATTTTATATAGTTTTATGCTTTCATTAACATTCAGATTAATTAAGGGGCAAAATAGTTTGGTTTGCATGATCTACAATAGTTAAATTATGTGAAACCAGGTTTATAAATTACCTACCAATCATTCAAACCTCCTACAGCTGTTTATTGAACAAGTAAGAGTTCAAAAGGAAAAACAAAACCCCAAAGTTCTGTCAAATAGATCATTTATCTTGAATCCCAGCAAATAACTACTTAAACTACTGATACTACTTTTTATGCTGTATTTGTGAAAAAAAAAAAAATTATGTAGTGGAAGAAAGTTTTATTTAACTGCAACATTAGATATATTTAATCTCTTTACTGTCATGACAGATCATCAGCAGTGTTTTTCAGGGCTGTCAGATTAATACTACTAGCCCAAATAAAGCTATAACTAAAAAACAATAAAAATTTCTGACTGCTGCTTCTTGCTCCTCAGCTGCTTCAGCTTGGCCCATAATTTGATGCTGTTCTCAGCTTTCCAAGCTGGTTTCACTTTCTGGTTCCTGTGTATAATTACCAAGGTCCAGAAGTGGTGCAGAGCTGCAACACTGAAGACTTGAATATAACCTTCTTTTCTAGCTATGTGAAATTCCATCTACATCAGTGAACCCACTACTTCATTTATGTTGTCTCTGGTAGCTCTCTTTGCAGATGGACTTTCTGGAGATCAGCTGAGGCATTTTGATGCAGCCCACTGTGGGTCCCGGAAGTAAGGAATACTCTGAGAGCTGAAAACAGCAGTGTTGATACCCTGGCCCTCAATCTCCAACCTCAATTTAACACACTGAAACACTTGAGGTGAGTGCATGTCTTCTTACCTTTGGTTTGTTTGGTTGAAAGGATTGGTCCTTTGGGGACAACCTATCTGATATCTCAGCTTTCATTCTGTACATCAGAGGTACCAAGCTCCTTTTTCACCAATCCAGCTGCCACAGCTGCCAGCACTTTCTTACTGAAAGCAGAAAAGTACAGAGACACATAAATACCATCCATATTCTCATCTAAGGACTACATTAAAGGCAAAACCTTTTGAGTCAGATGCCTCAGGTTATTCTCAATTGATAAGCTGCTTTCTTAGCTCTTGTCATGATACATTGGGTGATTTTAAACTTGCACTGAACTAAAGCACACATGACACTGACTCCCAGGTGCTGCAGGACCTACAAACCCAGCTCTGGGGCAGGGGGGAGATTGCAGAAGTGTGCAGACATTTGAAGTTCTGTCCAATCCAAGTGCTGAGAGCACATCTCTCGCTCTCCCTGGCCCCTGGCTGCTCTTTCTGCTTGTCACCTCCCTTTTGACATGATAGGACTTGAACACATTGTATGGAGCAAAATGATCCACTACACAGTCCTCCCAATAACACTTTTGGGCAGTACCTTTGATGGGATGCATTTTATGTCTCAGTCTGTCTTGGCTTGTACTTTAACCACATATTTTAATCTGCCTATGGTATACACAGTTACAAGTATCTCCTCCTTCCCCTTGCTCCTCTCACACTGCTGAAGTGTGAGGTTGAGTTTTCTGTGTTTAAAAAGATATAGCTGTCACTTTATGGCTGTTTCTGCAGGATTATTTAAAATAATTTGAACACTTTCATCACTGGATGACATACACTGCTAGTGCAGAGATTTGTGCTGTCCTTCTCCTAAGCTGGGAACAAGCACTGACAGAGGCTTTCTTTTTCCCCAGATGTCCCTTGACACACCAGTGCTCAGGGAAAGTCACCCTTTGACAGCCAGCTCTGTGCAGCACACATGCTCTGGTTAAGCAATGCAATCATGAGTGGGAAGGAAGAAGAAACCAGAGGAGAAAAGCAGATCATTAAGCAAGAAGTGGTGGTCACTGAGAGCTTTGTATATACAAGTAGGGTGCTGGTAAAAATCTCAGCAGAGAAAGCATGGACACCAGCACCCTGCAGTGTGCTTTTACTACTCCATCTCCACCCAGATGTCAGGCTGCTGTGCCCTACCCTCGGCTGCACAGGCATTTGCAAAGTCCCAAGGAGTGTTCCAAAAGGGTAATGATCCACAGGATTCTCAGTGTATCTGTAGGACATACAGGAACATGTACATGAGCATGTAAGGATGGATGAAGCTGCAGAACAGTTGTCATTTTTCGATGGAAGGGTCATCAGGCAAGGAGGATCCTTTAAATGTTTTGTGTTCCATGCTGCACAAAAACTTTTGAGTATATTACTTGTTTTAAGCAGCTCATACTGCCCAGCTCAACAAGAGTAATGTTCAAATTTGCTGCTAAAATTAATATCAATAGCATTTAAAGGGCCACTTATTGGAAGCAAGAGACATGGTAACTTAGATTTATAACTTGACCTTGAATTATGGGAAAGTATTTTATAACATTCCAGATTTATGATGTTATTTCCTGGAGACCCTGACTGTAAAAATGAGGCTGGACTTAAAGAAGAAAGTTCACTTCTGGTTTTCTTAACAAGAGGGTGTCCTTGAGCTGTGTAATCTTGTAACATAAACCAGACAATCTTTCAAGAAATCTATGTTCTTCCTTAATTGTCTCATAGCTAAAGGCTTTGAAACCAAGATGAGGTACTTCCTCACATCCACAGGTGCAGACACACTGAGCAAAATTCTAACTTTTAATATGCAAATTTCTTGAGAGTATGATATTCTTTTTCTCCATATCCAAATTTTACAAATATCTTTTCTTTTTCTTGATTTGTAGCCAGCACAATCTCTGCATTATAACATTTTAGGATGTTCAAATTTATATCAAGAAAAATATCCATTCTTAGTTACAATAAAAATTCAGAAGTAAATGCTTTAAAGTCTCATAGCCTCACTTCTTCAGTGATGGTTTAACAAATCACTTGTCCTGCAATCATCAAAATCTTCTAATACAGGATTTCACTACAGAAAACTCAAATATAACTGTTATTCACTTGACTGCTTAACCTGATAATAATACACATGCTTATACTTAATTATTTCTTCTGTTTAGGAGTCAAGACCAAAACCTACCTATAAGTTATTGCATTATTTTCTGTTACAGAGTTTTTCTCCTCTCACTCATCTTACAAAAATATAGGGAATGGGAGCACAAAATAAAGAAGCAGAGAAAGCAGCTTCAAAAATTGGAAGTTTACTTTACAGTTACTTCCCCTATCTTGGTTTCAGGAGTAACTATTAAAAAAGCTCAGATTTTATTTTATTCTTTTCTTCAAAGGGTTGCTGGGAATAGAATTCAAATTATCAGAGGTTCCCTTTCTTACATAGGGCCACTGACTGACCCTAAGAAAAATGTTTTGAGGCATTAGATGCATTTGTTTGAAATACTTGATATTGAAATTCAAACAGTTCTTCAAGCAGAATTTCTAACAAGAAAGATTTGTGACAGGGAATCTACAAAACTTACTTTGAAGGAAGAAAATGTGTGTTTAAGAGACCCTTGAACCTTCAAAAGAATACCTCCTTCAAAAGGCCCCACCTCACAGCTATAAGGGATTTTCAGAAGTTAATGTATTTACATGAAGTGGAAAGACTTGCAAACTGTCCAAGGCAATTACTGCAAACAGTGGTGTAGTATTGAACAAAATGGTCCCGATTTTCCTTGGGTTTTTGTATATTTTTTTTTTCAAAGAAATCCACTATTTCTTTCATCAACACTAAAACTATAGACCAAATCCTGTAGTTCTTGCTGGAAAAAAAGCAATTTTACAGACCTCCTGCTGGTCTTAGGTGCTAAGAAATTTAATACTCCAGTGAGGTGAAGGACAGAAAGAAAAGGAACTTGAAAATGCAGTCTATATGAAAGAAAAATTGTATTTAAAATGCACCAAATAAACACTGAAGACCTATTACCATGTATTTGAGCAGCTTTTTCTGATATTTATATGACTATACCCATGTCTATTCAGACACATATATATGCTTGTATATTCATGCACTCCACACAGAGCTATCCAGAATATAAGCCTGACCTATCCTTCTTAGTTTTAGTTGGAATACATTGAAACCAACACAGTCCTTGCTATCATTAGCTAAGACTTCCCTGAGATAGGACTCCACGGTGTCTTATTGCTGCATATTTCAGATTGGCTTTGTGAACTTATTAAAATTATATTTCAGGAAGAGAGGGGTAGAACAGCTAGAAGGCACACAGAAGCAGTAGGTCTAGCTGTGTAGTTCAAAGTGATCAATGCATTTAATTTGTTGGGGGGGTGTGGCTTAAATTTTATTTAAAAAAGATTTTTCCCCTTCTAGTTTATGAGATGCTTTTGCCTTCTGGATCCCACCTTTATGTCGCTCCTTATCAATGCAATCATCCTGAAGATGTTTCAGAGAGAGTGGTAGAGACTTGAAAATTATTTTTGTAACAGAGTAGGACTGGTAGAGCTTTTCATCAACATTGCTATGGACACAATGCATGAGCTCATGCACACACCAACCACCACACGTCCACTGAAGAGTCTTCCCTGATCCATAACTGCCAGTGCCAACTGAAAAAAAATATAATAATATATTTTAATCTGGCAGTTGCCCATGTGGGAAGAACACTCAACAAGTAAGATAAGAGTATACAATATCTCAATTCATTTCCATTTGCCTCCTTCAGCAACAGGGAATCTATATTTAAATACAATTTTTTATTAATTTTTGAAACTTTCTTAGATAATTCAAATACATTATTAACTATCAATCAGTTCCCAATAAATCAATCTCTCTGGCTGAATGCTTGAGACTGTTTAAAATCACGTTACCTATTTGAAGAGGAAAAAACATAAAAATCTTTTTTTCTACATATTCACCCCTCCAGAATGTATCTCTACTGATCACTGTGGAGCAACTCTCTGAACCTCAGTAAACTGGAAATTGAGATATCAAACTAAAATGAGGTTCAGATTGCTCAGTATGTCTTTTTCTGAATGAAAAGCATTAATCTTTTTATGCCCAGCATACAAAAACTATGAAAGAATTAAGATTCTGTAGCTGCAAAAACTACATAGCTGACCAGGAAGATTACAGACACAAGCATCTCCTGATCATTCTCAGCATAACTAACAAGATAGCTCTGAAATTCTAGGACTCTGAAGTGACATTGCTTCTTGTATACACTTGGATGGAGAACTCCAAAATTTTAAAAGTGAGGCAAAGGTTTCCATTTATGCCACTCTGGAGTGATTCCATTTCCCATTTGTATGGGAATCTGAAACAATTCTGCTGTGAAACATGCTTTTCAATATGAGGGTTTCCTCCAAACATGGAGCCTAGCTCCACCTCACCTCCGACTAAAACTCAGAACTTTCAGTGTCTGTGTAAACACTGCAGTAAATGCAATGAAATCTTCAAGCCATTTCCCAATATTCAGACTTTCCTCTGTTGGACTTTTAAAACCTGCTGCTGTATGGTTGCTGTGGAGAGGCATGACCAAAAACCATGAGCCTGAAAACATTTAACTGAGCTCTTGGTGATTACTGGGAAAGAAGTACAGCCTTTAAGGCCTCTCTATTTTCCCACATGGATATTAGTGCAAGCTAGAGTACACTAACTCTAGCAGTTACAGCCTGGATGCATGCAGCAGTTTTTCCTCTTTATATACCTTGAATAAACCTCAGAAATGTCACCACGTTTTCCCCACTGCTGCCTGCAGCTGTTGGACAACCCGAGAGACATCACAGGGTGCAGGAAAGCACTGGGTCATCTCTGTATCCTCTCTAGGCCAGGACACAGACAGGCTGTCCTCAGACTGCAGCAAAGGTCCTGTCATGCCACAGCACTCATGGCTCTTGACCCTCTGGGCTGAGAATGCCTCTTTGCTGCTGCCTCAGGGGTCAAGCAAACTGCTGGTGGATGTGGAACTAAAACATTTTCATTGTCAAGTCAGAGTCAATGTGTTCCAATCATGTTTCTGCAAAGAACACTGTAGGTTTCCCTTGTAAGATTTTTTTTTAGGTCATTTTTCTAAAACAAACAGATTCTTTGACAAGGTAGGCTGCAAAGCTGCTATGAAGATTTGTAAGCCAAATAACAGGATAACACACACCTAACCACATAAGCACATTTTCACACAAACCTTTGATTTGTTGGTAACAACTTTATCAGATACTGTCTGAGGAAGGGGAAAGTTCCCATAGCCAAGTCATCCCTTTATATATTTAACCAGCAAACTTCAAAACAGCAGAATTTTATATAGAGGAAGTCAAAGTTACTGTAAAGAGTCAGGTTTCTGAACTACTTACCGTCAGCTTCCCTCCCACCCTTTAATTCACATACCTATTGACACAGGTTTCTGTGCTGTAGAGCCTTGTTATTTCTTCAGTATCATTAATACTTATGATAACAGGTGTTTCACATACTGCAGAACTGCAAAAACAGAAATGTGAGTGTCAGAAGAAAACACTGATATCGAAGATATTACACTGAGATAAAGTAATTTATACTTGGAAATTTCAAGGAAATGATAGTGCTTTATCTACAATGCTTCAGAGCAGTCCCCAGGGTAACAGCACACATTCCAATTGGGTTTTTTCTGGAGTACATGGGTCATAATATATACATTATGAAAAATATATCAACTTGTTGCTACTACAGTCAGTTTGCACAACATCCACAACACTTGACACTGTAGCACAACATTTATTTGACTTATGCAGGTGAGTGCCTGCCCCCACACCTCACTGAAGCTTACAAGGAGAAAGCCTTGTCTTTTCATCACCACATCTATCCCTCTTCTTCCCATGTGGGATTCATTAAAAACACGGCTGTAGGAGCCAGCAAAAGGGCTGGTAGTGCTGCACCTGCAGCTGGGGGCAGAAGCTGCCAGCAGGTCAGACTCAGCATGAGGCCCTGGGAGCAGCACTGAGAGGGAGCTGCTGGCATGGGCAAAAGGCAGGAATGGCTGCTCCAGCTATCACAGCTTATTTCATAAAAGCAGAGCTGGTTTTGTTCTGAAGGCAAAGATGAGTCAAGTGGCCAGAAAGAGGCAGAAAAAGAGCAATTTCTGAGACTCTCAGGACTTTGCATACAGTGTTCACCCCTACCTGAAAAAGAGGGAGAAGTGAAATGAACAGATGAACTGCTGCAATGCTGTGGGTTCTGGGACACATTACAGTCATCTCTGCTCTCAAGAGGAGGATCTCAGGTGGCTTGGAAGGGAAAGATCCAGTAGGGCACTCTGACAGAATAAAAGCTATTGCTTCTTAGGCCTTTACTAAAGCATTTCAATGGATTTAATTTAATTTCAAGAGTGTTTTGAGAGCCAGGACTGTGTTGCCTTTTATCAAGGGTTACCATACCCATAAGCATGAAGCTTCTTTTTTTAATGTATCTTTTGAGGTTTTTTCAAAGCAATGATTTTTTTCTTTTGAGAGACTTCTATTAGAGCCTATGCCATGCTCTGTGAGAAAGGTTTAATCCACGCTGCTTCAGCTATTACCCATAGTGTCAAAAAAGAGCAATGCAAATATTCACAATATCCTCAGACAAAAATAAAGAGAATACTTTTGTGCTTTCATAGTAGCCTAATTCCATTTTTCTCAAAAAAAAAAAAAAAAAAAAAAAAAAAAAAAATCTTTCCGGGCACTTATTTCAATTGTAAAATAGGCAGCTGCTCAGAATTGCCAAATTGATAATTTGCCTTTATTTTTTTACTCCAGCAGCTCCTATCAGACTACATATTTACTAGAGCAAATGTCTAATATTTACATTAACTACATGCAAATGAAGTTCCATTTCATATTAAAAATATATATTTTTTAAAGTCATTCACCTCATTTTTGTTATGACTTCAAAATAGCATAGATAGCAGTGAGGCTCCCCTTTAAATGCTGTGTGATAGCAAAAATCCTGTGGTTCCCTGCAGGGCCAGAAAATATTCCCTGGGATCTTCCAAAATGTTCTTCTGTAAAATCTTTTGTTCCTCTTTGTTCTCCCAGGCAAAGTTTGACCCCTGGAACTTCTGTGCCACAACCACAGAAGCACAGAGCCCACACCCCACACAGGAGTTGTGAGGGAGGCCCATGAGGAGCTCTCCCATGGTGGCCCACACTCCCAGCTTCACCATTAAAAGCACAATTGTTGTAACAAATGCACCTATTAATCTTCTAGGACAATGACACCAAGCACCTCTGACCTACCTTTGGATCAGCACTCCTGTTATTTCCCATCCCACGCCGAGGAGAATTTCAAACGAGCCCGGAGCTGAAGGGCACCTTGGAGGCGCATGTCGCCCATCCTCCAGGGAGGTGTTGTGAGGGCCCAGCTCCATCTCCCCCCAGTCCCTGCAGCTGCAGCCAGGCCCATATGGCGGCTCTGGACGCCTTCCCTTGCTCCTCCTCCCCAGCAACCACCCCAGCCCTGGGGCTCTGCGGGATGGAGATGCTGAGGGCAGGAGGAGCCCAGGCGGAGGCACTGCCATGGCCGTGTGGGCAGCCTGGCTTCCACAGGGATCCAGAGCCATGGCCCTGCACACACCGTGTGGGCAGCCTGGCTTCCACAGGGACCCGGAGCCATGGCCCTGCACACACCGTGTGGGCAGCCCAGATCCCACAGGAGCCCAGAGCCATGGTCCTGCTCACAGCCATGTGAGCAGCCCAGATCCCACAGGAGCCCAGAGCCATGGTCCTGCTCACAGCCATGTGAGCAGCCCAGATCCCACAGGAGCCCAGAGCCATGGCCCCACTCACGGCCGTGTGGGCAGCCCAGATCCCACAGGAGCCCAGAGCCATGGTCCTGCACACAGCCATGTGAGCAACCCAGATCCCACAAGAGCCCAGAGCCACTGCTCGGGAATGTTTAACGCTGTAATTAATGGTGCTTGGCTTCACTGAGCTCTGACCTTGCTGGCAAGTGGAGTGTTTGGAAGAAAAGCAAAACTAATGGTAAATTCTGACTGTCTTTTCAAGCTTGGAAGAGGGACAAATGCTCTACATTAAACATACAGAGATCCTCACCAGCAGAATTACCTTCTGTGGAGGAAAAGCCAAGCTACTGAGCAAATGGCAAAAAGAAGGGGAAAAAATGTGTTCACACTGCACAAAGGCTTGACAATAAAAATCCTTCCCCCTCTAAAATGAGGAACTGCCTGAGACACAAGACTCACTACTCTCACAGCCACATGACAAACAAGAGAAACAAAGAACAGAAATACCAGAGACGTGATGTAAAGTGGTGGATGGGCTAAAATTAGTTAATGTTCTGATTTCTTCTATGAAGAGAGGATAAGTTCTATTTTTATATTTTTAAT